>NW_028225185.1:21711732-21746810 GCF_052327205.1 Somniosus microcephalus | reverse complement strand
CGAAGTTCGGAACTCCATTTCACAGCAAAGTGAAAAGTGTTTCTCTTCTCAATTAGTTTGCTGGCCCTTATAAAAAGAAAAGGCTGGGGCTCTTCCATCAAAGGGGCCTTCGGCTGTCTGGGGAGCTGGGGTTGCTAGGCTTGCCTAGCAACTGGTCTGCATGTGGGAAGCCGAAAGAGGAACATCTTGACGTTATAATGGATGGCACAGGGTGGTTGGCAATCTGCCTTGCGGCACCAAACATTCTAATTGCCAACAAGAACGGTGCCTGCAGGCCCCGATCCAACCAGAGGTCACTGCCCGCTCAAGGCCCCGAGAGCTTCCAACGAAGCCTCACTTTCATATGACGCCACTCCCAGGGCAGGTACAGCACGGGTTAGATACAGAGTAAAGCTCCCTCTACACTGTCCCATCAAACACTCCCAGGGCAGGTACAGCACGGGTTAGATACAGAGTAAAGCTCCATCTACACTGTCCCATCAAACATTCCCAGGGCAGGTGCAGCACGGGTTAGATACAGAGTAAAGCTCCATCTACACTGTCCCATCAAACATTCCCAGGGCAGGTGCAGCACGGGTTAGATACAGAGTAAAGCTCCCTCGACACTGTCCCATCAAACAATCCCAGGGCAGGTACAGCACGGGTTAGATACAGAGTAAAGCTCCCTCTAAACTGTCTCATCAAACACTCCCAGGGCAGGTACAGCACGGGTTAGATACAGAGTAAAGCTCCCTCTACACTGTCCCATCAAACACTCCCAGGGCAGGTACAGCACGGGTTAGATACAGAGTAAAGCTCCCTCTAAACTGTCCCATCATACACTCCCAGGCAGGTACAGCACGGGGTTAGATACAGAGTAAAGCTCCCTCTACACTGTCCCATCAAACACTCCCAGGGCAGGTACAGCACGGGTTAGATACAGAGTAAAGCTCCCTCTACACTGTCCCATCAAACAATCCCAGGGCAGGTACAGCACGGGTTAGATACAGAGTAAAGCTCCCTCTACACTGTCCCATCAAACACTCCCAGGGCAGGTACAGCACGGGTTAGATACAGAGTAAAGCTCCCTCTACACTGTCCCATCATACACTCCCAGGCAGGTACAGCACGGGGTTAGATACAGAGTAAAGCTCCCTCTACACTGTCCCATCAAACACTCCCAGGGCAGGTACAGCACGGGTTAGATACAGAGTAAAGCTCCCTCTACACTGTCCCATCAAACAATCCCAGGGCAGGTACAGCACGGGTTAGATACAGAGTAAAGCTCCCTCTACACTGTCCCATCAAACACTCCCAGGGCAGGTACAGCACGGGTTAGATACAGAGTAAAGCTCCCTCTACACTGTCCCCATCAAACACTCCCAGGGCAAGTACAGCACGGGTTAGATACAGAGTAAAGCTCCCTCTACACTGTCCCGTCAAACACTCCCAGGGCAGGTACAGCACGGGTTAGATACAGAGTAAAGCTCCCTCTGCACTGTCCCATCAAACAATCCCAGGGCAGGTACAGCACGGGTTAGATACAGAGTAAAGCTCCCTCTAAACTGTCCCCATCATACACTCCCAGGCAGGTACAGCACGGGGTTAGATACAGAGTAAAGCTCCCTCTACACTGTCCCATCAAATACTCCCAGGGCAGGTACAGCACGGGTTAGATACAGAGTAAAGCTTCCTCTACACTGTCCCCATCAAACACTCCCAGGGCAGGTACAGCACGGGTTAGATACAGAGTAAAGCTCCCTCTACACTGTCCCATCAAACACTCCCAGGACAGGTACAGCACGGGTTAGATACAGAGTAAAGCTCCCTCTGCACTGTCCCCATCAAACACTCCCAGGGCAGGTACAGCACGGGTTAGATACAGAGTAAAGCTCCCTCTACACTGTCCATCAAATACTCCCAGGGCAGGTACAGCACGGGTTAGATACAGAGTAAAGCTTCCTCTACACTGTCCCGTCAAACACTCCCAGGGCAGGTACAGCACGGGTTAGATACAGAGTAAAGCTCCCTCTACACTGTCCCGTCAAACACTCCCAGGGCAGGTACAGCACAGGTTAGATACAGAGTAAAGCTCCCTCTACACTGTCCCATCAAATACTCCCAGGGCAGGTACAGCACGAGTTAGATACAGAGTAAAGCTCCCTCTACACTGTCCCATCAAACACTCCCAGGGCAGGTACAGCATGGGTTAGATACAGAGTAAAGCTCCCTCTACACTGTCCCGTCAAACACTCCAGGGCAGGTACAGCACGGGTTAGATACAGAGTAAAGCTCCCTCTACACTGTCCCATCAAACACTCCCAGGGCAGGTACAGCACGGGTTAGATACAGAGTAAAGCTCCCTCTACACTGTCCCGTCAAACACTCCCAGGGCAGGTACAGCACGGGTTAGATACAGAGTAAAGCTCCCTCTACACTGTCCCATCAAACACTCCCAGGGCAGGTACAGCACGGGTTAGATACAGAGTAAAGCTCCCTCTACACTGTCCCATCAAACACTCCCAGGGCAGGTACAGCACGGGTTAGATACAGAGTAAAGCTCCCTCTACACTGTCCCATCAAACACTCCCAGGGCAGGTACAGCACGGGTTAGATACAGAGTAAAGCTCCCTCTACACTGTCCCATCAAACACTCCCAGGGCAGGTAAAGCACAGGTTAGATACAGAGTAAAGCTCCCTCTACACTGTCCCATCAAACACTTCCAATATTTATCCCTCAACCAACATCACTAAAAACAGATGATCTGGTGGTTATCAGATTACTGTTTGTGGGATCTTGCTGTGCGCAAAATGGCTGCCACGTTCCCCACATTACAACAGTGACCACACTTCAACAAAAGTACTTCATTGCCTGTGATGCGCTTTGGGACGTCCCGAGGTGGTGAAAGGCGCTGGAGAAAGGCAAGTTCTTTGTTTGCAGCTCATTTATGACAGACCCGTTCGCCTGCACCCCGGTTAACTTGTCAGATTGCTTCCTGTGATTTGCCAGTGTCAGCCCATTTCCTTCTCCGATAATGATTCTCTGCTGCAGCTTTTAATTAAAAGCAGAATCTAATCAGTGGAACTTGCAATTAAAACCGTCAAGGCCTTAAACCCAATGGCCTGCTGCTGCTGACTGGGACAGAAGGTAAAGCCCGTGTCCTGGGTCTGCTAAAGGTGCACAAATGGTTCTTGCTGAGGGTCTTCTGACCAGCACCTTGAAGGACAAGGAAAAGAGCAGCAATTATATGGAAGCACCATCGCCTCCAAGGTGCCAGCCGAGGCTCAGTGGGTCGCACCCTCGCCTCTGAGTCAGGAGGTTGTGGGTTCAAGTCCCCACTCCAGGGAGTTAATCACAAAATCCAGGCCGACACTCCCAGTGCCAGTACTGAGGGAGCACCGCACTGTTGGAGGGACAGGACTGAGGGAGCGCCGCACTGTTGGAGGGACGGTACTGAGGGAGTGCCGCACTGTTGGAGGGACAGTACTGAGGGAGCGCCGCACTGTCGGAGGGGCAGTACTGAGGGAGCGCCGCACTGTTGGAGGGACAGTACTGAGGGAGCGCCGCACTGTCGGAGGGGCAGTATTGAGGGAGGGCCGCACTGTCGGAGGGACAGTACTGAGGGAGTGCCGCACTGTTGGAGGGGCAGTACTGAGGGAGTGCCGCACTGTTGGAGGGACAGTACTGAGGGAGCGCCGCACTGTCGGAGGGGCAGTATTGAGGGAGTGCCGCACTGTTGGAGGGACAGTACTGAGGGAGTGCCGCACTGTTGGAGGGACAGTACTGAGGGAGCGCCGCACTGTCGGAGGGGCGGTACTGAGGGAGCGCCGCACTGTTGGAGGGGCAGTATTGAGGGAGGGCCGCACTGTCGGAGGGGCAGTACTGAGGGAGCGCCGCACTGTCGGAGGGGCGGTACTGAGGGAGCGCCGCACTGTCGGAGGGGCAGTACTGAGGGAGCGCCGCACTGTCGGAGGGGCAGTACTGAGGGAGCGCCGCACTGTCGGAGGGGCGGTACTGAGGGAGCGCCGCACTGTCGGAGGGGCAGTACTGAGGGAGTGCCGCACTGTCGGAGGGGCGGTACTGAGGGAGCGCCGCACTGTCAGAGGGGCAGTACTGAGGGAGCGCCGCACTGTCGGAGGGGCAGTACTGAGGGAGCGCCGCACTGTCGGAGGGGCAGTATTGAGGGAGGGCTGCACTGTCGGAGGGGCGGTACTGAGGGAGCGCCGCACTGTCGGAGGGGTGGTACTGAGGGAGCGCCGCACTGTCGGAGGGGCGGTACTGAGGGAGCGCCGCACTGTCGGAGCGGCGGTACTGAGGGAGCGCCGCACTGTCGGAGGGGCGGTACTGAGGGAGCGCCGCACTGTCGGAGGGGCGGTACTGAGGGAGCGCCGCACTGTCGGAGGGGCGGTACTGAGGGAGCGCCGCACTGTCGGAGGGGCGGTACTGAGGGAGCGCCGCACTGTCGTGAGGGGCAATACTGAGGGAGTGCCGCACTGTTGGAGGGGCAGTATTGAGGGAGGGCTGCACTGTCGGAGGGGCGGTACTGAGGGAGCGCCGCACTGTCGGAGGGGCGGTACTGAGGGAGCGCCGCACTGTCGGAGGGGCGGTACTGAGGGAGCGCCGCACTGTCGGAGGGGCGGTACTGAGGGAGCGCCGCACTGTCGGAGCGGCGGTACTGAGGGAGCGCCGCACTGTCGGAGGGGCGGTACTGAGGGAGCGCCGCACTGTCGGAGGGGCGGTACTGAGGGAGCGCCGCACTGTCGGAGGGGCGGTACTGAGGGAGCGCCAAACTGTCGGAGGGGCGGTACTGAGGGAGCGCCGCACTGTCGTGAGGGGCAATACTGAGGGAGTGCCGCACTGTCGGAGGGGCGGTACTGAGGGAGTGCCGCACTGTCGGAGGGGCAGTACTGAGGGAGCGCTGCACTGTCGGAGGGGCGGTGCTGAGGGAGCGCCGCACTGTCGGAGGGGCGGTACTGAGGGAACGCCGCACTGTCGGAGGGGCAGTACTGAGGGAGCGCCGCACTGTCAGAGGGGCGGTGCTGAGGGAGCGCTGCACTGTCGGAGGGGCAGTACTGAGGGAGCGCCGCACTGTCGGTGGGTCACTGCCTTCAGTTTTGGGTATACCAGCCCCTGTGTACATTATAGGGAATAGCAGCACCTGTGTATATTATAGAGAATAGCAGCCCCTGTGTATATTATAGGGAATAGCAGCCCCTGTGTATATTATAGAGAATAGCAGCCCCTGTGAATATTATAGACAATAGCAGCCCCTGTGTATATTATAGAGAATAGCAGCCCCTGTGTATATTATAGAGAATAGCAGCCCCTGTGTATATTATAGGGAATAGCAGCCCCTGTGTATATTATAGAGAATAGCAGCCCCTGTGTATATTATAGACAATAGCAGCCCCTGTGTATATTAGGGAATAGCAGCCCCTGTGTATATTATAGAGAATAGCAGCCCCTGTGTATATTACAGAGAATAGCAGCCCCTGTGTATATTATAGAGAATAGCAGCCCCTGTGTATATTATAGAGAATAGCAGCCCCTGTGTATATTATAGGGAATAGCAGCCCCTGTGCATATTATAGGGAACAGCAGCCCCTGTGTATATTATAGGGAATAGCAGCCCCTGTGTATATATTAGAGAGTAGCAGCCCCTGTGTATATTATAGGGAATAGCAGCCCCTGTGTATATTATAGAGAATAACAGCCCCTGTGTATAATATAGAGAATAGCAGCCCCTGTGTATATTATAGAGAATAGCAGCCCCTGTGTATATTATAGAGAATAGCAGCCCCTGTGTATATTATAGAGAATAGCAGCCCCTGTGTATATTATAGAGAATAGCAGCCTCTGTGTATATTATAGAGAATAGCAGCCCCTGTGTATATTAGGGAATAGCAGCCCCTGTATATATTATAGAGAATAGCAGCCCCTGTGTATATTATAGGGAATAGCAGCCCCTGTGTATATTATAGAGAATAGCAGCCCCTGTGTATATTATAGAGAATAGCAGCCCCTGTGTATATTATAGAGAATAGCAGCCCCTGTGTATATTAGGGAATAGCAGCCCCTGTATATATTATAGAGAATAGCAGCCCCTGTGCATATTATAGGGAATAGCAGCCCCTGTGTATATTATAGAGAATAGCAGCTCCTGTGTATATTATAGAGAATAGCAGCCCCTGTATATATTATAGAGAATAGCAGCCCCTGTGTATATTACAGAGAATAGCAGCCCCTGTGTATATTATAGAGAATAGCAGCCCCTGTGTATATTATAGAGAATAGCAGCCCCTGTGTATATTATAGAGAATAGCAGCCCCTGTGTATATTATAGAGAATAGCGGCCCCTGTGTATATTACAGAGAATAGCAGCCCCTGTGTATATTACAGAGAATAGCAGCCCCTGTATATATTATAGAGAATAGCGGCCCCTGTGTATATTATAGAGAATAGCAGCCACTGTGTATATTATAGACAATAGCAGCCCCTGTGTATATTATAGAGAATAGCAGCCCCTGTGTATATTATAGAGAATAGCAGCCCCTGTGTATATTATAGAGAATAGCAGCCTCTGTGTATATTATAGAGAATAGCAGCCCCTGTGTATATTAGGGAATAGCAGCCCCTGTATATATTATAGAGAATAGCAGCCCCTGTGTATATTATAGGGAATAGCAGCCCCTGTGTATATTATAGAGAATAGCAGCCCCTGTGTATATTTTAGAGAATAGCAGCCCCTGTGTATATTATAGAGAATAGCAGCCCCTGTGTATATTAGGGAATAGCAGGCCCTGTATATATTATAGAGAATAGCAGCCCCTGTGTATATTATAGGGAATAGCAGCCCCTGTGTATATTATAGAGAATAGCAGCTCCTGTGTATATTATAGAGAATAGCAGCCCCTGTATATATTATAGAGAATAGCAGCCCCTGTGTATATTACAGAGAATAGCAGCCCCTGTGTATATTATAGAGAATAGCAGCCCCTGTGTATATTATAGAGAATAGCAGCCCCTGTGTATATTATAGAGAATAGCAGCCCCTGTGTATATTATAGAGAATAGCGGCCCCTGTGTATATTACAGAGAATAGCAGCCCCTGTGTATATTACAGAGAATAGCAGCCCCTGTATATATTATAGAGAATAGCAGCCCCTGTGTATATTAGGGAATAGCAGCCCCTGTATATATTATAGAGAATAGCAGCCCCTGTATATATTATAGAGAATAGCAGCCCCTGTGTATATTACAGAGAATAGCAGCCCCTGTATATATTATAGAGAATAGCGGCCCCTGTGTATATTATAGAGAATAGCAGCTCCTGTGTATATTACAGAGAATAGCAGCCCCTGTATATATTATAGAGAATAGCGGCCCCTGTGTATATTAGGGAATAGCAGCCGCTGTATATATTATAGAGAATAGCAGCCCCTGTGTATATTATAGAGAATAGCAGCCCCTGTGTATATTATAGAGAATAGCAGCCCCTGTGTATATTATAGAGAATAGCAGCCCCTGTGTATATTATAGAGAAGAGCAGCCCCTGTGTATATTATAGAGAATAGCAGCTCCTGTGTATATTATAGGGCATAGCAGCCCCTGTGTATATTATAGGGCATAGCAGCCCCTGTGTATATTATAGGGCATAGCAGCCCCTGTGTACATTATAGAGAATAGCAGCCCCTGTGTATATTATAGAGAATAGCAGCCCCTGTGTACATTATAGAGAATAGCAGCCCCTGTGTATATTATGGAGAATAGCAGCCCCTGTGTATATTATAGAGAATAGCAGCCCCTATGTATATTATAGAGAATACCAGCCCCTGTGTATATTATAGGGAATAGGAGCCCCTGTGTATATTATAGAGAATAGCAGCCCCTGTGTATATTATAGGGAATAGCAGCCCCTGTGTATATTATAGAGAATAGCAGCCCCTGTGTATATTATAGAGAATAGCAGCCCCTGTGTATATTATGCGGAATAGCAGCCCCTGTGTATATTATAGAGAATAGCAGCCCCTGTGTATATTATAGAGAATAGCAGCCCCTGTGTATATTATAGGGAATAGCAGCCCCTGTGTATATTACAGAGAATACCAGCCCCTGTGTATATTACAGAGAATAACAGCCCCTGTGTATATTATGCGGAATAACAGCCCCTGTGTATATTATGCGGAATAGCAGCCCCTGTGTATATTATAGGGAATAGCAGCCCCTGTGTATATTATAGGATTGATAGTGCCTGTGTATATTATGGTATTGATCGGCCCTTGTCTATATTATGGGATTGATTGGCCCTGTGTTTATTATGGGATGGACAGACTCGTCTATTTTATGGGATTGACAGGCCCTGTGAATATTATGGGATGGACATCACCCCCCGCGGCACCCCCCACCCCGCCGTGTCTCTTAAACAAAAGGAAGTATATGGAAAGCGGACGGAAATTCAAGTTAGCCTTTAACTCATGGTGCAGCTGGGTGTTGTATTGATGTGGTGACTGAAGGGAGTTAACGATTTCTGCCCTCGCAGCCTGGCCTGGCTGAGTGGAAAATCATTTGCTGAGGGAATTGTTTTTAGTGAACTGAAGGCTCGTAAAATAAATTGGAGCCAACGTGAGGGCACTGGGAGCCCTCTGTCAGTGACGATAAAGCCTCAACAATTTATCCAGGAGGAAATGACTTTATGGCCAGACAAGCCCATTCCATTTTTCATGATTGACCCCAACTAAGAACGCAACGTGGCTCACACATCGGCCGACTTTCCGCAAGGTTGCTTCAGATGATGAGGCCCTTCTGGCCCATTTCATCCGCTTCCAGCCCTGCCCGCTCCCTCGTCGCCCATCCCTCTGTGACTTGGTCTCAACCAATCCCTCTGTGTCGGCGCTCTCCGTAACATCGCCCGTCTCCGCACCCCCCCCGCCTCAGCCCCTCTCCTGCTGAAACCCTCCTCCCGTGTCTTTTGCGGCCACCAGACTCCAGGCTATCCCAACGCGCCCCTCTCCGGCCTCCCGCCTTCCGTCAACTCCAGCTCATCCTAAACTCCTGCTACCTCCGTGTCCTAAATCACCGTTCACCCATCAACCCCCCCCGGCTGTGCTCGCTGACCGACATTGGCTCCCGGTCAGGCGACGCCTCGATTTTAAAATTCTCCATCCTCATGTTCCAATCCCTCCTCGCCCCTCTCCCTATCTCTGTAACCTCCTCCAGCCCCACAACCCTCCGAGATCTCTGCGCTCCTCCAATTCCGGCCTCTCGCGCATCCCCCGATTTCCATCGTTCCACCATTGGCGGCCGTGCCTTCAGCCGCCTGGGCCCCGAGCTCTGGAATTCCCTCCCTAAACCTCTCCGCCTCTCTCTCCTCCTTTAAGACGCTCCTTAAAACCGACCTCTTTGACCCAGCCCTGTCCCAATATCTCCTTATGTGGCTCGGTGTCAAATTTTGTCTGATAATCGCTCCTGTGAAGCACCCTGGGACGTTTTACTACATTAAAGGCGCTCTATAAATAGAAGTTGGTGTTTAAAGAAAAATATTGGTCCCAGGACACCGGGGAGAACTCCCCCTGCTCTTCTTTGAAAAGTGGCCGTGGGATCTTTTACGTCCACCCGAGAGGGCAGACGGGGCCTTGGTTTAATGTCTCGTCCGAAAGACGGCACCTCCGACAGTGCAGCACTCTCTCGGATTGGATTGACTTCCATCCTGAACTGGGCACGGTTTAACCATGGCTGCTCATCCAAATTCAGTACCCTGTCCCTGCCTTCTCCCCATATCCCTTGATCCCTTTAGCCTTAAGAAATATATCTAACTCCTTCTTGAATATATTTAATGAATTGGCCTCAACTGTCTTCTGTGGTAGAGAATTCCACAGGTTCACCACTCTCTGGGTGAAGAAATTCCTCCTCATCTCAGTCCTAAATGGCTTACCCTTTATCCTTAGACTGTGACCCCTGGTTCTGGACTCCCCCGCCATCTGCCATGCTCTTCACCGACCATACCTACTCCTTCTCTACCATGGCACTCTTACCCGTCTCAAGCCCTACTCTGCCCCTCCCTCCCTCTGCCCCTCCCTCCCTCTGTCCCTAGCTCCCTCTGTCCCTCCCTCCCTCTGCCCCCTACCTCCCTCTGTCCCTACCTCCCTCTGCCCCTACCTCCCTCTGCCCCCTCCCTCCCTCTGTCCCTCCCTCCCTCTGCCCCCTCCCTCCCTCTGTCCCTCCCTCCCTCTGCCCCTCCCTCCCTCTGTCCCTACCTCCCTCTGCCCCTCCCTCCCTCTGCCCCCACCTCCCTCTGCCCCTCCCTCCCTCTGCCCCACCTCCCTCTGCCCCTCCCTCCCTCTGCCCCACCTCCCTCTGCCCCTCCCTCCCTCTGCCCCCACCTCCCTCTGCCCCCTCCCTCCCTCTGTCCCTCCCTCCCTCTGTCCCTACCTCCCTCTGTCCCCTCCCTCCCTCTGCCCCTACCTCCCTCTGCCCCTCCCTCCCTCTGTCCCTCCCTCCCTCTGCCCCTACCTCCCTCTGCCCCTCCCTCCCTCTGTCCCTCCCTCCCTCTGTCCCTACCTCCCTCTGTCCCTCCCTCCCTCTGTCCCTCCCTCCCTCTGCCCCTACCTCCCTCTGCCCCTCCCTCCCTCTGTCCCTCCCTCCCTCTGTCCCTACCTCCCTCTGTCCCTCCCTCCCTCTGCCCCCTACCTCCCTCTGTCCCTCCCTCCCTCTGTCCCCTACCTCCCTCTGCCCCCTACCTCCCTCTGTCCCTCCCTCCCTCTGTCCCTACCTCCCTCTGTCCCTACCTCCCTCTGTCCCTCCCTCCCTCTGTCCCTACCTCCCTCTGTCCCTCCCTCCCTCTGCCCCTACCTTCCTCTGTCCCTCCCTCCCTCTGTCCCTACCTCCCTCTGCCCCCACCTCCCTCTGCCCCCACCTCCCTCTGCCCCCACCTCCCTCTGCCCCTCCCTCCCTCTGCCCCACCTCCCTCTGTCCCTACCTCCCTCTGTCCCTCCCTCCCTCTGCCCCACCTCCCTCTGCCCCTCCCTCCCTCTGCCCCTCCCTCCCTCTGCCCCTACCTCCCTCTGTCCCTCCCTCCCTCTGCCCCACCTCCCTCTGCCCCTACCTCCCTCTGTCCCCTCCCTCCCTCTGTCCCTCCCTCCCTCTGTCCCTCCCTCCCTCTGTCCCTCCCTCCCTCTGTCCCTCCCTCCCTCTGCCCCTACCTCCCTCTGTCCCCTCCCTCCCTCTGCCCCTACCTCCCTCTGCCCCTCCCTCCCTCTGTCCCTCCCTCCCTCTGCCCCTACCTCCCTCTGCCCCACCTCCCTCTGCCCCTCCCTCCCTCTGTCCCCTACCTCCCTCTGTCCCTCCCTCCCTCTGTCCCTCCCTCCCTCTGTCCCCTCCCTCCCTCTGTCCCTACCTCCCTCTGTCCCTCCCTCCCTCTGTCCCTACCTCCCTCTGTCCCTCCCTCCCTCTGCCCCTCCCTCCCTCTGCCCCTACCTTCCTCTGCCCCACCTCCCTCTGCCCCCTACCTCCCTCTGCCCCTACCTCCCTCTGCCCCTACCTTCCTCTGTCCCCACCTCCCTCTGCCCCCACCTCCCTCTGCCCCACCTCCCTCTGTCCCTACCTCCCTCTGCCCCTGCCTTCCTCTGTCCCCTACCTCCCTCTGCCCCTACCTTCCTCTGCCCTTACCTTCCTCTGTCCCTACCTCCCTCTGCCCCACCTCCCTCTGTCCCTACCTCCCTCTGTCCCTACCTCCCTCTGTCCCCCACCTCCCTCTGCCCCTACCTCCCTCTGTCCCTACCTCCCTCCTTCCCCTCCCTCCCTCTGCCCCACCTCCCTCTGTCCCTCCCTCCCTCTGTCCCTCCCTCCCTCTGCCCCGCCCTCCCTCTGTCCCTACTGTTGAGTCTGTATGTTCCAGTTAGGTTTTGGATCAATCACTGGACACAGACAACAAGAATAACTTTTAACAGGTCTTTACTATTCGAAGGTCAGGGCTGAACTGCCCAGCAAATCCTTGCACAACACTTATATACCGGTGTGGTTACCACCGGTATTACAGTATACAGCAGCCAAGAGAAAGTAGTACATCTCTTAAGGTAGTTCTCTTAAGGTGGAACAGGTTACATACACCACAATCCTCCCTTTTTAGCTTAACAGTTATATCCCCATTTAACATAACATAATAACATATATATATACAACTTCATGCAAAACAGTTCAAAGATTCAGTCTCTGAGGAGGCCTCCTGATCCGAGTTGGATAACGCCTTTCAGAGGTCTCTGATTCTCGTTGCTGGGGTGACTCATCTAGTTGGTCTCTTATGGATTGGACCTCATCATCAGGTACATTCACTTCTGAGGTAGATGCTTCAGGTTCACTAACTTCTTTCACGGTTGTCTCTGCCGTAACCATGGGTTCGACCCTTGTTCTCGATTCTACCAGTTGGTCAGCATGACGCCGTATTACATTTTCACCAATATCTACCGTGTACATCAGGGGTCCTTGTCTGGCCCGAATTGTTCCAGATTGCCATTTCTTGTTTTTATAGTCCCGGGCTAACACTGGTTGTCCTATTTTGAAACTCCGAGTGGTCTTGTTATTTATATGCTGGAACTGTTTGTTTTCAACTTCCCTCCGCACATTTGGTTTTAACAAGTCCAACCTGGACCGCAACCTTCTGTTGTAGAACATCATGGCAGGACTTTGGTTTGTCACTGCATGAGTGGCGTTTCGATATGCCAGTAGGAATTTGTCCACCTTGTGTTGTAGTGGAATCTGATCTTCGCTCATGGCCTTTATTGCTTTTTTAAACGTTTGTACAAATCTCTCGGCCAACCCGTTTGTAGCCGGATGATATGGGGCAGAGGTATAATGTTTCACCCCATTCTTCTTCATGAATCCCTGGAATTCTTCTGACACGAACTGCGGTCCGTTGTCTGAACATATTTGTTCTGGCAATCCATTTCTCGCAAATATCGTTCTTAGCACCGCGATCGTCTTTTCCGAGGTAGTGGTAGTCATCTTAATCACTTCTGGCCATTTAGAATGTGCGTCCACCGCAATTAAAAACATGGAGTCCATGAAAGGACCAGCAAAGTCAATATGTACACGTTGCCATGGGGTTGAAGGCCATTCCCATGGATGCAGCGGTGCAATCGGAGGTGCATTTTGCACTTTTTGGCACCCTGAGCAGCTTTTCGTCAGCTCCTCTATCTGTTGGTCGATACCCGGCCACCACACATAAGCCCTAGCAAGGCTTTTCATCTTGACTCCCCCCAGATGACCTTCATGCAGTTCCTTTAGAACTCTCTCTCTTAACTTAGGAGGAATAATCACCCTTGTGATATACCTATCAATTCATCCAATGAAAAGCGACGAGTTAAGATAGTAACTATAGGTTTTTATTGGCTAAATAACAGAGCCCACCCTCGTGGGCGATCGGGTCCAACAAGGAGGAATACCAGCCAGTCGACCACCTTTATACCTGGGCAAGCAGGCGGAGCCATGGGCGGAGTCAGCTGTGGTCAGCCCAGGTATAACAGCGTGACAAGAGGTGACCTTGTGTAGTGACACAACAGTGTAAACAGTGATAACCATAGTGTAACGATATAAACAGTGATAACCATAGTGTAACGATAGTGAACGATAAAAGTGGTTTACCACATTCACCCCTTGTTTAGATTTGAGTCCGGCGGGGTGAAGTGTACTACCAGTTCGGGTATGTCAGTCTGTCTGGAGGCCTCGTAAGTCTTTCTGATCGGCGCAGCAGCGGCGGCAGTGATGCAGTATCCGATGTTAGTGCTGGTGTCTGCGTGGTCGGCGAAGGCTCGTGGGGTTCCGGCATGCCGTCTACCTGGGCTGGATTTGGGGGGGTGGGGGGGTAACGGTGGTGTCTCAGGGGTGCCCGAGGGTGCAAGGTCTCGTAAGGAGACTGTGTCCTCCCGCCCGTCTGGGTATGCCACATAGGCGTACTGGGGGTTGGCGTGCAGGAGGTCCACACTCTCGACCAGGGGGTCCATTTTATGGGCCCTCGCGTGCTTTCGCAGCAAGGCGGGCCCCGGAGAAGTCAGCCATGTTGGTAGCGAGGTTCCCGTAGTCGACTTCCTGGGGAAAACAAACATTCGTTCATGGGGGGTGGCGTTAATGGCAGTGCAAAGCAGTGACCGGATGGAATGCAGCGCTGCCGGGAGGACTTCCTGCCAGCGAGAGGTTGGGAGGCCCTTAGACTTTAAGGCTAAGAGAACGGCCTTCCAGACAGTCGCGTTCTCTCTTTCCACCTGGCCATTCCCTCGGGGGTTGTAGCTGGTGGTCCTGCTTGCAGCAATGCCTCTCGCTAATAGGAACTGGCGAAGTTCCTCGCTCATGACGGATGAGCCCCGGTCGCTATGTATATAGTTCGGGAACCCGAACAAGGCGAAGAGGTCGTTCAGGCATTTGATGACCATGGTACTGGTCATGTCTGGGCAGGGGAAGGCAAAGGGGAAACGGGAGTACTCATCAACGATGTTGAGGAAGTACACATTACGGTCAGAGGACGGGAGGGGCCCTTAAAATCGATGCTCAAGCGCTCGAAGGGGCGGGTGGCCTTGATCAGGCTTGCTCTGTCCGGCCTATGGAAATGCGGTTTGCATTCGGCACAGGTTTGGCAGTTCCTGGTCATGGTCCTGACCTCCTCGATGGAGTAGGGCAGGTTGCGGGCCTTAATGAAGTGGTAAAGTCTGGTGACCCCGGGGTGGCAGAGGTCGTTGTGGAGGGTCTGCAGTCTATCAATTTGCGCGTTGGCGCATGTACTTCGTGATAGAGCATCTGGGGGTTCGTTCAGTTTACCCGGCCGGTACAAGATATCATAATCATAGGTGGAGAGCTCGATTCTCCACCTCAAGATCTTGTCGTTCTTGATTTTGCCCCTCAGCTTGTTATTAAACATAAAAGCGACCGAACGCTGGTCGGTGAGGAGGGTAAATCGTTTGCCTGCCAGGTAATGCCTCCAGCGTCGTACTGCCTCCACAATCGCCTGGGCCTCCTTCTCGACCGAAGAGTGTCGATCTCAGGGCCCTGGAGGGTCCTTGAGAAGAAGGCCACAGGTCTCCCCGCCTGGTTAAGGGTTGCTGCTAGGGCGAAGTCGGATGCATCGCTCTCCACTTGGAAAGGGATGGACTCATCCACCGCGTGCATTGTGGCCTTAGCAATGTCTCCCTTTATGAGGGAGAAGGCTGCGCACGCTTCTGCCGTCAGGGGGAAGGAGGTTGACTTCATGAAGGGTCTGGCTTTGTCCGCATAATTCGGCACCCATTGGGCATAGTAGGCGAAGAGCCCCAGGGTTCTCTTCAGCGCCTTTGGACAGTGGGGGAGGGGAAGCTCCATGAGGGGGCGCATTCTTTCGGGGTCGGGGCCGATGACTCCGTTCTCTACTACGCAGCCGAGGATGGCGAGACGCGAGGTGTTAAACACGCATTTCTCCTTATTGTAAGTGAGGTTCAGCCGTTCGGCCGTACGGAGGAATTTCTCTAGATTAACATCGTGGCCCTGCCGGTCGCGGCCGCAGATGGTGACGTTATCTAGATAGGGGAACGTGGCCTGCAGCCCGTTCTGGTCAACCATCCGGTCCATCTCCCTTTGGAAGACCGAAACCCCGTTGGTGACGCCGAAGGGAACCCTAAGGAAGTGGTAGAGGTGGCCATTCGCCTCGAAGGCGGTATACTGGCGGTCCTCTGGGCGGATAGGGAGTTGGTGATAGGCCGACTTAAGGTCGATGGTGGAGAATACCCGGTACTGTGCAATCTGATTGACCATATCAGATATGCGGGGAAGGGGGTATGCGTCCAGCTGGGTGTACCGGTTTATGGTTTGGCTGTAGTCGATGACCAGGCAGTTTTTATTGCCGGTCTTAACGACTACGACCTGGGCACGCCAGGGGCTGTTGCTCCTCTCGATGATGCCCTCCTTCAGGAGACGCTGCACCTCAGAGCTAATAAAAGCTCTGTCCCCGGCGCTGTACCGCCCGCTCTTGGTGGCGACGGGTTTACAGTCGCGGGTGAGGTTAGCGAACAGGGAGGGGGGCGGGACCTTGAGGGTGGATAGGCCGCAGGTGGTACGCGGTGGGCGGTTTAAAGGCTGCTGGTCGTCGACTGTGAGTGGAGGGAGGGGTCCACCGTATGCCAAAGTGACACTTTGAAGGTGGGATTGGAAGTCCAGCCCTAGTAGGATGGCAGCGCAGAGCTGGGGCAGGACGAGGAGTTTAAAATTTTTATACTCCGTGCCCCTAACCGACAGGGTCACAGCACAGTAGCCGCTGATGTCTGTAGAATGGGACCTCGACGCCATCGAGATCCGGTTGCGCGTTGGCCGGACAGTGAGGGAGTAGTGGCTCACCGTGTCTGGATGGATGAAACTCTCCGTGCTTCCGCTGTCGAACAGGCAGGTCGTGGCGTGGCCTTTTACTTTGATGTCCATCATGGACTTGGACAGGTGATGCGGGCGAGCTTGGTCCAGTGTGACGGAGGCTAGTGTATGGCTGAGCGAGCTGCTGTAGTCTGCGGGTGAGGCGGTGGTCGGGTCTGGAGACAAGGTGGCGGTCGAGTGTGGTGGGCAAAATGGCGGCGCCCACGACGTTGAATAAAATGGCGGAGAAGATGGCCGCCCCCACAATTCACATGAGGCATTGCTGGCGTCGGTGGCCTTGATCAAAGATGGCCGCCCCCACGACTCACACGAGGGGATACTGGCATCTGTGGCCTTGATGAAAGATGGCCGCCCCCACAACTCGCATGAGGCACTGCTGGCGTCTGTGGCTCTCCCCCTGCAGGCCTTCGCGAAGTGGCCTTTCTTGTGGCAATCAGAGCAAGTCGCGTTTCTTGCAGGGCAGCGCGTCCTCGGGTGTTTCGCCTGGCCACAGAAGAAGCAGCCGGCGGCCCGATCGCGGGGCTCCGATGTCGCAGCCGGTACCGGGGGGTGGCGGTCCTGATCGGTTCTGGGACGCCGACGCTGAGGTAGGTCCCAGAGGCGGCGGTGCGAGGGGTATTGCGGCCGGGGTCGGGCCGGAGTCCCAGGGTCGCACAGCACAGTACCTGGAGTACGCCTCGAGGTCCCGGTGGGCCACTTCCAGAGAGCGAGCGAGGGCTGCAGTTGTATTCAGGTCGAGGTCCTTTGATTCGAGCAGTCTTTGCCGTGAGTAGTCGGACCGAAGGCCTTTCACGAAGGCATCGCGGATATCCCCTTCAGCATTTTCTGCAGCCGTTACAGCTTTAAAGTCACAGTCCCTGCCGAGTGTTTGTAGCGCCCGTAAAAATTCATCTACAGACTCTCCTGGCTGTTGCGAGCGGGATCTTAGGAGATGTCTGGCATACATAGAGTTTACCGGGCTCCGGTACTGCTCTTTCAGCAGGTTGAGGGCGTCCTCGTATGTAGTAAGGTCCTGGATGAATGCAAATACTTTAGGGCTCACTTGGGCGGTCAGAACTCTTAGTTTGGATCCCGGAGGCACGCCGGATTCTCCCAGGTAGGATTCGAAACAGCTCAGCCAGTGTTTGAAGTCGAGGGCTGAGTTCGCTGCCTGTGGGTTTAGATCCAGGTACGGCTGTCGGAGGGCTCGCAGCCAGGCCGGCTGCTGTGGCTGTTGTAGCTGGCCGTTTGGCTGGTCGTTTTGCTGCTCCGATCCACTCATTTCAAAATTTAGCCAATAAAATTGATATACCTATCAATTCATCCAATGAAAAGCGACGAGTTAAGATAGTAACTATAGGTTTTTATTGGCTAAATAACAGAGCCCACCCTCGTGGGCGATCGGGTCCAACAAGGAGGAATACCAGCCAGCGACCACCTTTATACCTGGGCAAGCAGGCGGAGTCATGGGCGGAGTCAGCTGTGGTCAGCCCAGGTATAACAGCGTGACAAGAGGTGACCTTGTGTAGTGACACAACAGTGTAAACAGTGATAACCATAGTGTAACGATATAAACAGTGATAACCATAGTGTAACGATAGTGAACGATAAAAGTGGTTTACCACACCTTGTTCCATACATCAATGTTCCTTGACAGACGGACAGCTGTTCTCGTCTTGCTGAGAATGCCGGTAACAGTGGATCACCATGTGCTGGCCATCCCTTTACTGTCACTTCGTAGACCCTGGACAGTGTCGGGTCGTTCCTAGCCTCCTCCTCTGTAGGTAGTGGCAAGCGCGACAGCCCATCAGCATTACCATGCTGCTTTGTACCTTTGAATTCTATCTGATATTGATGTGCCCCTAGGAAAAGGGACCATCCCTGGAGTCTCTGTGCTGTCATCACCGAAACACCCTTCTTAGGGTTAAAAATGGATACCAACGGCTGGTGGTCTGTCAGAAGCGTAAACTTTTGGCCCTGCAGGTAATGATTAAACTTCTTTACTCCCCACACAAGGCTGAGAGCCTCCCTATCTATCTGAGCATAATTGCGCTCAGCGGAGGTCAATGATCTGGATGCGAACGCAACTGGCCTCTCCTGGCCATTTGGCAACTTGTGTGAGAGTACTGCCCCAATACCATATGGAGAAGCATCACAAGCCAAACGAATAGGCAGCGTTGGGTTGAAGTGAGCCAACACTTCCTCTGAGGTGATCAATGCCTTGCTTTCGCGAAAGGCCCTCTTACAGTCCTCGCTCCACTTCCATGGTACTCCCTTCTGCAAAAGAGCGTTCAGCGGGTGCAGCACCGTGGATAAATTTGGCAGAAACTTATGGTAATAGTTAATCAACCCTAGAAACGACCTCAATTGGGATACATTATCCGGAGCGGGAGCCTTCACAACAGCTTCAATCTTGTCAGGAGACTTATGAAGCCCCTCCTGGTCAATGACATGACCACAGTACGAGATCCGCTTCTGAAAGAATTCACATTTCTGGCGATTAACTCGAAGACCATATTCTTTCAATCTGGTGAGCACCAGTTCCAAGTTTGCAAGGTGTTCCTCGTCATCATCTCCTGTAATCAGAATATCGTCCAGGTAACATTGTGTACCTGGAATTCCCTGTAATACCTGCTCCATGGCTCTCTGCCAAATTGCTGGAGCCGATGCCACTCCAAAAACCAGTCTATTATACCGGTACAAGCCTCTATGCGTGTTGATCGGGAGATACTGGCGTGACTCTTCCTCAACTTCCATCTGTAAGTACGCCTGCGCCAGGTCAATCTTGGTGAAGTGTTTCCCGCCAGACAATGAAGCGAAGATATCCTCAATCCGTGGAAGCGGATACTGCACCGTGTGAAGCACCGGATTAACAGTGATCTTGAAATCACCACAGATGCGAACCTTCCCCGGTTCCCCCGGCTTGTTGCTCGATGAACGCTTCATAACTGGGACAATGGGCGTGGCCCACTCACTCCAGTCTACCTTAGACAGTACTCCTGAACGTTCTAGCCCTTCCAGCTCAGCTTCCACAGCAGGTCGTATTGCATAAGGTACCGGTCTGGCTTTGAAAAATTTCGGGTTTGCATGTTCTTCAATCTTGATGTTTGCCGTAATTCCTCTGTGTTCCCAGTCCTTGTTGGAACACCTCTTTAGCATCGTCCAATATTCTGGACAATCGTTTAGGTTTGACATCTTTTGTACCGGAATCTACCGTTAGTGCTTTTAAGGAATGCCAGTCCATATTTATTTTCCTAATCCACTCCCGTCCCAGTAGTGGTGGACCTCCCTCAGGTAGCACATATAAGTCCATTCCTCGGCTTTCTTTGCCCTTGTGGACCACCTTTACCTCTATCTTCCCGATGGGGTATACTCTTTGCCCCGTGTATGTTTTCAATACAATCTCCGTATCCCGTAGGGGAATATGTGGGAATAACCTTTTGTAATCTTTCTTATTCATGACCGTCAATGCCGATCCACTGTCCAATTCCATCTTCACTTGGACTCCTGCTATCTGAAGTGTGACCCAAATTGTTTGGAGGTCTGCTTCCTTACCAACATTGTGTACTCTTAGACTACCCAGTTCATTACTGCTGGCGTCTGAATCTGACTTCTGTTCGTTCGAACTGTTCTCTGTCACCTTGTGTACCTTTTTGTACTTTTCCTGCGGTGACTTTTTGTTGCTGGTCTTTTTTCCTGACCGGCATACTTTAGCTATGTGACCAAGCCTGCCACATTTTCTGCATTCCTGATTTTTGAACCAGCACTGGTTCTGATCGTGTGTTGTCTTTCCACAACGATAACATTTTACTGTACTCAAGACCATTTGATTGGTACAGAGTTCCGGTGACCGTAGCTGCATTTCTGCAGTGCCTCTTGCTGCGGCTTCTTGCGATGCTGCAATAGTGACAGCTTTATCAAGCGTAAGATCATTCTCTTCAAGCAGTCGCTTTTGTGTTCCTTCTTTTAACAATCCACACACAAATTTATCTCTCAGCGCATCTGCTAGCCCTGTCCCAAACTGACAGTACTTCGATAGCTTACGTAGTTCAATTAAAAGTTCAGCGTTGCTTTCGTCTTTCAACTGCGTTCTTTTGTAAAATTTAAATCGTTCCGCTATCATCAGCGGCGTGGGGTTTAAATGATTTTTCAGGACAGTAACAATATTTGCGAAGGTCTGATCCGCCGGTTTAATTGGTGATAGAAGGTGCTTCAATAGCCCGTATGTCTTCGCCCCCATTGAGCTTAATAAGGTTAATGCTTTCTCATCATCTGGCACCTTATTTGCTTTACAATAAACTTCCATGCATTCTACATACGTGGTCCAATCTTCGACATCACTATCAAAGGTATTAATGTTCCCCTGTTTAGGCATCCTTGCAAGTTTAAAAAATTTTTTTTTTTTAAATGGCGGCTTCCCGCGCTTGTCTTCTTCCCCCGCCTACTAAAATGGCGGCTTCCCGTGCTTGGCGGTCTTTCCCGCGCTCGTCTTCTTCCCCCGCCGACTACAATGGCGGATTCCCGCGTTTGCCTTCTTCCCCCGCTGGCTGCAATGGCGATTGCCGTGCTGCTGCCGTTCTCGCCTCCCCAGCGGTTCTCACTCCCCGACGCTGCTTTGCCTTGCAGCCCCGCTTGCAGCCTGGTCCTTTACACCGGCTGCGTTTGAGTTCTCCGCGGCTCTCGTGCCTTAAGCTTCTCAACTCCCCGACGCTGTTTTGCCTCGCAGCCCCGCTCGCAGCCCGGTCCTTTACACCGGCTGCGTTTGAGTTCTCCGCGGCTCTCGAGCCTTAAGCTGCCCCAGTCGCTGCGCCTCTCGGCCTCGATTGCAGCCCGGCCCTTTCTACCGGCCGTGGTAAAAGGGATGATCACTGCCTGTCGCTGATGGAGGGCTTCGTGGTCAGAATTTTCTTTTTAACCCGGGTTCTCGATGCCTCCCGTGCGATGGTGCTCAGCAGGATGATGAGGGCGGATGCCTCTTCCCGACGCCCGTTCTGAGGACGAAGCTGCCTTGGATGTAAATCTGCCGCAGGGTAAGATCGGACTCGTCGCCACTGTTGAGTCTGTATGTCCCAGTTAGGTTTAGGACCAATCACTGGACACAGACAACAAGAATAACTTTTAACAGGTCTTTACTATTCGAAGGTCAGGGATGAACTGCCCAGCATATCCTTGCACAACACTTATATACCGGTGTGGTCACCACCGGTATTACAGTATTACAGTATACAGCAGCCAAGAGAAAGTAGTACATCTCTTAAGGTAGTTCTCTTAAGGTGGAACAGGTTACATACACCACACCTACCTCCCTCTGTCCCTCCCTCCCTCTGCCCCTCCCTCCCTCTGTCCCTACCTCCCTCTGTCCCTCCCTCCCTCTGTCCCTCCCTCCCTCTGTCTGTCCCTCCCTCCCTCTGCCCCCTCCCTCCCTCTGTCCCTACCTCCCTCTGCCCCCTACCTCCCTCTGCCCCCTCCCTCCCTCTGTCCCTACCTCCCTCTGCCCCCTACCTCCCTCTGCCCCCTCCCTCCCTCTGTCCCTACCTCCCTCTGCCCCTCCCTCCCTCTGCCTCTCCCTCCCTCTGCCCCCTCCCTCCCTCTGCCCCCTCCCTCCCTCTGCCCCTCCCTCCCTCTGCCTCTCCCTCCCTCTGCCCCCTACCTCCCTCTGTCCCTACCTCCCTCTGCCCCCTCCCTCCCTCTGTCCCTACCTCCCTCTGCCCCTCCCTCCCTCTGCCCCCTCCCTCCCTCTGCCCCCTCCCTCCCTCTGTCCCTCCCTCCCTCTGTCTGTCCCTCCCTCCCTCTGCCCCTCCCTCCCTCTGTCCCTACCTCCCTCTGCCCCTCCCTCCCTCTGCCCCTACCTGCCTCTCTCCCTACCTCCCTCTGCCCCTCCCTCCCTCTGCCACTCCCTCCCTCTGTCCCTACCTCCCTCTGCCCCTCCCTCCCTCTGCCCCCTACCTCCCTCTGCCCCTCCCTCCCTCTGCCCCTCCCTCCCTCTGTCCCTACCTCCCTCTGCCCCTACCTCCCTCTGCCCCTCCCTCCCTCTGCCCCTCCCTCCCTCTGTCCCTACCTCCCTCTGCCCCTCCCTCCCTCTGCCCCTCCCTCCCTCTGTCCCTCCCTCCCTCTGCCCCCTCCCTCCCTCTGTCCCTCCCTCCCTCTGTCTGTCCCTCCCTCCCTCTGCCCCTCCCTCCCTCTGTCCCTCCCTCCCTCTGCCCCCTACCTCCCTCTGTCCCTACCTCCCTCTGCCCCCTCCCTCCCTCTGCCCCTCCCTCCCTCTGTCCCTACCTCCCTCTGCCCCTACCTCCCTCTGCCCCCTACCTCCCTCTGCCCCTCCCTCCCTCTGCCCCTCCCTCCCTCTGTCCCTACCTCCCTCTGCCCCTCCCTCCCTCTGCCCCTCCCTCCCTCTGTCCCTCCCTCCCTCTGCCCCTCCCTCCCTCTGCCCCTACCTCCCTCTGCCCCCTACCTCCCTCTGCCCCTCCCTCCCTCTGTCCCTACCTTCCTCTGCCCCCTACCTCCCTCTGTCCCTACCTCCCTCTGTCCCTCCCTCCCTCTGCCCCTACCTCCCTCTGCCCCTCCCTCCCTCTGTCCCTCCCTCCCTCTGCCCCTCCCTCCCTCTGCCCCTCCCTCCCTCTGCCCCTACCTCCCTCTGCCCCTACCTCCCTCTGCCCCACCTCCCTCTGCCCCTACCTCCCTCTGCCCCTACCTCCCTCTGCCCCTCCCTCCCTCTGTCCCTCCCTCCCTCTGCCCCTACCTCCCTCTGCCCCTACCTCCCTCTGCCCCTCCCTACCTCTGCCCCACCTCCCTCTGCCCCTACCTCCCTCTGCCCCTACCTCCCTCTGCCCCTACCTCCCTCTGTCCCTACCTCCCTCTGTCCCTACCTCCCTCTGTCCCTACCTCCCTCTGCCCCTACCTCCCTCTGCCCCTACCTCCCTCTGCCCCTACCTCCCTCTGCCCCTACCTCCCTCTGTCCCTACCTCCCTCTGTCCCTACCTCCCTCTGTCCCTACCTCCCTCTGCCCCTACCTCCCTCTGCCCCTACCTCCCTCTGCCCCTACCTCCCACTGCCCCCTACCCCCCACTGCCCCTACCTCCCTCTGCCCCTACCTCCCTCTGCCCCTACCTCCCACTGCCCCTACCTCCCTCTGCCCCTCCCTCCCTCTGCCCCTACCTCCTTCTGCCCCTCCCTCCCTCTGCCCCTCCCTTCCTCTGCCCCTCCCTCCCTCTGCCCCTACCTCCCACTGCCCCCTACCTCCCTCTGCCCCTACCTCCCACTGCCCCTACCTCCCTCTGCCCCTCCCTCCCTCTGCCCCTACCTCCTTCTGCCCCTACCTCCCTCTGCCCCTCCCTCTCTCTGCCCCTCCCTTCCTCTGCCCCTCCCTCCCTCTGCCCCTACCTCCCACTGCCCCCTACCTCCCTCTGCCCCTACCTCCCACTGCCCCCTACCTCCCTCTGCCCCTACCTCCCACTGCCCCCTACCTCCCACTGCCCCTACCTCCCTCTGCCCCTACCTCCCTCTGCCCCTACCTCCCTCTGCCCCTACCTCCCACTGCCCCTACCTCCCTCTGCCCCCTCCCTCCCTCTGTCCCTCCCTCCCTCTGCCCCCTCCCTCTCTCCCTCTGCCCCCTCCCTCCCTCTGTCCCTCCCTCCCTCTGTCCCTACCTCCCTCTGCCCCTACCTCCGTCTGTCCTGCCCCCTCCCTCCCTCTACCCTGCCCCCACCTCCCTCTGCCCCCTACCTCCCTCTGCCCCCTCCCTCCCTCTGCCCCTACCTCCGTCTGTCCTGCCCCCTCCCTCCCTCTGCCCCTACCTCCGTCTGTCCTGCCCCCTCCCTCCCTCTACCCTGCCCCCACCTCCCTCGGCCCCCTACCTCCCTCTGCCCTGCCCCTACCCTGCCCTCTGTCCGATATTGGCCACTCAACAGGAGATGCCGACCCTGATCATTAGCTGCCACCCACACTGAGTCTGGACAGCCGGGTGCGTGTCCGCACTCAGAGACCACCTTGCGGCAGACATCTTGTCCTCAATTTGAGGAACTTAACTCGAGGTTTGTGTTTTTTTTCTCTGCTCCGATGTTCCGAATTAGGAGCTCGGTCAGTTCGCCGTGACTAATGCAGCTCGCCATCAATTATTCAACAGATTGCAGCTGTTTTTAGCTTCAAAACTTGCCTGAAAATCCTTTTGCTCTCGGGCCGAGACTTTAACCAGACCCATCAACGGCGCTGACCCCCTCCGTCCAATTTACACACACGTGGGGAACCGCAACTTGGGCGAGACTTGTGTCCCATCGGGGTTGCCAACAGCCTCGGATAGGGTCTGGATCCGTCCGTATACCCGTTATCGTAGACAAATAAACACTTGCTCTTATGACAGTGTTCCGTATGTAGCCGGGTCTATCATTGGAATGTTAGGATGGGGGTCTCCACCAGCGTTACCGGCGTGGGGGAGGGGGCAGTCTCCGAGATAGGGTCACCATGTCTGGTAGGAGATTTCGCTCGCGTAGCTGTTCTGACCATGTGATGCCTGATCACCTGTCATCTGAGCGGGTGACATTCGATCATGTGACATTTGCTCACATGACTTCTATGTCAGAGAGACCCCCCCGTGTATCAGAGAGACCTCCCCTATATCAGAGAGACCCCCATATATCAGAGAGACCTCCCATATATTAGAGAGACCCCCCTGATGTAATAAAACTCACTACGCACCTGGTTCGAGTATAAAGCAAGGCTTTAATCAACTTGTTTGAAAGCATGGACATCTAGTTGTCCTTCACTAGTTCCTTGTCTTACAAAATGCCCTGGTCAAGCTGGGCCCATGCCCGAGTATTTATACTCCTTGGACGGCGCCACCAGCTGGCCGTCCAGTGTTACTTCATGAGTCTTTCTTCATGGATCATAAGATTCATAACACCCCCATGTGTCAGAGAGACCCCCATATATCAGAGAGACCCCCATGTGTCAGAAAGACCCCCATATATCAGAGAGACACCCCCCATATATCAGAGAGACCCCCCATATATCAGAGAGACCCCCCATATATCAGAGAGACCCCCCATATATCAGAGAGACCCCCCATATATCAGAGAGACCCCCCATATATCAGAGAGACTCCCCATATATCAGAGAGACCCCCCATATATCAGAGAGACCCCCCATATATCAGAGTGACCCCCCATATATCAGAGTGACCCCCCATATATCAGAGTGACCCCCCATATATCAGAGTGACCCCCCATATATCAGAGTGACCCCCCATATATCAGAGTGACCCCCCATATGTCAGAGGGACCCCCCATATGTCAGAGGGACCCCCCATATGTCAGAGGGACCCCCCATATATCAGAGGGACCCCCCGTATATCAGAGGGACCCCCCATATATCAGAGGGACCCCCCATATATCAGAGGGACCCCCCATATATCAGAGAGACCCCCCGTATATCAGAGAGACCCCCCGTATATCAGAGAGACCCCCGTATATCAGAGAGACCCCCGTATATCAGAGAGACCCCCGTATATCAGGGAGACCCCCGTATATCAGAGAGACCCCCGTATATCAGAGAGACCCCCCTATATCAGAGAGACCCCCGTATATCAGAGAGACCCCCGTATATCAGAGAGACCCCCGTATATCAGAGAGACCCCCGTATATCAGAGAGACCCCCGTATATCAGAGAGACCCCCGTATATCAGAGAGACCCCCGTATATCAGAGAGACCCCCATATCGCAGAGAGACCCCCGTATATCAGAGAGACCCCCGTATATCAGAGAGACCCCCGTATATCAGAGAGACCCCCGTATATCAGAGAGACCCCCGTATATCAGAGAGACCCCCGTATATCAGAGAGACCCCCCTATATCAGAGAGACCCCCCCTATATCAGAGAGACCCCCATATATCAGAGAGACCCCCATATATCAGAGAGACCCCCATATATCAGAGAGAGACCCCCATATATCAGAGAGACCCCATATATCAGAGAGACCCCCCACATATCAGAGTGACCCCCCATATATCAGAGTGACCCCCCATATATCAGAGTGACCCCCCATATATCAGAGTGACCCCCCATATATCAGAGTGACCCCCCATATATCAGAGTGACCCCCCATATATCAGAGGGACCCCCCATATATCAGAGGGACCCCCCATATATCAGAGGGACCCCCCATATGTCAGAGGGACCCCCCATATATCAGAGGGACCCCCCATATATCAGAGGGACCCCCCATATATCAGAGGGACCCCCCATATATCAGAGAGACCCCCATATATCAGGGAGACCCCCCGTATATCAGGGAGACCCCCCGTATATCAGAGAGACCCCCCGTATATCAGAGAGACCCCCCGTATATCAGAGAGACCCCCGTATATCAGAGAGACCCCCGTATATCAGAGAGACCCCCGTATATCAGAGAGACCCCCGTATATCAGAGAGACCCCCGTATATCAGAGAGACCCCCGTATATCAGAGAGACCCCCGTATATCAGGGAGACCCCCGTATATCAGAGAGACCCCCGTATATCAGAGAGACCCCCGTATATCAGAGAGACCCCCGTATATCAGAGAGACCCCCGTATATCAGAGAGACCCCCGTATATCAGAGAGACCCCCGTATATCAGAGAGACCCCCCTATATCAGAGAGACCCCCCTATATCAGAGAGACCCCCATATATCAGAGAGACCCCCATATATCAGAGAGAGACCCCCATATATCAGAGAGAGACCCCCATATATCAGAGAGAGACCCCCATATATCAGAGAGACCCCATATATCAGAGAGACCCCCCACATATCAGAGGGACCCCCATATATCAGAGAGACCCCCCATATATCAGAGAGACCCCCCATATATCAGAGACCCCCTGTATATCAGACCCCTCCTGGAACTCTCTCCCCCAAAAAGCTGTTGAGGCTGGGGGGGGTCAAGTGAAAATTGCAAGACTGAGATTGATAGATTTTTGTTGAGAAAGGGGATTAAGCGTTACGGAACCGAGGCGGGTAGATGGAGTTAAGATGCAGATCAGCCCTGATCTGATCTGATTGAATGGTGGAACAGGCTCGAGGGGCTGAATGGCCTCCTTCCGATCCGATGCGCCTCTGAACTTTGCGGGAGAAAACGGGCCCCAGAACCACATTATCTGTAGCGTCAGGTCTGATGGTTTATTGAGGAGGATTGTGCCGTGTTGACTGAACACTGCCCACCCGGCCATAGAAACATAGAAGATAGGAGCAGGAGGCCATTCGGCCCCTCGAGCCTGCTCCACCATTCAATGAGATCATGGCTGATCATCCACATTCAGTAAAATAGAAAAAACAACAGAAAATGCTGGAAAAACTCAGCAGGCCAGGCAACATCCGTGGAGAGAAATTAGAGTCGACGTTTCGGGTCGAAACCCTTTTTCAAAACTGGAAAGGAAATGAAATAGATGGAAAGGCCGGGCTGGGAGAGAACAGAAGAAGTGAAGAGACATTAAGAGGTATTCAAAACCAGACGGGATGGTGGTCGGACTAGTGGAGACAAAAGACGGCTCTAGATTAGGTGTGAAATGTTCTGGCAGAATAAGAGACAGCTGCCATGTGGGAGAGAGAAAAAGGGGGGGGAAGGGCCAAAACAAAGGTGTGGATAAAATATAAGCGCAAAAATGTAATAGGGGCCGAGGTTATGATCGGAAATTGTTGAACTCGATACTGAGTTCGGAAGGCTGTAAAGTGCCTAATCGGAAGATGAGGTGCTGTTCCTCGAGCTTACGTTGAGCTTCCGTGGAACAATGCAAGAGCCCGAGTACGGTGAGGTCCAAATTCAGTACCCTGTCCCTGCCTTCTCCCCATACCCCTTGATCCCTTTAGCCTTAAAAAATGTATCTAACTCCTTCTTGAATATATTTAATGAATTGGTCTCTACTGCCTTCTGTGGTAGAGAATTCCACAGGTTCACCACTCTCTGGGTGAAGAAATTCCTCCTCATCTCAGTCCTAAATGGCTTACCCCTTATCCTTAGACTGTGACCCCTGGTTCTGGACTCCCCGACCATCGGGAACATCCTTCCTGCATCTAGTCTGTCCAGTCCTGTTAGAATTTTATAAGTTTCAATGAGATCCCCTCTCATTCTTCTAAACTCCAGCGAGTACAAGTCCAATTGACCCAATGTCTCCTCATACGTCATTCCTGCCATCCCAGGTATCAGCCTGGTGAATCTTCGCTGCACTCCCTCCATGGCACGAACATCCTAAACACAACGGGCCAGAAATTCGGGTCTCCACGGGTGAGTACGCGCTGGGTACTCACGCGTAGGCCCAACGAAAGTGCCGGTTTCGTGCACGCACCGCGCATGCGCGGGAAACCGGAACTTCCGTTCCCTTAAAGGAAGGGGTTCACAGGTCGAACGCGTGCGCCGGAGAGGCAGCGCGCACGCCTGGAACTTCAGGTTTTATTGCAGCTTTCTCCGGGAGGGTATGTCTCCAGGAGCTGCACTTGTAAAAAGCAGTCGCAAGGCCTGCTTTTAACAAGGTAAGTGGTGAATTTTTTCCACAGGTTTATTATTTTTAAATACTTTAAAGAAAGGTAAATTTATTTTTAGCCCCGTTAGAAACTGTAATTAATGTTTTCAAAAATTTAAATTATTGTTTAAAATAGTTATTTTATGTAATTTATAGTTATTTTAAAAATGTGGTTTTTTAAAAATTTCTTTGAAGTTTCAGTTATGTTTTGGGGCCGATCTTCCTGTCAAATCTATGAATAGAGATTCCCTGCTACCATTGGCTCTCCGTGGCCCGCGTGATCCCAGGGGACGCTTCGAACTAACTGCGCCCCTGGGATACACAAGCACTGCGCGCCGGCAGTTGGAGCAGGCCCAGGATCGGAATCCCACGCGGGCCCACAGCTCAACGACCGGCGCGCTAGGTAAGTGAAGGTCGGGGGCTTGCACCTGCGGGAAGCCTCCGACCCGAATTTCTGGCCCAATAAGCTTGATCCCAGCAGTCACTTTAATCGCGCTCTCTCCCAGAGTGAGTTTGTCAAACAGGTACTCTCCCATGCCATTCTCGGGGGTTCCCCAGTTGGTGATGTGATCTCCAAGCTTCATTGATGGTCTTCATTTGTTCATCCAGATAGTGGGTCTCCAGGAAGCCACACAAAGGAGGGTCGGTGCTCCCGGTGGAGGCGCGAGCTCCTTCGAGCCAGAATTGAACCAGCGACCTAAGGATGACTTTGCTTTGTATCGCCACTACAGTCCTCCGCTCTACCAGCTGAGCTATCAAAGGGGAGCGGCCAAACAGACTCGTCGGTTCCCGATTGAATGACCGCCAGTCACACGGTCCTCTTTTGGCCGCACGTCCGCTTATTATAATAACCAATAAACAAAAGTGTTCAGAGAAAATGGACTCCAACTTTTTTTGCAAGGCCCCGATTATTTTTTTTATTCGTTCAAGGGATGTGGGCGTCGCTGGCAAGGCCGGCATTTATTGCCCGTCCCTAGTTGCCCCTTGAGAAGGTGGCGGTGAGCCGCCTTCTTGAACCGCTGCAGTCCGTGTGGTGAAGGTGCTCCCACAGTGTTGTTAGGGAGGGAGTTCCCGGATTCTGACCCAGCGACGATGAAGGAACGGCCCGATATATTTCCAAGTCAGGATGGTGTGTGTGACTTGGAGGGGAACTTGGAGGTGGTGGTGTTCCCATGCGCCTGCTGCCCTTGTCCTTTTAGGTGGAAGAGGTGGCGGGTTTGGGAGGTGCTGCCGAAGAAGCCTTGGCGAGTTGCTGCAGTGCATCTTTCCCCCCCTCTCCTATCCCCCATCCCCCCTCCCCATCTCCCCCTCGACAGCATAAGAACATAGAAGATAGGAGCAGGAGTAGGCCATTCGGCCCCTCAAGCCTGCTCCGCCATTCGATGAGATCGAGGCTGATCTTCCACCTCATCTCCACTTTGCTGCACCATCCCTATCCAGCATCCAGTCACAAATATCAAGTGTTAACTGTTCCCAGCTCGCAGGGTTCTGGAGCGACGGGAGTGGAGTCCCCGACAGTGGGGGCAGTGTTGTAGTCTCTGGCCTTCCATTAGCTGGGCTGGTTTAATGTAGACTGACATAGAAACATAGAAACATAGAAGATAGGAGCAGGAGTCGGCCATTTGGCCCCTCGAGCCAGCTCCGCCATTCAATGAGATCATGGCTGATCATCCAAATTCAGTACCCGGTCCCTGCTTTCTCCCCATACCCCTTGATCCCTTTAGCCTTAAGAAATATAATAGAAACATATAATAGAAACATGGCATCGACGTCAAGAGCAGCCATATCCTGATGGGGGCGTGGTTGGCCCGCAATGCACTGAAGCTCTGGGATTATCGCACCCTGTGGCTGGAGAAGACCATCCCCTTCCCCCTGGGCAAGGGCCAGAGCGAGCTCCGGTCTGGTTCTGAGCGCGCTCTCCCTGCTTGGGCGGCCAGCTCTCGCCGCTCGCTCCCACAACCAGAGCGAAGTGCTCGGCGAGTCGGGCAGAGGCAGCGCAGCGCGGCGAGCAGCAGCAGCAGCCACGTCGACCCGCTGGAGCACGTCGGCCGGCAGCTCCTCGGCGGGAAGGAATTCCGACTGGGAGGAGGGGAGCCGAGCATGGCGGCCAGAGGCCGGACCGTGAGCGGGAGAAGCAGGCCCTGGGCCGTCGGACCGTGGAGCCGGCGACGGTGAGGAGGAGGCCGCGACGACCAGAGCATTCACATCCCGACGATGTGTTCGGCGAGTCGGGCGGAGGCAGCGCAGCGCAACCAGCAGCAGCAACAGCCACGACGACCCGCTGCAGCACGTCGGCTGGCAGCTCCATGGCGGGAAGCTCGCAGTCCGACTGGGAGGAGGGGAGCTGGGCATGGCGGCCAGAGGTCGGATCGTGAGCGGGAGAAGCAGGCCACCACTTGGAGCCGGCAACAGTGAGGAGGAGGCCGCGGTGACGAGGAGGACGGAGCGGCTGAGGGACATCGTGCTCCCACTGCCACGGGAAGCCATTGTATTGACTTTCTGAACGCGGCGCTGTATGTATAGCTGACGCGTCCCCACGGGGAGTAAGCATTCCATTGTAATTGTACTTGTACTGGTTACAAATAAAAATTGAATTGAAATTGAATTGAATGTAACATGACGGAGAATGTCCAGCATGGAAACAGGCCGTTCGGTCCAGCCAGTCCATGCCGGCGCTTATGCTCCACTCGAGTGTCTTTCAGTGAGCTTGCAGGGAAGTCAGCCGTTAAACGTCAAGAGACAGGAGCATGGCGGTCAAGAATAGCTCCTAGTAATGGGCCTGTAACAATGGACTAGAATGACAGCACTCTCCAGTCAGGCTCCGGAGGGGGACGGGCTCTGCATTGAAACTCAGGATCCAGCTCAAAAACACTGCCACAATAGACCGCACAATTCCCTCTCCGCATGCCCACTTCTTCACAGAATGTTCTTGGATTCGGAAAGAAAGCCCTCTGTCACTCTCCTTCTCCCATGTCCTTTCGCCCTCTCTCGCTCTGTGCGTGTCTCTCTCTCTCACCGTCTCCCTGTTTCAACGTGTGTGCTCGTCTCCCTCACACCATTTGTCTGTCTCACTTCTGGGTTCTTTCTCTCCGTGTCGGTCTGTCTTTTGCCCTCAAACGGTGAATGTATCTCTGAGTTTGTGTGTGCGTGTGTCTCACTCATTCGCCTTGTCTGTCTCTCTGATTCTGTGTCTTCCTGTCTCTAACCCAGTGTCTCTCTCTCAGTAACTCAGTGTCTCTCTCTCAGTAACTCAGTGTCTCTCTCTTTTTCCTGTGTGTCTCTCTCTTTCTTTAACTCTTGTCTATCTCTAAACCAGTCTCTCTCTCATGAATCCTGTCTCTCTCTCTCTAACCCCGCTCCGCTCTCTCTCTCCCCGTCCCTCTATCTAACCCTCTCAATTTTTCAATTCAATTCAATGCAAATTGCTTTATTGGCACGACAAGATACATCTTATGTTGCCAAAGCACAGAAATACATGTATGATTGACCACATAAACCCCGATCTAGACATACAGTGTATAGACAAGTATACCCATGTATACATAGCTATATGCACATATAATATGCATATAATCTTTTCTTAATTTAATGTGTCACTGGTTGTCCCTCTGCTTGTGGCAAGCTGTAACATAGTTTGCCGCTATAGTTACACATTTTCTCTGTTCCCCCAATAGATATGGGAGTTTTTGGAGGTCATTCAAATTTTTGAATTCAGGGCATATTTTTGTGAATTTTGGGTAGAAATTCTCCCTCATGTCCTGATAGTTTCCGCAAGTTGTGAGGAAGTGCATCTCTGTCTCTCTCTCGCTATCTTACCCTCTCTCTAACCCTCTCTCTCTAACACTCTCTCTCTCCATCTCTCTCTCTCTAACCCTCTCTCTCTCCATCTCTCTCTCTCTCTAACCCTCTCTCAATTTTCAATTCAATTCAATTCAAATGCTTTATTGGCATGAAAGTTTACAGGGAACCATATTGCCAAAGCTTACATAACAAAAAGTACAGTTTTCCAACATTCTGTAGGTGTCAAACAATTTTGACCTTCGTTGGGTACATACAATATGATGTGCCTCAATAATTCCGAGACTCGATGTTAGCGAAACAAAACAAGGCTTTTATTAACTTAGAAGGTAACACACAGTGGAGAGAGGTATCTTCCATCCGGAGGCCTGCAGTACTGGATATGAGGCAGGCTGAGCTTGCTTACATAGGGGCCAGGTATGGGCGGAGCCCTACACACAATACATTACAATATACAATACAATGGTGAGGAAACGGAACTGAGGTAAGGGAAATGAAACTGAAACCAACCACAGTCACAGGCAGTGATGAATGGAATATTTCATCACACAATATTAGTTTAAACAATATTAATTTAAAGTCGTTGAACATCGTTGGGTACATTCAGTACTAATTTTAAACAGTCCTCAGGTTGTGACATGTTGTTACATATTTGGCACCAAGGTATGGTCTGTCTCCTTCTCCCAGGACTAATCTTAATTTTGACAGGTCATCCAATTCTTTGAAACCTGGGGTTGTTTGGCTGAGCTTGTCAAATAATATGTTTCTTGTTGTGTTGAATTTTTCGCATTTTAGGAGGAAATGCATCTCTGTCTAAACCTCGCCCGGCCAGACATTGATCACATATTCTATTCTCTCTAGGCTGCCAGGATTTCTTGTATCTTCCTTTTTCAATTGCCAGTTGGTGGTCGCTTAGTCTGTACCTGGTGAGGGTCTGTCTCTGTTTTGTGTCTCTGATGGTCGAGAGATAGTCTGCCAGTTTATATTCTCTTTTTAGGGCCCGGTAACATTCTAATCTGCTTTGGCTTTTGGTTACATTGTTCCAATGTTCCAGGTAGGTTTCTTTGCATTGTTTAATGATTTGGTTCACTCGGATTGGTGTTTGGACGGCAGTGTTGGTCTGGGACTGGTCAGGGTCCGGCTGAGTAGGAGTACTTAGTTTTCAGTAGCAGCTGACTCAGGGGACTCTTTTCTGGGTTTAGCTCTTGGGTCTGGAAGGCTTTAAAATGAAGGGTGTCTGGGGAGCTAGATTTGAGGTGATTTAGGAAGTTTAGTGCTCGTTTTTGGATGTTTATTATCAGTGGGTATCTGCTTAGTTCGGCTCTGCATGCATTTGTTGGTGTTTTCCTTTGGGTGCGAAGGAATGCTTCGGCAAAATTCTGCATGTAGGGCTTCTATTGTGTGTTTTTCCCATTTAGTGTAGCTATGGTGATTGAGCGGGCCCCATACTTCACTACTGTACAGCGCAATGGGCAGGATTATGCTGTCAAATATTTTGAGCCAGATTTTGATTGGGATTTGGATGTTGTAGAATTTTCTTTTTATTGCATATAGGGCTCTTCGGGCTTTTTCTTTTAGTGCATTCACTGCTATGCTGAAGCTCCCTGATGCTGTAATGGTTAGACCAAGGTAAGTGTAGCGCATAGTGTGTCCTATGATAGTATCACTGAGAGTAAACTGGTATTTGTTTTCCTGACACCTGGGCCCTTTTTGAAAAATCATGATGTTGGTTTTCTTTAGATTTACTGTTAGGGCCCAATTTTGGCAGTATTTTGTCGAGTAGGTCTAGTTGTTGCTGTAATCCCTGTTCTGTGGGAGACAGCAGAACCAGGTCGTCCGCATAGAACAGGGACTTCACTTCTCCATCCAGGAGACAGAGACCCGGTGACTCGTTTTTCTCTAGCATGTCTGCTAATTCATTTATGTATATGTTGAACAGGGTCGGGCTCAAATTGCAGCCCTGCCGGACGCCTCTTCTCTGGGTGAAGAAACCGGTGCGTTCGTCTCCAATTTTGACACCTCTCTCTCTCTCTCTCTCTCTAACACTCTCTCTCTCCATCTCTCTCTCTCTAACCCTCCCTCTCTCCATCTCTCTCTCTCTAACCCTCTCTCTCCATCTCTCTCTCTCTAACCCTCTCTCTCTCTCTCTCTCTCTCTCTCTAACCCTCTCTCTCTCCATCTCTCTCTCTCTAACCCTCTCTCTCTCTCTCTCTCTCTAACCCTCCCTCTCTCCATCTCTCTCTCTCTAACCCTCTCTCTCTCTCTCTCTCTCTAACCCTCTCTCTCGCCATCTCTCTCTCTCTAACCCTCTCTCTCTCCATCTCTCTCTCTCTAACCCTCTCTCTCTCTCTCTCTCTCTCTAACCCTCTCTCTCTCTCTCGCTCTCTCTCTCTCTCTCAGTTCAGTTCAGTTCAGTTCAGTTCAAATGCTTTATTGGCATGAAAGTTTACAGAGAACC
>NW_028225185.1:21242959-21711232 GCF_052327205.1 Somniosus microcephalus | reverse complement strand
CTCTAACCCTCTCTCTCTCTCTCTCTCTCTCTAACCCTCTCTCTCTATCTCCTCTCTCTCTCGACTCTCCATCTCTCTCTAACCCTCTCTCTCTCCATCTCTCTCTCTCTCTAACCCTCTCTCTCTCCATCTCTCTCTCTCTAACCCTCTCTCTCTCTCTCTCTCTCTCTCTAACCCTCTCTCTCTCTCTCTCTCTCTCTCTAACCCTCTCTCTCCATCTCTCTCTAACCCTCTCTCTCTCTTCTCTCTCTCTCTAACCCCTCTCTCTCTCTAACCCTCTCTCTCTCCATCTCTCTCTCTCTAACCCTCTCTCTCTCCATCTCTCTCTAACCCTCTCTCTCTCCATCTCTCTCTCTCTAACCCTCTCTCTCTCCTTCTCTCTCTCTCTAACCCTCTCTCTCTCCTCTCTCTCTCTCTCTAACCCTCTCTCTCTCCATCTCTCTCTCTCTAACCCTCTCTCTCTCCTCTCTCTCTCTAACCCTCTCTCTCTCCATCTCTCTCTCTCTAACCCTCTCTCTCTCCATCTCTCTCTAACCCTCTCTCTCTCTCTCTCTCTAACCCTCTCTCTCTCCTCTCTCTCTCTCTCTCTAACCCTCTCTCTCTCTCTCTCTCTCTCTCTCTAACCCTCTCTCTCTCCTCTCTCTCTCTCTCTCTCTCTCTCTCTCTAACCCTCTCTCTCTCTCTCTCTCTCTCTCTCTAACCCTCTCTCTCTCCATCTCTCTCTCTCTAACCCTCCCTCTCTCCATCTCCCTCTCTCTAACCCTCTCTCTCCATCTCTCTCTAACCCTCTCTCTCTCCATCTCTCTCTCTCTAACCCTCTCTCTCTCTCTCTCTCTCTAACCCTCTCTCTCTCCATCTCTCTAACCCTCTCTCTCTATCCTGTCTCTCTCACTCTCTCTCTGCCTAAATCCAATTCCTTATCACAACATCAACATTCTGCTCATACACCTTCGGCCTCCAGAAGACCCGTTACCCTGCCTGTGCTCTCGGTCGAATAGTCACGAGTTGCTTCAGAAATAAGAATCAGAGTGATATTGAATGAATGTTGCATGTTTTTAATTCTGCCCCCCCCCCCACTCCACCCCAGAAGGCGCTGTGGGGGTGAGGGAGCGAGCTCATAGAAACATAGAAGATAGGAGCAGGAGTAGGCCATTCGGCCCCTCGAGCCTGCTCCACCATTCAATGAGATCATGGCTGATCATCCAAATTCAGTACCCTGTCCCTGCTTTCTCCCCATATCCCTTGATCCCTTTAGCCTTAAGAAATATATCCAACTCCTTCTTGAATATATTTAATGAATTGGCCTCCACTGCCTTCTGTGGTAGAGAATTCCACAGGTTACACCACTCTCTGGGTGAAGAAATTCCTCCTCATCTCTGTCCTAAATGGCTTACCCCTTATCCTTAGACTGTGACCCCTGGTTCTGGACTCCCCGACCATCGGGAACATCCTTCCTGCATCTAGTCTGTCTAGTCCTGTTAGAATTTTACAAGTTTCAATGAGATCCCCTCTCATTCTTCTAAACTCCAGCGAGTACAAGCCTAATCGACCCAATCTCTCTTCATACGTCATTCCTGCCATCCCAGGTATCAGCCTGGTGAATCTTCGCTGCACTCCCTCCATGGCAAGAACATCCTTCCTCACATAAGGCGACCAAAACTGCACACAACACTCAAGGTGTGGTCTCACCAAGGCCCTGTTCTACGGGCACCGAATGGCCTCGAGAGCCTCTCTCCAGCGAGCACTGTTCCTGAGTGTGCTCTGAAAGGGAAGCCCCAAGGGCGAGCTGTTCGACTATGCGAGGCCTCGCGTCTGCCCCCGCCTGACGCACGGCCATCCCAGCGGCGGGATCTGCTGAGATCCGGAGCAGAAACTCCAAGGGATGCTTTTTTCCCCCTTTCCTGAATCCCGGGGAGAGAGGGGGGGGCGGGGGGGATAAATCGTCCAGGGGTCATGCTCCAGGGTTCCATCCCGAAATGCCACCGTGCTCCCACGACACCCACAACCCCCTGCTGAAGTCTAGTGAACCCAGCACAGGCCAGACATCGAGCCGGGGGTGCAGGGTGGTGGGCGGGGTGGGCGGTGGGGCTCTCTACTTAGCCCAGGGACGGAGCCGTTACCTCAAACTGATCTGGGACAGTTTCGCTTTGTGTGAATGGCTCCTTTGAAAACAACAACCTGCATTTATATAGCACCTTTAACGTAGTAAAACGTCCCAGGGCGCTTCACAGGAGCGATTATCAGAAAAAATTCGACACCGAGCCACATAAGGAGATATTAGGACAGGCGACCAAAAGCTGGGTCAAAGAGGTCGGTTTTAAGGAGCGCCTTACAGGAGGAGAGAGAGGCGGAGAGGTTTAGGGAGGGAATTCCAGAGCTCGGGGCCCAGGCGGCTGAAGGCACGGCCGCCAATGGTGGATCGATGGAAATCGGGGGATGCGCAGGAGGCCAGAATTGGAGGAGCGCCGAGATCTCGGAGGGTTGTGGGGGCTGGAGGAGGTTACAGAGATAGGGAGGGGGGCGAGGAGGCCATGGAGGGATTGGAACAGGAGGGCAGAGAGGATGATTCAAGCATTAATATCACTGACGGTGAGAGGGGAGAGGGTCACCTTGTGTGAGGTAAAGGATGGCCTCCTGGCCCCCCCCTCCCTATCTCTGTAACCCCCTCCAGCCCCACAACCCTCCGCGATCTCTGCGCTCCTCCAATTCTGGCCTCTTGAGCATCCCCCACTCCCATCGCTCCACCATTGGCGGCCGTGCCTTCAGCCGCCTGGGCCCCGAGCTCTGGAATTCCCTCCCTAAACCTCTCCGCCTCTCTCTCCTCCTTTAAGACGCTCCTTAAAACCGACCTCTTTGACCAAGCTTTTGGTCGCCTGTCCTAATATCTCCTGATGTGGCTCGTTGTCAAATTTCTGCTTGATAACCGCTCCCGTGAAGCACCTTTACTTGCAGGATTTAATTCAAGTGACAAAGGCACCATTTACCATTCTGACATCCCAGGGATATAATTAGGGAATCAATGTGTTGGAAAATGTATAAATCAACCTCGACAAAAGTCACTGGGGTGCGACTATGTGAAGTTGCCTACTGCCTGATTAAGCAGTAAACAGCACAGAATTAGACGCAATTGTTCCCTTCCCTGTGTACAAGCCATTAGACGCGCTCCGAAACATCCCGCCCAGCCCCGCCCCCGGAACCTTCCGGATTTCCGAATTCCCTCCGCCAGGCCTTAAACCGACGCCCGGCCAACTCTTGGGCGGGGCGCGAATTCGAACGTTGGAGACGGCTGCCACCGGACGAGCCTCGATACCAGGCCCATCGGCAGCTCCGGGCCTGCTGGTTGCCTTGGATATGCCCAGGCCTTCTCGGGAGTGTTAACATAGAAACATAGAAGGTAGGAGCAGGAGGAGGCCATTCGGCCCCTCGAGCCCGCTCCGCCATTCAATGCGATCATGGCTGATCATCCAAATTCAGTACCCTGTCCCTGCTTTCTCCCCATATCCCTTGATCCCTTTAGCCTTAAGAAATATATCTAACTCCTTCTTGAATATATTTAATGAATTGGCCTCAACTGCCTTCTGTGGTAGAGAATTCCACAGGTTCACCACTCTCTGGGTGAAGAAATTCCTCCTCATCTCAGTCCTAAACGGCTTACTCCTTATCCTTAGACTGTGACCCCTAGTTCTGGACTCCCCCGCCATCGGGAACATCCTTCCTGCATCTAGTCTGTCTAGTCCTGTTGGAATTTTATAAGTTTCAATGAGATCCCCTCTCATTCTTCTAAACTCCAGCGAGTATAAGCCTAATCGACCCAATCTCTCCTCATACGTCATTCCTGCCATCCCAGGTATCAGTCTGGTGCATCTTCGCTGCACTCTCTCCATGGCAAGAACATCCTTCCTCAGATAAGGCTACCAAAACTGTACACAATACTCAAGGTGTGGTCTCACCAAGGCCCTGTACAACTGCAGCATCTCTTTGCTTCCTGCCTGCCAACCAGTTCTCTATCCAAGTCAGTACCTTGCCCCCAATCCCATGTGCTTTAACTTTACACGCTAGTCTCTTATGCGGGACCTTATCGAAAGCCTTCTGAAAGCCCAAATACACCACATCCACTGGTTCTCCCTTATCTATTCTACCAGTTACATCCTCAAAAAATTCCAGTAGATCAGTCAAGCATGATTTACCTTTTGTAAATCCATCTTGACTTTGTCCGATCCTGTCACTGTTTTCCAAGTGCTCTGCTATTACATCTTTTATAATGGACTCTAGCATTTTCCCCACGACCGATGTCAGGCTTACCGGCCTATAATTCCCCGTTTTCCCTCTACCACCTTTTTTAAATAGTGGGGTAACATTAGCTATCCTTCAATCCATGGGAACTATTCCACCCCTCAGAGGGTGGTGAACCTGTGGAATTCTCGACCACAGAAGGCTGTGGAGGCCAAGTCACTGAATATATTTAAGAAGGAGATAGATAGATTTCTGGACACAAAAGGCATTAAGGGGTATGGGGAGAGAGCGGGAATATGGTATTGAGATAGAGGATCAGCCATGATCTTATTAATAAGAACATAAGAACATAAGGAATAGGAGCAGGAGTAGGCCATACGGCCCCTCGGGCCTGCTCCGCCATTCAATAGGAATGGCGGAGCAGGCTCGAAGGGCCGAATGGCCGACTCCTGCTCCTATGCTTCTATGAACGGGCAGAGGGAGGGTCCATATTCCTAATTCAATGCAAGTTGCGGTTGCTTCTGTGAGTTTGCAGCAACGACTATAAGCCCTGTGCCCCCTCTATAATACCATTCCCTGTCACTCGGCGAAGCTATCGATTCCAGCCCGCTCCGATTGTGGCACACAGTTGCAATAAGGGATTGTCACGTCAAGTACTGTATATAGGCTTGGCTTGGTTGAGTTAATGGAGCTTTGAGGACTATCTATCCATTAGCATGGATCATTTGTTTCCACCGAGTGTCAGTGTAATGGAGCACCCGTTTAGTCTGAACTGAATGAATAATCCTTTCTCCTGGCTTTCGGTCCCCTCATGTTTTTCCATTAAGCTTAGATTGGTGTCACATCCCAGCTGGAAAGCGTTTTTTAGATCATTCTTCAGGATCGCTGGCGAGGCCGGCATTTATTGCCCATCCCTAATCGCCCTTGAGAAGGTGGTGGTGAGCCGCCTCCTTGAACCGCTGCAGTCCGTGGGGTGAAGGTGCTCCCATAGCGCTGTTAGGGAGGGAGTTCCCGGATTTTGGCCCAGCGATGATGAAGGAACGGCCCGATATATTCCCAAGTTGGGGCTGGTGTGTGTGACTGGGAGGGGAACCCAGAGGTGATGGTGTTTTTTTGAGCTATCCAGTTAGTCATCCCTCTCCCTCTGCTCCCCATCTCTCTCCAGTTTCTCTCCGATCTCCCCTCATGACCTCTCCGTGCTCATCTTGTCCCTGAGATCTACTTCCCGCTCCCTCGACCCTATTCCCACCAAACTGCTGACCACCCAACTTCCTTTTCTGGCTCCCATGTTAGCTGACATTGTTAACGGTTCTCTCTCCTCAGGTACTGTCCCCCTCTCCCTCAAATCTGCCGTCATCACCCCTCTCCTCGAAAAAACAACCCTTGACCCCTCCGTCCTTGCAAAGTACCGCCCCATCTCCAACCTCCCTTTCCTCTCCAAAGTCCTTGAACGTGTTGTCGTCTCCCAAATCCGTAACTCCATGTTTGAATCCCTCCAATCAGGTTTCCACCCCTTGCCACAGTACCGAAACGGCTCTTATCAAAGTCACAAATGACATCCTTTGTGACTGTGACAAAGGTAAACTATCCCTCCTCGTCCTTCTCGACTTGTCTGCTGCCTTTGACACGCTCGAGCACTCCATCCTTCTCCAACGCCTCTCCACCGTCGTCCAGCTGGGTGGGACTGCACTCGCCTGGTTCCATTCTTATCTATCTAATCGTAGCCAGAGAATCACCTGCAACGGCTTCTCTTCCCGCTCCCACATCGTTACCTCTGGTGTCCCCTAAGGATCTATCCTTGGCCCCCTCCTATTTCTCATCTACATGTTGCCCCTTGGCGACATCATCCGAAAACACAGCCTCAGTTTCCACATGTACACTGACGACACCCAGCTCTACCTCACCACCACTTCCCTCAACCCCTCCACGGTCTCTAAATTGTCAGACTGCTTGTCCGACATCCAGTTCTGGATGAGCAGAAATTTTCTCCAATTAAATATTGGGAAGACCGAAGCCACTGGGGCAGAAATTCGGGTCGGGGGCTTGCCGCGCGTGCAAGCCCCCGATCTGCACTTACCCAACGCGCCGGCCGTTGAGCTTCAGGGACGCCTGGAATTGCTGTTTTAAAATGTTGACTCCCGGGCAGCGTCTGACGTCACGCCGCCCAGGAGTGCAGCCAGCGCGAAGCCTGGAGCGCGCAGTGCAAGTGAGACACGCCCCTTGAGGTCTCATTTTAAAAGGACACGCCCCCAATGCTTCTCACAAGCTGCAAAGTATTTTTACATGTAGAGCAGCATTTTAAATAGGTTTTTGGTATTTTTAAGAAGCTTTTGGTAACTTTTATAAACTTTTAAAAACGTTTACATTATTTTGAAGAATCTGAAGTAGTTTTAAACAGAATTAAAGCGATTTAAAGACTTTTAAAAGCCCTGAAAGCATTTTTTTATTCCATTTATTTAATTAGCAACATCGTCGTCGTCGTACGTGTCTTCACACTGTTCCCTTTGGGGAACTGTATGAAGTGGTGGAAGGATTTCTGGCCGTGATTAACGCTCCTTCCGTGACCGTAACCATCTTTGTACCAGCCATTAGGGTGGTTAGTCCTATGGCGGGAGGGTTTTACGGGCTCCCACAACCTATACGAGGGGGGGGGCCACCCACACCCACGGACGCAAATATCCCACTGGATGTCTACCCAGAATTTAGAGCCGGAGCTCCGACTCCACTTGCCGGGACTGTCTGGAGCGGGGTTTGAAACCCTACCCCGTCTGGCCCAGCGGCGGGGATCCTACCGCTACGCCAAAGGCCCACTCCGATTAGCAACGTGAAATGGCTGGAATGAGCACAATTCACGGCATTAAAAGAACTCACAATTGAACTGATGATGACCTCAGCAATCTCCTCAATGAGGTGGAGGTGCAGCGCCTGCTCATCATTGGTAATGAGAAGTCCAAGGCGCCGCAAAAAGGACAGATGATAGCTTGGTCTTTCAAGTGGCAGCATAGGGCTCCAGTCACGGGGAGGGAAAAGGCGCAGGAAACGTATGGGTGTCACCTTTTGCGCGGAGTGGGCCTTTTGCGTAGCGGCAAGCATCCCCGCCGCTGGGCCAGAAGGAGTAGGGTTTCGAGCCCCGCTCCAGACAGTCCCGGCAAGTGGAGTCGGAGCTCCAACTATAAATTCTGGGTGGACATCCAGCGGGATACTTGCGTCCGCGGGTGTGGGTGCCCCCCCCCCCTCAGATGGGTTGTGGGAGCCCGTAAAACCCTCACGCCATAGGACTAACCACCCTAATGGCTGGTATGAAGATGGTTATGGTCACGGAAGGAGCATTAACGTGGCCAGAAATCCTTCCACCACTTCATACAGTTCCCGAAAGGCAACAGTGTGAGGATACGTATGACGATGACCTCTTGCGCAATGCACCTCCTTGGACCCTCAGTCGCAGATGCGAGGGGGCAAATCGTGCAATTGTTAAATTTTTCATTTTATTGACATGTAAAATGTTGGCCCAGTAATTCCCTTCCAAATGCGCGAGTACGGTCGGGGTACACACGCGCCTGGCCGGAGGAAATGCCGGTTTTCAGCATGCACAGCGCATGCAGGGAAAACCGGCATTTCCTGTCCTCTGAACGAAGGGGTTCAGAGGCAGAACGCGTGCGACTGCACAGGCAGCGCGTGCGCAGTAAAATTCGCCGGTTTCATTCATGCTTTCAGTGAGGTTAAGTCCTTACAACTTACACATGAAAAAAGCATGAGTACAGTTGCTCCAGAGGCTGCGGAGGAAGATATATTTTATCGTGGAGCTTCTGAAAGGCAATATTTTTGTTTGGGAAAGGGAGGAAAGTTATTTTAAGAAATGCTGAGGTAAGTTTTAAAGTTTATTTTTGTTTTTTAAAACGGGTTTTCAGTACTGTAGGTAGAAGGAGCAGTTGTGGCTATGTGAATTGAATTTGCTGTGTTTATTAAATGTGAAAATGACACCAACATTTTTAAGAAAGAAACTTTTCATCAGTAATATATTCTTTTAAGTAATTATGTATGTATGTCTGTATATATTCCTTTGCGTATATGTATGTATATATTCCTTTACTTATGTGTATGAATGTATGTTTTTAATTATGACTTTCAGAGAAAGTAACTTATTGGAAAATCATAATTAAATACATACATTCATACACATACGTAAAGGAATATATACATATACGTAAAGGAATATATACGGACATACATACATAATTACTTAAAAGAATATATTACTAATGAACAGTTTCTTTCTTAAAAATGTTGGAAATGTTACATTACTCATTTTAGAACAGTCATTTTCACATTTAATAAACACAGCAAATTCAATTCACACAGCCACAATTGCTCCTTCTACCTACAGTACTGAAAACCCGATTTAAAAAAAAAAATTAAACTTTAAAACTTACCTCATCATTTCTTAAAATAACTTTCCTCCCTTTCCCAAACAAAAATATTGCCTTTCAGAAGCTCCACGATAAAATATATCTTCCTCCACAGCCTCTGGAGCAACTTTACACATGCTTTTTTCATGTGTAAGTTGTCAGGACTTAACCTCACTGAATCCATGAATGAAGTCGACGAAGTTCACTGCGCACGCGCTGCCTGTGCAGTCGCACGCGCTGTGCCTCTGAACCCCTTCGTTCAGAGGACAGGAAATGCCGGTTTTCCCCGCATGCGCTGTGCATGCTGAAAACCGGCATTTCCTCCGGCCAGACACGTGAGTACCCCGACCGTACTCACGCATTTGGAACGGAATTACTGGGCCATTGTTTTCGGTCCCTGCCACAAACTCCGTTCCCCGGCCACCGACTCCATCCCTCTCCCTAACATCTGTCTGAGGCTGAACCACACTGTTCACAACCTTGGTGTCATATTTGACCCTGAAATGAGCTTCCGACCACATATCCGCAGCATAATTAAGACCGCCTGTTTCCACCTCCGTAACATCGCCCGTCTCCGCCCCTTGCCTCAGCTCATCCGCTGCTGAAACCCTCGTCCATGCCTTTGTTACCTCTAGACTTGACTATTCCAACGCACTCCTGGCTGGCCTCCCACATTCTACCCTTCGTAAACTTGAGGTCATCCAAAACTCGGTTGCCCGTGTCCTAACTCGCACCAAGTCCCGTTCACCCATCACCCCTGTGCTCGCTGACCTACATTGGCTCCCGGTTAAGCAACGCCTCGATTTCAAAATTCTCATCCTTGTTTTCAAATCCCTCCATGGCCTCACCCCTCCCTATCTCTGTAATCTCCTGCAACCCCACAACCCCCCGAGATATCTGCGCTCCTCTAATTCTGCCCTCTTGAGCACCCCTGATTATAATCGCTCCACCATTGGTGGCCGTGCCTTCTGTTGCCTGGGCCCCGAGCTCTGGAATTCCCTCCCTAAACCTCTCCGCCTCGCTACCTCTCTCTCCTCCTTTAAGACGCTCCTTAAAACCTACCTCTTTGACCAAGCTTTTGGTCACCTGCCCTAATTTATCCTTATGTGGCTCGGTGTCAAATTTTTTGTCTTCAAATACTCCCGTGAAGCGCCTTGGGACGTTTTACTACGTTAAAGGCGCTATATAAATGCAAATTGTTGTTGCTGTTTCCCCATAGCCCTGCAAATATTTCCTTTTCAAGTATTAGGCGTTGTTCTCCTTGGAGCAGGAAAGGTTGAGAGGAGATTTGATCGAGGTGTTCAAAATCATGAGGGGTCTGGACTGAGTAGATAGAGAGAAACTGTTCCCATTGGCGGAAGGGTCGAGAACCAGAGGACACAGATTCAAGGTGATTGGAAGAAGAACCAAAGGCGACGCGAGGAAAAACTTGTTTACGCAGCGAGTGGTTAGGATCTGGAATGCGCTGCCTGAAAGGGTGGTGGAGGCAGACTCAATCGTGGCTTTCAAAAGGGAGTTGGATAAGTACCTGAAGGAGAACAAATTGCAGGGATATGGGGAAAGGGTGGGGGGAGTGGGACTAACTGGATTGCTCTTCGAAAGAGCCGGCCCAGACTCGATGGGCCGAATGGCCTTTTTTTTTTATTCACGGGATGTGGGCGTCGCTGGCAAGACCAGCATTTATTGCCCATCCCTAATTGCCCCTTCACCTGACGAAGGAGCAGCGCTCCGAAAGCTTGTGATTTCAAATAAAACTGTTGGACTATAACCTGGTGTTGTGTGACTTCTTACATTTGCCCCTTGAGAAGGTGGTGGTGAGCCGCCTTCTTGAACCTCTGCAGTCCCGTGTGGTGAAGGTGCTCCCACAGTGCTGTTAGGGAGGGAGTTCCAGGATATGACTTGGAGGGGAACTTGGAGGTGATGGTGTTCCCGTGCGCCGGCTGCCCTTGTCCTTCTAGGTGGAAGAGGTCGCGGGTTTGGGAGGTGCTGCCGAAGAAGCCTTGGCGAGTTGCTGCAGTGCATCTTGTAGATGGTACACACTGCAGCCACGGTGCGCCGGTGGTGGAGGGAGTGAATGTTTAAGGTGGTGGATGGGGTGCCGATCAAGCCGGCTGCTTTGTCCTGGATGGTGTCGAGCTTCTTGAGTGTTGTTGGAGCTGCACTCATCCAGGCAAGTGGAGAGTATTCCTTCTGTGCTGTGCTATTCTATGGTTATCCAAATTCCCTTTTGAACGTCACTATTGAATCTGCTTCCACCGCCCTTTCAGGCAGCGCATTCCAGATCACAACAACTCGCTGCGTAAAAAACATTCTCCTCATCTCCCCCTCTGGTTCTTTTGCTGATTATCTTCAATCTGTGTCCTCTGGTTACCGACCCTCCTGCCACTGGAAACAGTTTCTCCTTGAAAGGGTACAGGTGTACAAAGGGTTAAACTCCGAGGACAGGTCGCACAGACTGGGCTTGTATTCCCTCGAGTTTAGGAGATTAAGGGGTGATCTAATCGAGGTGTTGAAGATGATTAAAGGAGTTGATCGGGTCGAGAGAGAGAGAAACTATTTCCTCTGGTGGGGGGGAGTCCAGAACAAGGGGGGGCGTCACCTTAAAATTAGAGCCAGGCCGTTCAGGGGTGATGTCAGGAAGCACTTCTTCACACAAAGGGAGGTGGAAATCTGGAACTCTCTCCCCCAGAAAGCTGTTGAGGCTGGGGGTCAATTGGAAATTTCAAGGCTGAGATTGAGAGATTTGTGTTGGACAAGGGGATTAAGGGTTAGGGAACCAAGGCGGGTAGATGGAGTTAAGATACAGATCGGCCGTGATCTGATTGAATGGCGGGACAGGCACGAGGGGCTGAATGGCCTCCTCCTGTTTCCTGTGTTATTTAGGCTATCGGATCGACCTCATAATTCCGAACACTTCTATTCAATCTCCCCGTCACCCTCCCTGCTCTGAGGAGAGCAAGCCCAGCTTCTCCAGCCTCGCCTCGATCGATGATTATTCAGCCTCCAGGCTTGCCTCGGTTCTTCCAGTGGACACGAGGCCCCGGCCCTTGGTGCTTCGTCTTCTCCTTCTTAGGCAGTCCCTCGGAAACGAGGGTGACTTGCTTCCACATTAAAAATGAGTTCTCAGGTGACTGATGTGTCCAATGCGGGACCTACAGTCTCTGTCACAGGTGGGGCAGACGGTGGTTGAAGGGGCGGGTGGGTGGGGCGCTTGGGTTGGTTGTGCTCGTTGTGCTGTTTGCGCTTGGCTTCCGCTTGCTCCCGGCGAAGAGACTTGAGGTGTTCGGCGCCTTCCCGGATGCTTCTCCTCCACTTTGTGCGATCTTGGGCCAGGGATTCCCAGGTGTCGGTGGGGACGTTACACTTTTTCAAGGAGGCTTTGAGGGTGTCCTTGAAGCGTTTCCTCTGCCCACCTGGGGCTCTCTTGGCATGCCGGAGCTCCGAGTAGAGCGCTTGTTTTGGGAGTCTCGTATCGGGCATGCGGACAATGTGACCCGTCCATCGGAGCTGATCGAGCGTGGTCAAAGCTTCGATGCTGGGGATGTTGGCCTGAGCAAGAACACTGATGTTGGTGCACCTATCCTGCCAATGGATTTGCAGGATCTTGCGGAGGCAGCGTTGGTGGTACCTCTCCAGTGCTTTGAGGTGCCTGCTGTACATGGTCCATGTCTCTGAGGCATGCAGCAGGGCGGGTATCACTGCTGCCCTGTAGACCATGAGCTTAGTGCCGGGTTTGAGGTCCTGGTCTTCAAACACTCTCTTCCTCAGGCAACCGAAGGCTGCACTGGCACACTGAAGGCGGTGTTGGACTTCGTCGTCGATGTCTGCCCTTGTTGACAGTAGGCTCCCGAGGTATGGAAAGTGGTCCACGTTGTCCAAGGCCTTGTCGTGGATTTTGATAATCGGGGTGCAGCACTGTGTGGCGGGGGCAGGTTGGTAGAGGACCTTTGTCTTACGGATGTTTAGTGTAAGGCCCGTGCTCTCGTACGCTTCAGTGAAGGTGTTTACGATGGTTTGGAGTTCGACCTCCGAGTGAGCGCAGACGCAAGTCTCGCTCATTGCCCCATCAGCGCTGGACAAACGCCCTTTACAACGCTCGATCGACCGCAGTTGCTCTGATAGATTTGTAGTGTATGTAACTGTTCTACCTTTAAGAGAACTATTGTATGTAACCGTCCACCTTTAAGAGAACTATTTTAGGTGTGGCACTACTTTATCCTGGCTGCTGTATACTGTAATACCGACGGTGACCACACCGGTATATACGTGCTGTGGCAGAATTTATTGGGCAGATTCGCCCTGACCTTCGAATAGTAAAGTCCTGTTTAAGTTACTCTTGTAGTCTGTGTATTACTTCGCTATACAACCCACAGACTTTACAAGATTCATTCGGCGAACCATCCGCTTTCCCTTCCACCATCGAAAGCAACATGAGATTGACAAGCGTCAGCGATAAGCTCGGTCTCCCATGGCTGACACGCCAAGAGTCCAGGGAAGGCTTGAACAGCCACATATTTGAAAAGGGAGGTTTTAGCTTCACTTTATCAGATTTCATTATCAACTCTCCACACTTGAGCACTCAGATGCAATTCAAAGAATGTCCCTGGAATTCAGCAAGAGAAAAAATTTAACAAGCACCACGAGGCAGAGAAACAAAAGCCATTTTTTAATTTCTGAACCACAAGGACCTCGATACTTGCAAATTATTAGTGATCCTGCCTCCGAACGGGGGAAATATCTATTTGTGTTTTTTTTTGTATTGAGACAGGACGAGGCCATCCAGCCTCTTAATCTTCGATACTGGAGGGAATACAAGCCCAGTCTATGCAACCAGTCCTCGCAATTTAAACCTTTAAGCCTCGGTTCAGTCTGAGGTTGTGAGGTTGACAACGACACTCTTAGTGCCAGTACCGAGGGAGCACCGCACTGTCGGAGGGGCAGTACTGAGGGAGCGCCGCACTGTCGGAGGGGCAGTACTGAGGGAGTGCCGCACTGTCGGGGGGCGGTACTGAGGGAGCGCCGCACTGTCGGAGGGGCGGTACTGAGGGAGCGCCGCACTGTCGGAGGGGCGGTACTGAGGGTGCGCCGCACTGTCGGAGGGGCGGTACTGAGGGTGCACCGCACTGTCGGAGGGGCAGTACTGAGGGAGCGCCGCACTGTCGGAGGGGCAGTACTGAGGGGGCGCCGCACTATCAGAGGGGCGGTACTGAGGGAGTGCCGCACTGTCGGAGGGGCAGTACTGAGGGAGCGCCGCACTGTCGGAGGGGCAGTACTGAGGGAGCGCCGCACTGTCAGAGGGGCGGTACTGAGGGAGCACCGCACTGTCGGAGGGGCAGTACTGAGGGAGCGCCGCACTGTCGGAGGGGCGGTACTGAGGGAGCGCCGCACTGTCGGAGGGGCGGTACTGAGGGAGCGCCGCACTGTCGGAGGGGCAGTACTGAGGGAGCGCCGCACTGTCGGAGGGGCAGTACTGAGGGAGCGCCGCACTATCAGAGGGGCGGTACTGAGGGAGCGCCGCACTGTCGGAGGGGCAGTACTGAGGGAGCGCCGCACTGTCGGAGGGGCGGTACTGAGGGAGCGCCGCACTGTCGGAGGGGCGGTACTGAGGGAGCGCCGCACTGTCGGAGGGGCGGTACTGAGGGAGCGCCGCACTGTCGGAGGGGCGGTACTGAGGGAGCGCCGCACTGTCGGAGGGGCGGTACTGAAGGAGCGCCGCACTGTCGGAGGGGCGGTACTGAGGGAGCGCCGCACTGTCGGAGGGGCAGTACTGAGGGAGCGCCGCACTGTCGGAGGGGCGGTACTGAGGGAGCGCCGCACTGTCGGAGCAGCGGTACTGAGGAAGCGCCGCACTGTCGGAGGGGCGGTACTGAGGGAGCGCCGCACTGTCGGAGGGGCAGTACTGAGGGAGCGCCGCACTGTCGGAGGGGCGGTACTGAGGGAGCGCCGCACTGTCGGAGAGGCGGTACTGAGGGAGCGCCGCACTGTCGGAGGGGCAGTACTGAGGGAGCGCCGCACTGTCGGAGGGGCGGTACTGAGGGAGCGCCGCACTGTCGGAGGGGCGGTACTGAGGGAGCGCCGCACTGTCAGAGGGGCGGTACTGAGGGAGCGCCGCACTGTCGGAGGGGCGGTACTGAGGGAGCGCCGCACTGTCGGAGGGGCGGTACTGAGGTAGCGCCGCACTGTCAAAGGGGCGGTACTGAGGGAGCACTGCACTGTCGGAGGGGCAGTACTGAGGGAACGCCGCACTGTCGGAGGGGTAGTACTGAGTGAACGCCGCACTGTCGGAGCGGCAGTACTGAGGGAGCGCCGCACTGTCGGAGCAGCAGTACTGAGGGAGCGCCGCATTGTCGGAGGGGCAGTGCTGAGGGAGCGCCGCACTGTCGGAGGGGCAGTAATGAGGGAGCGCCACACTGTCGGAGGGGTAGTACTGAGTGAACGCCGCACTGTCGGAGCGGCAGTACTGAGGGAGCGCCGCACTGTCGGAGGGGCAGTACTGAGGGAGCGCCGCACTGTCGGAGGGGCAGTACTGAGGGAGCGCCGCACTGTCGGAGGGGCGGTACTGAGGTAGCGCCGCACTGTCAAAGGGGCGGTACTGAGGGAGCACTGCACTGTCGGAGGGGCAGTAATGAGGGAGCGCCACACTGTCGGAGGGGTAGTACTGAGTGAACGCCGCACTGTCGGAGCGGCAGTACTGAGGGAGCGCCGCACTGTCGGAGGGGCAGTACTGAGGGAGCGCCGCACTGTCGGAGGGGCAGTACTGAGGGAGCGCTGCACTGTCGGAGCGGCAGTACTGAGGGAGCGCCGCACTGTCGGAGGGGCAGTACTGAGGGAGTGCCGCACTGTCGGAGGGGCAGTACTGAGGGAGCGCCGCACTGTCGGAGGGGCAGTACTGAGGGAGCGCCGCATTGTCGGAGGTGTCATCTTTCAGATGAGACGTTAAACCGAGGCCCCGTCTGCCCTCTCAGGTGGATGTAAAAGATCCCACGGCCACTATTGGAAGAGGAGCAGGGGGAGTTCTCCCCGGTGTCTTGGGACCAACATCACTAAAAACAGATGATCTGGTCATTATCACATTGCTGCTTGTTGGAGCTTGCTGTGCGCAAATTGGCTGCTGCGTTTCCCACATTACAACAGTGACCACACTTCAAAAAAAGTACTTCATTGGCTGTGAAGCGCTTCGGGACGTCCTGAGGTGGTGAAAGGCGCTGGAGAAATGAATTATTTCTGCCTTGTACTATAAAGAGATCGTCACACTGAGATCTCCCAACGAACATGGCTGGCGTTACGGGAAAAAAAAACATCTCGCCAGACCATCTCCTCTGATAGATTCACCTGCAATTGTCACCCAAACTCACAGTGTTGCGACACAGATGCCCGGCAGATTAACAGCTTTTAGTTTGGAGTGAAGGAGATGTAATGTAATATGTTAAGCAGGTCATGCAGGTGCAGCAGGCGGTTAAGAAGGCAAATGGTATGTTGGCCTTCATAGCGAGAGGGTTCGAGTACAAGAGCAAGGATGTCTTGCTGCAGTTGTACAGGGCCTTGGTGAGACCACACCTTGAGTATTGTGTGCAGTTTTGGTCGCCTTATCTGAGGAAGGATGTTCTTGCCATGGAGGGAGTGCAGCGAAGATTCACCAGACTGATACCTGGGATGGCAGGAATGACGTATGAGGAGAGATTGGGTTGATTGGGCTTATACTCGCTGGAGTTTAGAAGAATGAGAGGGGATCTCATTGAAACTTATAAAATTCTAACAGGACTAGACAGACTAGATGCAGGATGTTCCCGATGGTCGGGGAGTCCAGAACCAGGGGTCACAGTCTAAGGATAAGGGGTAAGCCATTTAGGACTGAGATGAGGAGGAATTTCTTCACCCAGAGAGTGGTGAACCTGTGGAATTCTCTAACGCAGAAGGCAGTAGAGGCCAATTCATTAAATATATTCAAGAAGGAGTTGGATATATTTCTTAAGGCTAAAGGGATCAAGGGATATGGGGAGAAAGCAGGGACAGGGTACTGAATTTGGATGATCAGCCATGATCTCATTGAATGGCGGAGCAGGCTCGAGGGGCCGAATGGCCTACTCCTGCTCCTATCTTCTATGTTTCTATGTTTCTATGAATGATTCATGTCTCCAGCAAGTAGGCTATGTTAATTAGTTGATGTCTTTTTCTTATTCGCGCATTCTCAGGGATGTGGGCATCGCTGGCAAGGCCGGCATTTATTGCCCATCCCTAGTTGCCCTTGAGAAGGTGGTGGTGAGGCGCCTTCTTGAACCGCTGCAGTCCTAAGAGATTTTGAGACAACCGAGTGGCTCGCAAGGCCTACAACAACAACAACTTGTATTTATATAGCGCCCTTTAACGTAGCAAAACATTGCTCAGATTTCACTAGATGTTCGATAGATCGAACCAATAGATCTAAGATTGCCTGCCCCCTGGTTGGTTCAGTAACACACTGCTCAAGGAACCCGTCCCTAATACACTCTATGAACTCTTCCTCAAGGCTGCCTTGCCCAATTTGATTTGTCCAGTCAATATGAAAGTTAAAATCACCCATGATCATAGCTGTTCCCTTATTACAAGCCCCAACTATTTCCTGATTTATACTCCGACCAACAGAGTTGCAACTGTTAGGAGGCCTATAGACTACCCCCACTAGTGACTTTTTCCCCTTATTATTCCTTATCTCCACCCAAACCGTTTCACTATCCTGATCCTTTGACCCAATATCATTTCTCACTATTGCAGTGATTCCATCCTTTATTAACACAGCCACCCCACCTCCCTTTCCTTCCTGTCTGTCCTTCCTAATTGTCAAATACCCCTGGATGTTTAGTTCCCAGTCATGGTCACCCTGCAGCCATGACTCCGCAATGGCCAAATAAGGAGAAAGTGTTTCCAGTGGCAGGAGGGTCGGTAACCCGAGGACACAGATTGAAGATAATTGGCAAAAATGCCAAGGAGCTGATGGGAATATTTTTTTACCCAGTGTTGCTCAGATTTCTCAATTCAATTCAATTCAATTCAATTTTATTTGTCATATATGCAGCAGACGTGTGTACTGCACAATGAAATGTTGATTTTTACGAGTCCACCCAACATTGGAATAAATATGGCATAACAATGATAAAAATACTAATAGAAAGACAGTAATAATAAATGAAACAACAGTAATAAATAATAATAAATTAATCGTTCATGAGTCTTATGGCCTGGGGGTAGAAGCTGTTTCGAAACCTGCTGGTACGAGACCGTATGCTTCGGTATCTCTTACCGGACGGGAGCAGGGCGAAGAGGTTGTGGCTGGGGTGACTCGCGTCTTTAATTTTAGATTTCGCTAGATGTTCGAAAGATCGAACCAATAGGTTCGCAATTTTCCTTTTAGGGTTCAAATGTACGTTTTGGTCTGAACAAACACACAGGCAACAGATCTCGTGTACAAATATTTATCTTTAATGCAGGAAACCCTCTTTTAACCGGCACCTAAATTATCTGGAAATCTCTCTTAACTGGCAAAATTCAGGAGTAGGTTCAGGTAAGTTTTACTGTACATTAGTGGCCGTGTAGCCGGGGTTCCTGGACCTGTGGCCGTGTAACCGGGGTTCCTGCACCTGTTGCCATGCAACAGGGACTCCTGGACCTGTGGCCGTGTAACCGGGGTTCCTGCACCTGTTGCCATGCAACAGGGACGCCTGGATCTGTGGCCCTGTAACCGGGGTTCCTGCACCTGTTGCCATGCAACAGGGACGCCTGGATCTGTGGCCCTGTAACCGGGGTTCCTGGATCTGTGGCCCTGTAACCGGGGTTCCTGGATCTGTGGCCCTGTAACCGGGGTTCCTGGATCTGTGGCCCTGTAACCAGGGTTCCTGGATCTGTGGCCGTGTAACCGGGGTTCCTGGACCTGTGGCCGTGTAACCGGGGTTCCTGCACCTGTTGCCATGCAACAGGGACGCCTGGATCTGTGGCCGTGTAACCGGGGTTCCTGGATCTGTGGCCGTGTAACCGGGGTTCCTGGATCTGTGGCCCTGTAACCGGGGTTCCTGCACCTGTTGCCATGCAACAGGGACTCCTGGATCTGTGGCCCTGTAACCGGGGTTCCTGCACCTGTTGCCATGCAACAGGGACTCCTGGATCTGTGGCCCTGCAACCGGGGTTCCTGCACCTGTTGCCATGCAACAGGGACGCCTGGATCTGTGGCCCTGTAACCGGGGTTCCTGGATCTGTGGCCCTGTAACCGGGGTTCCTGCACCTGTTGCCATGCAACAGGGACTCCTGGATCTGTGGCCCTGCAACCGGGGTTCCTGCACCTGTTGCCATGCAACAGGGACGCCTGGATCTGTGGCCCTGTAACCGGGCTTCCTGGATCTGTGGCCATGTAACCGGGGTTCCTGCACCTGTTGCCATGCAACAGGGACGCCTGGATCTGTGGCCGTGTAACTGGGGTTCCTGGATCTGTGGCCCTGTAACCGGGGTTCCTGGATCTGTGGCCGTGTAACCGGGGTTCCTGGATCTGTGGCCCTGTAACCGGGGTTCCTGGATCTGTGGCCGTGTAACCGGGGTTCCTGGATCTGTGGCCCTGTAACCGGGGTTCCTGGATCTGTGGCCGTGTAACTGGGGCTCCTGCACCTGTTGCCATGCAACAGGGACGCCTGGATCTGTGGCCGTGTACGGGGCTCTCGTACCTTGGTAAGTATACCTCCTCTCTGTAATCCAGACTTTTTGATCAACCGGCACCACGTCGGTCCCGTCGGTGCCGGATAAAAAAAGAGTTTCCTGTAAATGCTTAACAAACCCCGTTCGCAGTTTAAAGTACAATTCCAAAAATATAAGACCCACAACTTACGTAGATATTACCCTGATTTGGTCCGAGGTGATCAATCTCTGCCCAAACCTCTACGTAGGGTTTTGTCCCTAGGTCCCTGTTGTCGAGTACGATCGCAAAATACTGCGGATGCTGGAAATCCGAAATAACAACAAAAAAATGCTGGAAAAACCTCAGCAGGCCAGGGCAGCATCCGTGGAGAGAGAAACAGGGTTAACGTTTCAGGTCGAAACCCTTCGTCAGGACTGAGAAAAAACACAGGAAATGAAACAGATTAAAAGGTCAGTTTGGGGGCTGGGAAATGGGGATGAAAGAACAAAAGAGAAGTGAAGAGACATTGGCCTAGAAATTCAGTCGCGTTTGCGCCCACTTATTGGCTATAGAGTGGTTTGCGCCGGAAGTTTTTTAGCGCCCGAAATTCAGTTGGTCCCTAACATCAGCGTTAGCCGGTAGCGCTGCGCCGGCACCGATGATGTCATCGGTGTGCGCAGCACCCCGGTTCCAATACTATTCCGTGCCGATGGCCAAATTCAGTTGCGGCCGCCTCGCCCGTAGCGGCCGCAAACAGCGTTTGAAAAACGGGGCCTTGCAGCTCCGAGAGGCCGGCGCATAAAGGTGGAGGGGCGGCCGGCCGCTTTCCCGGCGGCCGCCTGGCCGCACCTCCCTCCCCGGACTCCTGCACCACCCCCCCGCGGCATTGGTGTCTGACTCCCGCGAGCCCGGCACTTCTCCGTGGTGCCGGGCTCATTTGCCGGGGGAATCCAGCGGCGATCTCACGGCTGCAGGCAGCTCCTCCTTAAGAGAAGGAGGAGGCCTGCAGTACCCCAGCATGCCGCACCGCATCGGGTGCCGCAGCGGCAGCTGGACGCCTGAAACTGACTTTCATCGCCCCAAACGAGGCGGCCAAACCCTGCAGTAGCGCCCGCCTCCGTCTTGGGGTGGCGCAACTGAATTTCAGGCGGGCGCTACGGGAATCCGGCTGAGCGCAAAATTTCGGGCACTAAAGACCTGGCGCGGTGATACCGAATTTTTAGCCCATTAAGAGGTATTCAAAACCAGACGAGATGGTGATAGGACTTGTAAAGGAGGTGAGGAGGGGGAGGATTCGGGCGGGCGAGGGAATGTTGGGTTCACCAAAGATCTTTCCGGAACAAAAATAATAAGACGGACCCTGAAAATTCCGCTATTAATCGAGAGCTATTTAAAGGGAAACATGAATAAAGGCTGAACCAGCATTCACTGGGGCCTAACTCTAGAACCTGAGAAGCAGCTAGCCAAACCCTGCGCTGAGAAGATTTCTCTCCGGAACCTACTCTCTCTCTCGCTCGCTGAAACAGAATTGTACAATTACCGGGGCCTCAAGCAAATCCACGACCTCATTACTGTTGAGGCGGTGGTGTATGTGCCTTCCAACTCCTGCGGCCTAGTTCATCGGTCACACTTAGAGCAGGCTGCAAAGCGGTGATTAACAGCGCAAATGTGCATTGAGAGGAGCTGCTCATGAATAATGAAAGCGGGGTAATAGATATAACAAGCATGAAAGAGTTTTATTAAATGTGTTGTGTTGGAATAAGGCAGTGGAGAACGGTTTTGGGACATCAATTCATGACTGAAATAGATGTTATTGGAAGAGAGATGTTAGTGCTGGTTAGGTTACAGAGTAAAGCTCCCTCTACACTGTCCCATCAAACAATCCCAGGGCAGGTACAGCACGGGTTAGATACAGAGTAAAGCTCCCTCTACACTGTCCCATCAAACACTCCCAGGGCAGGTACAGCACGGGTTAGATACAGAGTAAAGCTCCCTCTACACTGTCCCATCAAACAATCCCAGGGCAGGTACAGCACGGGTTAGATACAGAGTAAAGCTCCCTCTACACTGTCCCATCAAACAATCCCAGGGCAGGTACAGCACGGGTTAGATACACAGTAAAGCTCCCTCTACACTGTCCCATCAAACAATCCCAGGGCAGGTACAGCACAGGTTAGATACAGAGTAAAGCTCACTCTACACTGTCCCATCAAACACTCCCAGGGCAGGGACAGCACGGGTTAGATATAGAGTAAAGCTCCCTCTACACTGTCCCATCCAACACTCCCAGGGCAGGTACAGCACAGGTTAGATACAGAGTAAAGCTCCCTCTACACTGTCCCATCAAACACTCCCAGGGCAGGTACAGCATGGGTTAAATACAGAGTAAAGCTCCCTCTACACTGTCCCGTCAAACACTCCCAGGGCAGGTACAACACGAGTTAGATACAGAGTAAAGCTCCCTCTACACTGTCCCATCAAACACTCCCAGGGCAGGAACAGCACAGGGTTAGATACAGAGTAAAGCTCCCTCTACACTGTCCCATCATACACTTCCAGGGCAGGTATAGCACGGGTTGATACAGAGTAAAGCTCCCTCTACACTGTCCCATCAAACACTCCCAGGGCAGGTACAGCACGGGTTAGATACAGAGTAAAGCTCCCTCTACACTGTCCCATCAAACACTCCCAGGGCAGGTACAGCACGGGTTAGATACAGAGTAAAGCTCTCTCTGCACTGTCCCATCAAACACTCCCAGGGCAGGTACAGCACGGGTTAGATACGGAGTAAAGTTGCCTCTACACTGTCCCATCAAACACTCCCAGGGCAGGTACAGCACGGGTTAGATACAGAGTAAAGCTCCCTCTACACTGTCCCATCAAACACTCCCAGGGCAGGTACAGCACGGGTTAGATACAGAGTAAAGCTCCCTCTACACTGTCCCATCAAACACTCCCAGGGCAGGTACAGCACGGGTTAGATACAGAGTAAAGCTCCCTCTACACTGTCCCATCAAACAATCCCAGGGCAGGTACAGCACGGGTTAGATACAGAGTAAAGCTCACTCTACACTGTCCCATCAAACACTCCAAGGGCAGGTACAGCACGGGTTAGATACAGAGTAAAGCTCCCTCTACACTGTCCCATCCAACACTCCCAGGGCAGGTACAGCACAGGTTAGATACAGAGTAAAGCTCCCTCTACACTGTCCCATCAAACACTCCCAGGGCAGGTACAGCATGGGTTAGATACAGAGTAAAGCTCCCTCTACACTGTCCCATCAAACACCCCCAGGGCAGGTACAGCACTGGTTAGATACAGAGTAAAGCTCCCTCCACACGGTCCCATCAAACACTCCCAGGGCAGGGACAACACAAGTTAGATACAGAGTAAAGCTCCCTCTACACTGTCCCATCAAACACTCCCAGGGCAGGAACAGCACAGGGTTAGATACAGAGTAAAGCTCCCTCTACACTGTCCCATCATACACTCCCAGGGCAGGTATAGCACGGGTTGATACAGAGTAAAGCTCCCTCTACACTGTCCCATCATACACTCCCAGGGCAGGTACAGCACAGGTTAGATACAGAGTAAAGCTCCCTCTACACTGTCCCATCAAACACTCCCAGGGCAGGTACAGCACGGGTTAGATACAGAGTAAAGCTCCCTCTACACTGTCCCATCAAACACTCCCAGGGCAGGTACAGCATGGGTTAGATACAGAGTAAAGCTCCCTCTACACTGTCCCATCAAACACTCCCAGGGCATACAGCACGGGTTAGATACAGAGTAAAGCTCCCTCTACACTGTCCCATCAAACACTCCCAGGGCAGGTACAGCAGGGGTTAGATACAGAGTAAAGCTCCCTCTACACTGTCCCATCAAACACGCCCAGGGCAGGAACAGCACGGGTTAGATACAGAGTAAAGCTCCCTCTACACTGTCCCATCAAACACTCCCAGGGCAGGTACAGCACGGGTTAGATACAGAGTAAAGCTCCCTCTACACTGTCCCATCAAACAATCCCAGGGCAGGTACAGCACAGGTTAGATACAGAGTAAAGCTCACTCTACACTGTCCCATCAAACACTCCCAGGGCAGGGACAGCACGGGTTAGATATAGAGTAAAGCTCCCTCTGCACTGTCCCATCCAACACTCCCAGGGCAGGTACAGCACAGGTTAGATACAGAGTAAAGCTCCCGCTACACTGTCCCATCAAACACTCCCAGGGCAGGTACAGCATGGGTTAAATACAGAGTAAAGCTCCCTCTACACTGTCCCGTCAAACACTCCCAGGGCAGGTACAACACGAGTTAGATACAGAGTAAAGCTCCCTCTACACTGTCCCATCAAACACTCCCAGGGCAGGAACAGCACAGGGTTAGATACAGAGTAAAGCTCCCTCTACACTGTCCCATCATACACTCCCAGGGCAGGTATAGCACGGGTTGATACAGAGTAAAGCTCCCTCTACACTGTCCCATCAAACACTCCCAGGGCAGGTACAGCACGGGTTAGATACAGAGTAAAGCTCCCTCTACACTGTCCCATCAAACACTCCCAGGGCAGGTACAGCACGGGTCAGATACAGAGTAAAGCTCCCTCTACACTGTCCCATCAAACAATCCCAGGGCAGGTACAGCACGGGTTAGATACAGAGTAAAGCTCCCTCTACACTGTCCCATCAAACAATCCCAGGGCAGGTACAGCACGGGTTAGATACACAGTAAAGCTCCCTCTACACTGTCCCATCAAACAATCCCAGGGCAGGTACAGCACAGGTTAGATACAGAGTAAAGCTCACTCTACACTGTCCCATCAAACACTCCCAGGGCAGGGACAGCACGGGTTAGATATAGAGTAAAGCTCCCTCTACACTGTCCCATCCAACACTCCCAGGGCAGGTACAGCACAGGTTAGATACAGAGTAAAGCTCCCTCTACACTGTCCCATCAAACACTCCCAGGGCAGGTACAGCATGGGTTAAATACAGAGTAAAGCTCCCTCTACACTGTCCCGTCAAACACTCCCAGGGCAGGTACAACACGAGTTAGATACAGAGTAAAGCTCCCTCTACACTGTCCCATCAAACACTCCCAGGGCAGGAACAGCACAGGGTTAGATACAGAGTAAAGCTCCCTCTACACTGTCCCATCATACACTTCCAGGGCAGGTATAGCACGGGTTGATACAGAGTAAAGCTCCCTCTACACTGTCCCATCAAACACTCCCAGGGCAGGTACAGCACGGGTTAGATACAGAGTAAAGCTCCCTCTACACTGTCCCATCAAACACTCCCAGGGCAGGTACAGCACGGGTTAGATACAGAGTAAAGCTCTCTCTGCACTGTCCCATCAAACACTCCCAGGGCAGGTACAGCACGGGTTAGATACGGAGTAAAGTTGCCTCTACACTGTCCCATCAAACACTCCCAGGGCAGGTACAGCACGGGTTAGATACAGAGTAAAGCTCCCTCTACACTGTCCCATCAAACACTCCCAGGGCAGGTACAGCACGGGTTAGATACAGAGTAAAGCTCCCTCTACACTGTCCCATCAAACACTCCCAGGGCAGGTACAGCACGGGTTAGATACAGAGTAAAGCTCCCTCTACACTGTCCCATCAAACAATCCCAGGGCAGGTACAGCACGGGTTAGATACAGAGTAAAGCTCACTCTACACTGTCCCATCAAACACTCCCAGGGCAGGTACAGCACGGGTTAGATACAGAGTAAAGCTCCCTCTACACTGTCCCATCCAACACTCCCAGGGCAGGTACAGCACAGGTTAGATACAGAGTAAAGCTCCCTCTACACTGTCCCATCAAACACTCCCAGGGCAGGTACAGCATGGGTTAGATACAGAGTAAAGCTCCCTCTACACTGTCCCATCAAACACCCCCAGGGCAGGTACAGCACTGGTTAGATACAGAGTAAAGCTCCCTCCACACGGTCCCATCAAACACTCCCAGGGCAGGGACAACACAAGTTAGATACAGAGTAAAGCTCCCTCTACACTGTCCCATCAAACACTCCCAGGGCAGGAACAGCACAGGGTTAGATACAGAGTAAAGCTCCCTCTACACTGTCCCATCATACACTCCCAGGGCAGGTATAGCACGGGTTGATACAGAGTAAAGCTCCCTCTACACTGTCCCATCATACACTCCCAGGGCAGGTACAGCACAGGTTAGATACAGAGTAAAGCTCCCTCTACACTGTCCCATCAAACACTCCCAGGGCAGGTACAGCACGGGTTAGATACAGAGTAAAGCTCCCTCTACACTGTCCCATCAAACACTCCCAGGGCAGGTACAGCATGGGTTAGATACAGAGTAAAGCTCCCTCTACACTGTCCCATCAAACACTCCCAGGGCATACAGCACGGGTTAGATACAGAGTAAAGCTCCCTCTACACTGTCCCATCAAACACTCCCAGGGCAGGTACAGCAGGGGTTAGATACAGAGTAAAGCTCCCTCTACACTGTCCCATCAAACACGCCCAGGGCAGGAACAGCACGGGTTAGATACAGAGTAAAGCTCCCTCTACACTGTCCCATCAAACACTCCCAGGGCAGGTACAGCACGGGTTAGATACAGAGTAAAGCTCCCTCTACACTGTCCCATCAAACAATCCCAGGGCAGGTACAGCACAGGTTAGATACAGAGTAAAGCTCACTCTACACTGTCCCATCAAACACTCCCAGGGCAGGGACAGCACGGGTTAGATATAGAGTAAAGCTCCCTCTGCACTGTCCCATCCAACACTCCCAGGGCAGGTACAGCACAGGTTAGATACAGAGTAAAGCTCCCGCTACACTGTCCCATCAAACACTCCCAGGGCAGGTACAGCATGGGTTAAATACAGAGTAAAGCTCCCTCTACACTGTCCCGTCAAACACTCCCAGGGCAGGTACAACACGAGTTAGATACAGAGTAAAGCTCCCTCTACACTGTCCCATCAAACACTCCCAGGGCAGGAACAGCACAGGGTTAGATACAGAGTAAAGCTCCCTCTACACTGTCCCATCATACACTCCCAGGGCAGGTATAGCACGGGTTGATACAGAGTAAAGCTCCCTCTACACTGTCCCATCAAACACTCCCAGGGCAGGTACAGCACGGGTTAGATACAGAGTAAAGCTCCCTCTACACTGTCCCATCAAACACTCCCAGGGCAGGTACAGCACGGGTCAGATACAGAGTAAAGCTCCCTCTACACTGTCCCATCAAACAATCCCAGGGCAGGTACAGCACGGGTTAGATACAGAGTAAAGCTCACTCTACACTGTCCCATCAAACACTCCCAGGGCAGGTACAGCACGGGTTAGATACAGAGTAAAGCTCCCTCTACACTGTCCCATCCAACACTCCCAGGGCAGGTACAGCACAGGTTAGATACAGAGTAAAGCTCCCTCTACACTGTCCCATCAAACACTCCCAGGGCAGGTACAGCACGGGTCAGATACAGAGTAAAGCTCCCTCTACACTGTCCCATCAAACAATCCCAGGGCAGGTACAGCACGGGTTAGATACAGAGTAAAGCTCACTCTACACTGTCCCATCAAACACTCCCAGGGCAGGTACAGCACGGGTTAGATACAGAGTAAAGCTCCCTCTACACTGTCCCATCCAACACTCCCAGGGCAGGTACAGCACAGGTTAGATACAGAGTAAAGCTCCCTCTACACTCTCCCATCAAACACTCCCAGGGCAGCTACAGCATGGGTTAGATACAGAGTAAAGCTCCCTCTACACTGTCCCATCAAACAGCCCCAGGGCAGGTGCAGCACTGGTTAGATACAGAGTAAAGCTCCCTCCACACGGTCCCATCAAACACTCCCAGGGCAGGGACAACACAAGTTAGATACAGAGTAAAGCTCCCTCTACACTGTCCCATCAAATACTCCCAGGGCAGGAACAGCACAGGGTTAGATACAGAGTAAAGCTCCCTCTACACTGTCCCATCATACACTCCCAGGGCAGGTATAGCACGGGTTGATACAGAGTAAAGCTCCCTCTGCACTGTCCCATCATACACTCCCAGGGCAGGTACAGCACAGGTTAGATACAGAGTAAAGCTCCCTCTACACTGTCCCATCAAACACTCCCAGGGCAGGTACAGCACGGGTTAGATACAGAGTAAAGCTCCCTCTACACTGTCCCATCAAACACTCCCAGGGCAGGTACAGCATGGGTTAGATACAGAGTAAAGCTCCCTCTACACTGTCCCATCAAACACTCCCAGGGCAGGTACAGCACGGGGTTAGATACAGAGTAAAGCTCCCTCTACACTGTCCCATCAAACACTCCCAGGGCAGGTACAGCACGGGTTAGATACGGAGTAAAGTTGCCTCTACACTGTCCCATCAAACACTCCCAGGGCAGGTACAGCACGGGTTAGATACAGAGTAAAGCTCCCTCTACACTGTCCCATCAAACAATCCCAGGGCAGGTACAGCACGGGTTAGATACAGAGTAAAGCTCCATCTGCACTGTCCCATCAAACACTCCCAGGGCAGGTACAGCACGGGTTAGATACAGAGTAAAGCTCCCTCTACACTGTCCCATCAAACACTCCCAGGGCAGGTACAGCATGGGTTAGATACAGAGTAAAGCTCCCTCTACACTGTCCCATCAAACACTCCCAGGGCATACAGCACGGGTTAGATACAGAGTAAAGCTCCCTCTACACTGTCCCATCAAACACTCCCAGGGCAGGTACAGCAGGGGTTAGATACAGAGTAAAGCTCCCTCTACACTGTCCCATCAAACAATCCCAGGGCAGGTACAGCACAGGTTAGATACAGAGTAAAGCTCACTCTACACTGTCCCATCAAACACTCCCAGGGCAGGGACAGCACGGGTTAGATATAGAGTAAAGCTCCCTCTGCACTGTCCCATCCAACACTCCCAGGGCAGGTACAGCACAGGTTAGATACAGAGTAAAGCTCCCTCTACACTGTCCCATCAAACACTCCCAGGGCAGGTACAGCATGGGTTAAATACAGAGTAAAGCTCCCTCTACACTGTCCCGTCAAACACTCCCAGGGCAGGTACAACACGAGTTAGATACAGAGTAAAGCTCCCTCTACACTGTCCCATCAAACACTCCCAGGGCAGGAACAGCACAGGGTTAGATACAGAGTAAAGCTCCCTCTACGCTGTCCCATCATACACTCCCAGGGCAGGTATAGCACGGGTTGATACAGAGTAAAGCTCCCTCTACACTGTCCCACAAACACTCCCAGGGCAGGTACAGCACGGGTTAGATACAGAGTAAAGCTCCCTCTACACTGTCCCATCAAACACTCCCAGGGCAGGTACAGCACGGGTTAGATACAGAGTAAAGCTCTCTCTGCACTGTCCCATCAAACACTCCCAGGGCAGGTACAGCACGGGTTAGATACGGAGTAAAGTTGCCTCTACACTGTCCCATCAAACACTCCCAGGGCAGGTACAGCACGGGTTAGATACAGAGTAAAGCACCCTCTACACTGTCCCATCAAACACTCCCAGGGCAGGTACAGCACGGGTTAGATACAGAGTAAAGCTCCCTCTACACTGTCCCATCAAACACTCCCAGGGCAGGTACAGCACGGGTCAGATACAGAGTAAAGCTCCCTCTACACTGTCCCATCAAACAATCCCAGGGCAGGTACAGCACGGGTAAGATACAGAGTAAAGCTCACTCTACACTGTCCCATCAAACACTCCCAGGGCAGGTACAGCACGGGTTAGATACAGAGTAAAGCTCCCTCCACACTGTCCCATCCAACACTCCCAGGGCAGGTACAGCACAGGTTAGATACAGAGTAAAGCTCCCTCTACACTGTCCCATCAAACACTCCCAGGGCAGCTACAGCATGGGTTAGATACAGAGTAAAGCTCCCTCTAAACTGTCCCATCAAACACCCCCAGGGCAGGTACAGCACTGGTTAGATACAGAGTAAAGCTCCCTCCACACGGTCCCATCAAACACTCCCAGGGCAGGGACAACACAAGTTAGATACAGAGTAAAGCTCCCTCTACACTGTCCCATCAAACACTCCCAGGGCAGGAACAGCACAGGGTTAGATACAGAGTAAAGCTCCCTCTACACTGTCCCATCATACACTCCCAGGGCAGGTATAGCACGGGTTGATACAGAGTAAAGCTCCCTCTGCACTGTCCCATCATACACTCCCAGGGCAGGTACAGCACAGGTTAGATACAGAGTAAAGCTCTCTCTACACTGTCCCATCAAACACTCCCAGGGCAGGTACAGCACGGGTTAGATACAGAGTAAAGCTCCCTCTACACTGTCCCATCAAACACTCCCAGGGCAGGTACAGCACGGGTTAGATACAGAGTAAAGCTCCCTCTACACTGTCCCATCAAACACTCCCAGGGCAGGTACATCATGGGTTAGATACAGAGTAAAACTCCCTCTACACTGTCCCATCAAACACTCCCAGGGCAGGTACAGCACGGGGTTAGATACAGAGTAAAGCTCCCTCCACACTGTCGCATCAAACACTCCCAGGGCAGATACAGCACGGGTTAGATACAGAGTAAAGCTCCCTCTGCACTGTCCCATCAAACACTCCCAGGGCAGGTACAGCACGGGTTAGATACAGAGTAAAGCTCCCTCTACACTGTCCCATCAAACAATCCCAGGGCAGGTACAGCATGGGTTAGATACAGAGCAAAGCTCACTCTACACTGTCCCATCAAACACTCCCAGGGCAGGTACATCATGGGTTAGATACAGAGTAAAACTCCCTCTACACTGTCCCATCAAACACTCCCAGGGCAGGTACAGCACGGGGTTAGATACAGAGTAAAGCTCCCTCCACACTGTCGCATCAAACACTCCCAGGGCAGATACAGCACGGGTTAGATACAGAGTAAAGCTCCCTCTGCACTGTCCCATCAAACACTCCCAGGGCAGGTACAGCACGGGTTAGATACAGAGTAAAGCTCCCTCTACACTGTCCCATCAAACAATCCCAGGGCAGGTACAGCATGGGTTAGATACAGAGCAAAGCTCACTCTACACTGTCCCATCAAACACTCCCAGGGCAGGTACAGCACGGGTTAGATACAGAGTAAAGCTCCCTCTACACTGTCCCATCAAACACTCCCAGGGCAGGTACAGCATGGGTTAGATACAGAGTAAAGCTCCCTCTACCCTGTCCCATCAAACACCCCCAGGGCAGGTACAGCACTGGTTAGATACAGAGTAAAGCTCCCTCTGCACTGTCCCATCAAACACTCCCAGGGCAGGTACAGCACGGGTTAGATACAGAGTAAAGCTCCCTCTACACTGTCACATCAAACACTCCCAGGGCAGGAACAGCACAGGGTTAGATACAGAGTAAAGCTCCCTCTACACTGTCCCACCAAACACTCCCAAGGCAGGTACAGCACGGGGTTAGATACAGAGTAAAGCTCCCTCCACACTTAGTCTTCAAACACCCCCAGGGCAGGTACAGCACGGATTAGATACAGAGTAAAGCTCCCTCTACACTGTCCCATCAAACACTCCCAGGGCAGGTACAGCATGGGTTAGATACAGACTAAAACTCCCTCTACACTGTCCCATCAAACACTCCCAGGGCAGGTACAACACGGGTTAGATAAAGAGTAAAGCTCCCTCTACACTGTGAATAAAAGACTCCCAGGGCAGGCAAAGTACGGGTTAGATACAGAGTAAAGCTCCCTCTGCACTGTCCCATCAAACGCTCCCAGGGCAGCTACAGCACGGGATAGATACAGAGTAAAGCTCCCTCTACACTGTCCCATTAAACACTCCCAGGGCAGCTGCAGCACGGGTTAGAAACAGAGTAAACCTCCATCTGCACTGTTCCATCAAACACTCCCAGGGTAGGTACAGCACGGGTTAGATACAGAGTAAAGCTTCCTCTACACTGTCCCATCAAACACTCCCAGGGCAGGTACAGCACGGGTTAGACACAGAGTAAAGCTCCCTCTACACTGTCCCATCAAACACTCCCAGGGCAGATACAGCACGGGTTAGATACAGAGTAAACCCTCCTCTACACTGTCTCATCAAACACTCCCAGGGCAGGTACAGCACGGAGTTAGATACAGAGTAAAGCTCCCTCTACACTGTCCCCATCAAACACTCCCAGGGCAGGTACAGCACGGGGTTAAGTCCAGAGTAAAACTCCCTCTACACTGTCCCATTAAACACTCCCCGGGCAGGTACAGCACTGGGTAGATACAGATTAAAGCTCCCTCTACACTGTCCCATCAAACACTCCCAGGGCAGGTACAGCACGGGTTAGATCCAGAGTAAAGCTCCCTCTACACTGTCCCATCAAACAATCCCAGGGCAGGTACAGCACAGGTTAGATACAGAGTAAAGCTCCATCTGCACTGTCCCATCAAACACTCCCAGGGCAGGTACAGCACGGGTTAGATACAGAGTAAAGCTCCCTCTACACTGTCCCATCAAACACTTCCAGGGCAGGTACAGCATGGGTTAGATACAGAGTAAAGCTCCCTCTACACTGTCCCATCAAACACTCCCAGGGCAGGTACAGCACGGGGTTAGATACAGAGTAAAGCTCCCTCTACACTGTCGCATCAAACAATCCCAGGGCAGATACAGCACGGGTTAGATACAGAGTAAAGCTCCCTCTACACTGTCCCATCAAACACTCCCAGGGCAGGTACAGCACGGGGTTAGATACAGAGTAAATCTCCCTCTACACTGTCCCATCAAACACTCCCAGGGCAGGTACAGCACGGGTTAGATACAGAATAAAGCTCTCTCTACACTGTCCCATCAAACACTCCCAGGGCAGGTACAGCACGGGTTAGATACGGAGTAAAGTTGCCTCTACACTGTCCCATCAAACACTCCCAGGGCAGGTACAGCACGGGTTAGATACAGAGTAAAGCTCCCTCTACACTGTCCCATCAAACACACCCAGGGCAGGTACAGCACGGGTTAGATACAGAGTAAAGCTCCCTCTACACTGTCCCATCAAACACTCCCAGGGCAGGTACAGCATGGGTTAGATACAGAGTAAAGCTCCCTCTGCACTGTCCCATCAAACACTCCCAGGGCAGGTACAGCACGGGTTAGATACAGAGTAAAGCTCCCTCTACACTGTCCCATCAAACAATCCCAGGGCAGGTACAGCACGGGTTAGATACAGAGTAAAGCTCACTCTACACTGTCCCATCAAACACTCCCAGGGCAGGTACAGCACGGGTTAGATACAGAGTAAAGCTCCCTCAACACTGTCCCATCCAACACTCCCAGGGCAGGTACAGCACAGGTTAGATACAGAGTAAAGCTCCCTCTACACTGTCCCATCAAACACTCCCAGGGCAGGTACAACACGGGTTAGACACAGAGCAAAGCTCCCTCTACACTGTGAATAAAAGACTCCCAGGGCAGGCAAAGTACGGGTTAGATACAGAGTAAAGCTCCCTCTGCACTGTCCAATCAAACGCTCCCAGGGCAGCTACAGCACGCGATAGATACAGAGTAAAGCTCCCTCTACACTGTCCCATTAAACACTCCCAGGGCAGCTGCAGCACGGGTTAGAAACAGAGCAAACCTCCCTCTGCACTGTTCCATCAAACACTCCCAGGGTAGGTACAGCACGGGTTAGATACAGAGTAAAGCTTCCTCTACCCTGTCCCATCAAACACTCCCAGGGCAGGTACAGCACGGGTTAGACACAGAGTAAAGCTCCCTCTACACTGTCCCATCAAACACTCCCAGGGCAGATACAGCACGGGTTAGATACAGAGTAAACCCTCCTCTACACTGTCTCATCAAACACTCCCAGGGCAGGTACAGCACGGAGTTAGATACAGAGTAAAGCTCCCTCTACACTGTCCCCATCAAACACTCCCAGGGCAGGTACAGCACGGGGTTAGGTCCAGAGTAAAACTCCCTCTACACTGTCCCATTAAACACTCCCCGGGCAGGTACAGCACTGGGTAGATACAGATTAAAGCTCCCTCTACACTGTCCCATCAAACACTCCCAGGGCAGGTACAGCACGGGTTAGATACAGAGTAAAGCTCCCTCTACACTGTCCCATCAAACAATCCCAGGGCAGGTACAGCACAGGTTAGATACAGAGTAAAGCTCCATCTGCACTGTCCCATCAAACACTCCCAGGGCAGGTACAGCACGAGTTAGATACAGAGTAAAGCTCCCTCTACACTGTCCCATCAAACACTCCCAGGGCAGGTACAGCATGGGTTAGATACAGAGTAAAGCTCCCTCTACACTGTCCCATCAAACACTCCCAGGGCAGGTACAGCACGGGGTTAGATACAGAATAAAGCTCCCTCTACACTGTCGCATCAAACACTCCCAGGGCAGATACAGCACGGGTTAGATACAGAGTAAAGCTCCCTCTACACTGTCCCATCAAACACTCCCAGGGCAGGTACAGCACGGGGTTAGATACAGAGTAAATCTCCCTCTACACTGTCCCATCAAACACTCCCAGGGCATGTATAGCACGGGTTAGATACAGAGTAAAGCTCTCTCTACACTGTCCCATCAAACACTCCCAGGGCAGGTACAGCACGGGTTAGATACGGAGTAAAGTTGCCTCTACACTGTCCCATCAAACACTCCCAGGGCAGGTACAGCACGGGTTAGATACAGAGTAAAGCTCCCTCTACACTGTCCCATCAAACACACCCAGGGCAGGTACAGCACGGGTTAGATACAGAGTAAAGCTCCCTCTACACTGTCCCATCAAACACTCCCAGGGCAGGTACAGCATGGGTTAGATACAGAGTAAAGCTCCCTCTGCACTGTCCCATCAAACACTCCCAGGGCAGGTACAGCACGGGTTAGATACAGAGTAAAGCTCCCTCTACACTGTCCCATCAAACAATCCCAGGGCAGGTACAGCACGGGTTAGATACAGAGTAAAGCTCACTCTACACTGTCCCATCAAACACTCCCAGGGCAGGTACAGCACGGGTTAGATACAGAGTAAAGCTCCCTCTACACTGTCCCATCCAACACTCCCAGGGCAGGTACAGCACAGGTTAGATACAGAGTAAAGCTCCCTCTACACTGTCCCATCAAACACTCCCAGGGCAGGTACAGCATGGGTTAGACACAGAGTAAAACTCCCTCTACCCTGTCCCATCAAACACCCCCAGGGCAGGTACAGCACTGGTTAGATACAGAGTAAAGCTCCCTCTGCACTGTCCCATCAAACACTCCCAGGGCAGGTACAACACGAGCTAGATACAGGGTAAAGCTCCCTCTACACTGTCACATCAAACACTCCCAGGGCAGGAACAGCACAGGGTTAGATACAGAGTAAAGCTCCCTCTACACTGTCCCATCAAACACTCCCAAGGCAGGTACAGCACGGGGTTAGATACAGAGTAAAGCTCCCTCTACACTGTCCCACCAAACACTCCCAGGGCAGGTACAGCACGGGTTAAATACAGAGTAAAGCTCCCTCTACACTGTCCCCATCAAACACTCCCAGGGCAGGTACAGCACGGGTTAGAAACAGAGTAAAGCTCCCTCTACACGGTACCATCAACCACTGCCAGGGCAGGTACAGCACAGGTTAGATACAGAGTAAAGCTCCCTCTACACTGTCCAGTCTAACACTCCCAGGGCAGGTACAGCACGGGTTAGATACTGTCCAATCAAACACTCCCAGGGCAGGTATAGCACAGGTTAGATGCAGAGTAAAGCTCCCTCCACACTGTCTCTTCAAACACCCCCAGGGCAGGTACAGCACGGATTAGATACAGAGTAAAGCTCCCTCTACACTGTCCCATCAAACACTCCCAGGGCAGGTACAGCATGGGTTAGATACAGACTAAAACTCCCTCAACACTGTCCCATCAAACACTCCCAGGGCAGGTACAACACGGGTTAGATACAGAGTAAAGCTCCCTCTACACTGTGAATATAAGACTCCCAGGGCAGGCAAAGTACGGGTTAGATACAGAGTAAAGCTCCCTCTGCACTGTCCCATCAAACGCTCCCAGGGCAGCTACAGCACGGGATAGATACAGAGTAAAGCTCCCTCTACACTGTCCCATTAAACACTCCCAGGGCAGCTGCAGCACGGGTTAGAAACAGAGTAAACCTCCCTCTGCACTGTTCCATCAAACACTCCCAGGGTAGGTACAGCACGGGTTAGATACAGAGTAAAGCTTCCTCTACACTGTCCCATCAAACACTCCCAGGGCAGGTACAGCACGGGTTACACACAGAGTAAAGCTCCCTCTACACTGTCCCATCAAACACTCCCAGGGCAGATACAGCACGGGTTAGATACAGAGTAAACCCTCCTCTACACTGTCTCATCAAACACTCCCAGGGCAGGTACAGCACGGAGTTAGATACAGAGTAAAGCTCCCTCTACACTGTCCCCATCAAACACTCCCAGGGCAGGTACAGCACGGGGTTAGGTCCAGAGTAAAACTCCCTCTACACTGTCCCATTAAACACTCCCCGGGCAGGTACAGCACTGGGTAGATACAGATTAAAGCTCCCTCTACACTGTCCCATCAAACACTCCCAGGGCAGGTACAGCATGGTTTAGATACAGAGTAAACTCCCTCTACAGTGTCCCATTATACACTCCCAGGGCAGGTACAGCACGGGTTAGATACAGAGTAAAGCTCCCTCTACACTGTCCCATCAAACACTCCCAGGGCAGGTAAAGCACGGGTTAGATACAGAGTAAAGTTCCCTCTGCACTGTCCCATCAAACACTCCCAGGGCAGGTACAGCACGGGTTAGATACAGAGTAAAGCTCCCTCTACACTGTCCCATCACACACTCCCAGGGCAGGTACAACACAGATTAGATACAGAGTAAAGCTCCCTCTACACTGTCCCATCAAACACTCCCAAGGCAGGTGCAGCATGGGTTCGATACAGAGTAAAGCTCCCTCTACACTGTCCCGTCAAACACACCCAGGGCAGGTACAGCACGGGTTCGATACAGAGTAAAGCTCCCTCTACACTGTCCCATCAAACATTCCCAGGGCAGGTACAGCACGGGTTAGATACAGAGTAGAGCTCCCTCTACACTGTCCCATCAAACACTCCCAGGGCAGGTACAGCACGGGTTAGACACAGAGTAAAGCTCCCTCTACACTGCCCCATCAAACACTCCCAGGGCAGGTACAGCACGGGTTAGATACAGAGTAAAGCTCCCTCTACACTGTCCCATCAAACACTCCCAGGGCAGGTACAGCACGGGTTAGATACAGAGTAAAGCTCCCTCTACACTGTCCCATCAAACACTCCCAGGGCACGGACAGCACGGGTTAGATACAGAGTAAAGCTCCCTCTACACTCTCCCATCAAACACTCCCAGGGCAGGTACAGCACGGTAGCAAAATACTGCAGATGTTGGAAATCCGAAATAACAACAGAAAATGCTGGAAAAACTCAGCAAGTCAGGCAACATCCGTGGAGAGAAATTTGAGTTGACGTTTCGGGTTTGACCCTTCTTCAAAACTGGAGAGAAAAGGAACTAGATCGAAGGCAGGGCTGCGATCGGACAAAAGAATTAAAGAACCAAAAGAAGTAAAAGACATTAGAAGCTAGACGAGATGGTAATAGGCTGTGATTAGGTGTAAAGTGTACTGGCAGGGCAAAAGATAGCTGCCTGGTGTGAGAGAGAAACAAAAGGAAAGGGGGGGGGGGGAAAGGAAAGGAGTGGAAAAATATAAGTGAAAATGAAATAGGGGCCGAGGTTATGATCTGAAATTGTTGAACTCGATATTGAGACCGGAAGGCTGCAGAGTGCCTAATCGGAAGATGAGGTGCTGTTCCTCGAGTTTACGTTGAGCTTCCGTGGAACAGTACAAGAGGCCAAGGACGGTGAGGTCCGAGTGGGAATGGAGCGGTGAATTGAAATGACAGGCGATCGGAAGCTCGGGGTCACCCTTACGGACTGAACGGAGGTGTTCCGCAAAGCGGTCACCCAATCTGCGTTTGGTCTCCCCAATGTAGAGGAGACCGCATCGTGAGCAGCGAATACAGTATACTAGATTGCGAGAAGTACAAGTAAATCGCTGTTTCACCTGGAAGGGGTGTTTGGGGCCCTGGACAGTGGGGAGGGGGGAAGTATAGGGGCAGGTGTTACATCTCCTCCGCTTGCACGGGAAGGTGCCAGGCGAAGGGGAAGGGCTGTTTGGGGTGATAGAGGACTGGACTAGGGTGTCTCGGAGGGAGCGGTCCCTGCGGAATGCTGAAAGGGGAGGGGAGGGGAAGATACGTTTGGTGGTGGGATCACTTTGGAGGTAGCGGAAATGCCGGAGGATGATCCGTTGAATGTGGAGGCTGGTGGGGTGAAAGGTGAGGACAAGGGGAACCCTATCGTGGTTCCGGGAGGGAGGGGCAGGGGTGAGGGCAGAGGTGCGGGAGATAGAACTGACACGGTCACGGGTTAGATACAGAGTAAAGCTCCCTCTACACTGTCCCATCAAACACTCCCAGGGCATGTACAGCACGGGTTCGATATTCATGCCTCCACCAGCAACACCAAAAACAGTCATTCATCCCATTGCTGTTTGTGGGAGCTTGCTGTGCGCAAATTGGCTGCCGCGTTTCCTACATTACAACAGTGACCACACTTCAAAAAGTATCTCATTTGCTGTGAAGCGGTTTGGGACGCCCTGAGGTGGTGAAAGGCGCAGGAGGAATGTGAGTACCCCGTTCTGAAAACTGAACGTTCTGTTCCTTAATATGAAAGAGATGAAAGGTGAATGTGTTTTTCTAAATGCTCTTCTTGTCTAGAAGAACATTGCCTTCATGCATGAGGTGTTCGCGAACTGTCGGTACATCCATAAATCTCTGAGCCAAACACAGCTCGACAGTTCGAAGCTACTCCTGCCGAGGCGTGCCTCAACTCTCCTCGTTCTTCCATTACTGTCTGATCTCCGTCACCCACTCGCTCCCCGCTTGTTATTAACGTCGCCAACATCTCCGTCTGTGATCGGCCTGGGGTCTCCGGGAATTGAAGACCAGTCTCCATTGCACTGTGAGCAACGTCCGGGAGAGAAATCGTCGGGGGTGTGAAGATAAACTGCCTTTTGTTTCAGTGCCTTTCGGATGAGACGTTAAGCCGAGGCCCCGTCTGCTCTCTCAGGTGGATGTAAAAGATCCCACGGCCACTATTGGAAGAAGAGCAGGGGGAGTTCTCCCCGGTGTCCTGGGGCCAATATTTATCCCTCAACCAACATCACTAAAAACAGATGATCCGGTCATTATCACGTTGCTGTTTGTGGGAGCTTGCTGTGCGCAAATTGGCTGCCGCTTTTCCTACATTACAACAGTGACCACACTTCAAAAAGTACTTCATTGGCTGTAAAGCGCTTTGGGACGTCCTGAGGTGGGGAAAGGTGCTGGAGAAATGCAAGTCTTTATTTTAAGAATGTTTGAGAACCGCTGTATTGGTAATAAAAATATCAAACACGGGGGGAGGCTAAGAGGAACATTTAACTGACGAGTCAGGAATCAGCCAATCGGGTAAGGAAGAGGCTGTTGGCTTTTCGATTGGCTGTTCAGGGGAGAGGCGACCAATAGCGGGAGAGTGTGGGGGGGTGGGGCCAGTCGGGGGTTGGGTGGGGGGGGTAGGTCACATGCTGAAATCTCCAGGAATAGGGCCTACTGCAGTTGGCAACCCTTAGCTGCCTGCCTGCCCGGCCAGGCCAGGCACCCGGAGGCTCGGGACTGTGCGAGAGATCAGAAACGGGCCAGGGATGAGCAGGAGAGGGCCGGGATGCGACCCGGGCGGCCTCTGTGGGAGAATCTGGTCCTGTCTCGCTCGGTCACCGAAGCCGATGGCACGGAATTCGTCTGCGGAGGGTGTGGGGCTGAACGGTCAGATCTGTTGTACATCCAAGTCATCCGGGGTTCTGTTCGTTGTCTACCCTATAGAGGAATTATAGAATCACAGTATTCCTGTAGGTACAGGGCAGGTACAGCACGGGTTAGATACAGAGTAAAGCTCCTTCTACACTGTCCCATCAAACACTCCCAGGGCAGGTACAGCACGGGTTAGATACAGAGTGATGCGCTATCAATAACTCAAAAGACTGAGATTAAGCGAGTAATTAACAGGCTTTTATTAACAAGAGAATGAAGGTGTGCCTCGAGGGGTCGACCGGTCCAGAATACAAAGGGGCTGTGGAGCAGTCACCTTTATACCTGGATTCGTGGGAGGAGTCAGCCGAGGCATGTACAGGCATGTACACAGTGGAATACAAACAGTGGTTTACCACATTCACCCCTTGTTTAAAATTGAGTCCGGCGGGGTGAAGTGTATTAAAAGTTGGTGTATTGGAGTCTCTCCGGAGGCCTTGTCTGCCGCTGTGATCGACGTGGCGACGGCAGGGGTAGTGAAGCTTCCGGCGTCGAGTCCCTCGTAGGCTGGGGCACTGGTGTGTAGTCCTCGTAGATGTCGAGCGGGTCGCGGGGCCCAGGCCTGCCGTCTGCTGGGGCTGGATATCGGATCGTCGGGGGGGGTGGTAGTGGGTGGTGGGTTACTGCGGCCCCTGAGGGTGCGAGGTCTCTTATGGAGACTGTGTCCTCCCGCCCGTCCGGGTACGCAATGTAAGCATACTGGGGGTTGGCGTGGAGGAGGTCGACCCTCTCGACCAGGGGGTCCGTTTTATGGGTTCTCACGTGTCTTCTCAGTAGGACCGGCCCTGGGGACGTCAGCCATGGCGGTAGCAATGTCCCCGATGTGGACTTCCTTGGGAAGACAAACATTTTCTCATGAGGGGTGGCGTTAGTGGCAGTGCAGAGCAGTGACCGAATAGAGTGGAGCGCATCGGGGAGCACATCCTGCCAGCGGGAGGTCGGAAGGCCCCTAGACTTTAAGGCTAGCAGGGCGGCCTTCCAAACTGTCGCATTCTCTCTTTCCACCTGTCCGTTCCCCCGGGGGTTGTAACTGGTGGTCCTGTTTGTGGCAATACCCCTAGCTAGCAGGTACTGATGGAGTTCGTCGCTCATAAACGATGAGCCCCGGTCGCTATGGATATAGCTGAGGAAACCGAACAGGGTGAAGAGGTCGTTCAGACATTTAATGACCGTGGCACTGGTCATGTCCGGGCAGGGGATGGCGAACGGGAAACGGGAGTACTCATCAATAATATTGAGGAAGTACACATTGTGGTCGGAGGAGGGGAGAGGCCCTTTAAAATCAACGCTCAGGCGCTCGAAGGGGCGAGTGGCTTTTATCAGGTGAGCCCTGTCTGGTCTGTAAAAGTGCGGTTTGCACTCAGCGCAGACTTGGCAGTTCCTGGTCATGGTCCTGACCTCCTCAATGGAGTAAGGCAGGTTGCGGGCCTTGATGAAGTGGAAGAACCTGGTGACCCCCAGGTGGCAGAGGTCATTGTGGAGGGCCCGCAGTCTATCGATCTGCGCGCTGGCGCAGGTGCCACGCGATAGAGCATCCGGGGGTTCATTGAGCTTCCCGGGCCGGTACAAGATCTCGTAATTGTAGGTGGAAAGTTCGATTCTCCACCTCAAGATCTTGTCGTTTTTGATTTTGCCCCTCTGCTTGTTGTTAAACATGAAAGCAACTGAACGCTGGTCAGTGAGCAGGGTAAATCGTTTTCCAGCCAGGTAGTGCCTCCAATGACGCACAGCCTCCACAATAGCCTGGGCCTCCTTCTCAACAGCGGAGTGTCTGGTCTCCGGGCCCTGGAGGGTTCGTGAAAAGAAGGCCACGGGTCTCCCCGCCTGATTGAGGGTAGCGGCCAGGGCAAAGTCGGACGCGTCGCTTTCCACCTGGAAGGGGATGGATTCGTCCACTGCGTGCATGGTGGCTTTGGCAATGTCTTCCTTGATACGGTGGAAGGCTAAGCGGGCCTCTGCCGTCACGGGAAAAGAGGTGGACTTGATCAGCGGACGGGCCTTGTCCGCATAGTAGGGGACCCACTGGGCGTAATAAGAGAAAAACCCTAGGCACCTCTTCAGGGCCTTGAGGCAGTGGGGCAGTGGGAGTTCCATAAGGGGACGCATCCGGTCGGGGTCGGGGCCGATGACTCCGTGTTCCACAACACAGCCAAGGATGGCGAGGCGGGTTGTGCGGAATATGCACTTCTCCTTGTTATACGTCAGGTTGAGGAGTTTGGCGGTGCAGAGGAATTTTTCGAGGTTTGCGTCATGGTCCTGCAAGTCATGGCCGCAGATGGTCACATTGTCCAGATATGGGAAAGTGGCCTGCAACGCATTTTGATCGACCATCCGGTCCATCTCCCTTTGGAAGACGGAGACCCCGTTGGTGACGCCAAAGGGAACCCTAAGGAAGTGATAGAGGCGGCCGTTTGCCTCAAAGGCAGTATACTGGCGGTCCTCAGGGCGGATAGGGAGCTGGTGGTACGCTGATTTCAGGTCAATGGTCGAGAAGACGCGGTACTGCGCGATCTGGTTGACCATATCAGCTATGCGGGGGAGTGGGTAAGCGTCCAGCAGGGTGTAGCGATTTATTGTCTGGCTGTAGTCGATGACCAGGCGCTGCTTCTCGCCGGTCTTAACGACCACAACCTGGGCTCGCCAGGGGCTGGTGCTGCCCTCAATAATCCCTTCCTTCAGGAGCCGCTCCACTTCGGTTTTAATGAAAACCCTGTCCCCGGCACTGTATCGCCTGCTCTTTGGGGCGATAGGCTTACAGTCGGGGGTGAGGTTAGCAAACAGTGGGGGGGGGGGTGACTCTGAGTGTGGAGAGGTTGCACCTGGTGCGCGGCGGGCAATTTGGAAGCTGCTGGCTGCGGACTGTGAGTGGGGGGAGTGGTCCACCGTACGCCTGATGTGCCTCAATAAATCCGAGACTCAATGTTAGCGGAACAAAACAAGGCTTTTATTAACTTAGAAGGTAACACACAGTGGAGAGGTGTCTTCCATCCAGAGGTCTGCAGTACTGGATGTGAGGCACGCTGAGCCTGCTTACATAGGGGCCAGGTATGGGCGGAGCCCTACACACAATACAATACAAGGTGAGGAAATGGAACTGAGGTAAGGGAAATGAAACTGAAACTAAACCACAGTCACAGGCACAATCACACAGAGAATACAGATGAGTGATGAATGGCATATTTCATCACATTCACCCCTTCTATAGATTTAGTCTGTTCGGGGGTTTGATAGTCCTCTGTGACCGACGTGGCTGTTGTGGTGCCGCGGGTGTCGGCTGGGTGTCCCCGGTGGCCTCCTGGGTCTCTGCCGGGGGCGCCGCCACGGTTGTTGAAGGGGTAGTTGGTGGGGGTACCGTTGGTCGATGTTCTTCCGGGGGTGATGAAAGAGTAGTGGGTGGGTAAGTGTTGCTGTGATCGTTGTTGCTGCTGTTGCCGTGGTTGTTGTCGTTACCAGCTGGGGCGACGTCTTTTATGGACACGGTGTCCTCCCTTCCATCGGCGTGCCGGACATACGCGTATTGGGGGTTGGCGTGGAGTAGGTGCACTGACTCCACGAGAGGGTCCGTCTTGTGGCCCCTCACATGCCTTCGCACGAATACCGGACCTGGGGTGGAGAGCCATGACGGCATGGATACGCCTGAGGTGGATTTCCGGGGAAAGACAAACATTCGTTCATGAGGCGTGGCATTAGTGGCAGTACACAATAGCAACCGTATCGAATGGAGCACACTTGAGAGGACTTCCTGCCAGCGGGAGATAGGGAGGCCCTTGGTCCTTAGAGCTAGAGTGACTGCTTTCCATACTGTCCTGTTCTCTCGCTCCACCTGGCCGTTACCCCGGGGGTTGTAGCTGGTGGTATGGCTCGTGGCGATCCCCTTGGACAGCATGTACTGGCGTAGCTCTTCACTCATGAAGGACGGCCCCCTATCCGTATGGATGTAGCTCGGCATACCGAACAGGCAGAACAGGCTGTTGAGGCATTTAATGACCGTGGCGCTGGTCATGTCTGGGCAGGGGAAGGCGAATGGGAAACGGGAGTATTCGTCTACAATGTTCAGGAAGTAAACATTGCGGTCGACGGACGGGAGGGGGCCCTTGAAGTCTAAGCTGAGCCGCTCAAAGGGCCGTGTAGCTTTGATTAAGTGGGCTCTATCTGGGCGGTAGAACCGAGGCTTGCACTCAGCGCAAGTGCGGCAGTTCCTGGTCAGGGACCGAACTTCCTCAATCGAGTAGGGTAAGTTGCGGGACTTTATGAAATGGAACAGCCACGTGACCCCTGGGTGGCAGAGGTCGTTGTGGAGGGTCTGTAGCCGATCCCCGGTGGCGCTGGCACACATCCCTCGTGAGAGGGCGTCGGGGGATTCGTTAAGGGCCCCTGGCCGGTAAATGATGTCATAATCGAAGGTGGAGAGCTCGATCCGCCACCTAAGAATCTTATCATTTTTAATCTTCCCCCTCTGTTTATTATTGAACATAAACGCTACCGACCGCTGGTCGGTAAGTAGGGTGAAGCGTTTGCCGGCTAGGTAGTGGCGCCAGTGGCGCACTGCCTCCACGATGTCTTGGGCCTCCTTTTCCACGGAGGAGTGTCTGATCTCGGGCCCTTGAGGGGTCCTCGAGAAGAAAGCTACGGGCCGCCCCGCCTGGTTGAGGGTGGCCGCCAAGGCAAAGTCAGACGCATCACTTTCCACTTGAAAGGGAGTGTTCTCGTCCACTGCCTGTAGCGTGGCCCGCTCAATATCCCGCTTAATGCTTTTGAAGGCGGCGTGGGCCTCAGCAGAGAGCGGAAAAGAGGATGCTTTCAAGAGGGGGCGGGCTTTGTCGGAGTAGTTGGGGACCCATTGGGAATAATAAGAAAATAACCCCAGGCACCTTTTCAGTGCTTTGGGAGTGTTGGGCAGGGGCAGCTCCCGTAGGGGGCTCAATCGGTCGGGGTCTGGTCCGATTTCCCCATTCTCCACCACGCTGCCTTGTATGCAGAGGCGCGTGGTGTTGTAAATGCACTTGTCCTCGTTGTAAGTGAGGTTGAGTTTTTGTGCGGTTTTCAGGAACCTCTCGAGGTTCGAGTCGTGATCCTGCTGGTTGTGACCGCAGATGGTGACGTTGTCGAGGTAGGGGAAGGTTGCCTGCAAGTAGTGGTCATCGACCATGCGGTCCATCTCCCTCTGGAAGACCGAGACCCCATTCGTCACCCCAAAGGGGACTCTGAGGAATTGGTAGAGGCGTCCGTTCGCCTCGAAGGCGGTCCTCTGGTCTGATAGGGAGCTGGTGGTACGCTGACTTGAGGTCGATGGTGGAGAACACCCGGTATTGGGCGATTTGGTTCACCATTTCTGATATGCGGGGTAGCGGGTAGGCATCTAGTTGGGTGTACCTGTTGATCGTTTGGCTATAGTCGATCACCATCCGTTTCTTCTCGCTACCCCTTACCACCACCACTTGGGCGCGCCACGGGCTGTTGCTACGTTCAATAATGCGCTCCTTCAGGAGCCTGTCTACCTCGGTCGCGATAAACCGCCTGTCCTCCCAGCTGTACCTCCTGCTTTTGGTCGCTATTGGCCGGCAGTTAGGGGTAAGGTTCGCAAATAGCGAAGGCGGCTTTACCTTCAGGGTAGCCAGACCGCACACTGTGAGGGGCGGCTGGGACCCACCGTAATTGAGCGTGATGCTTTGGTGGTGGCACTGGAAATCCAGGCCCAAGATCACGCTCGCACATAGATTCTTCATGATTAGTACTTTAAAATTATTGTATACAGTTCCGTTAACGGACAATTGTACCGTGCAGTAACCCATAATGGTCGATGTCTGGGTTTTATCAGCCATAGAGATGGTACCCCGAGTAGGGACCACCTTTAGGGAGAGTTGTTGTGCTAGTTCAGGGTGGATAAAACTCTCCGTGCTTCCACTGTCAATTAAACATTTAACCCCGCACCCGTTTACCTCGATGTCCACCATTGATTTGGATAGCGGGTGCGGCCTGGTCTGGTCCACTGTGACCGATGCTACTGTAGGGCCCTGATCGAGACAAGATGGCGTCCACGCTGTCTGCTCACAAGATGGCGGACCCCACGAGGTCGGGCAAGATGGCGTCCAAGATGGCCGCTCCCACGGCGCACACGCGGCGGTGGCGGGTTTTCCGGCGGGGTTCCCTCTGCACACCTTCCCGAAGTGCCCCTTCTTACCGCACTTAAAGCAGGTGGTGCCTTTCGCCGGGCACAGGTTTCTGGTGTGCTTCGACTGCCCGCAGAAGTAGCAGTTGGGTCCCCGACGCGTCGCGGCTGTCGTAGGGCTTCTGGGGGGAGAGCGGGGCCCCGACGGTGTCGGGCTGCCGGGTGGGGAAGATGCCTTCCAAGATGGCGGCGCCCTTGGTGCACACGTGGCGGCGTGGGCGGCGCGGGCTGAAGAGTAGGCGTCCGAGTTTCTCTGGGCCACATCCAGGGATCGCGCTGTGTCCACAGCCTGTTTCAGATCCAATCCCGTTTTTTCCAGCAGTCTCTGCCGGATGTAAGTGGAGCTGAGGCCTGTGATGAAGGCATCGCGAACAAGCTCGTCAGTGTACACTGCGGCTTTTACATCTTGGCACTTGCAGTCTTTGCCAAGCGTTTTCAGGGTGACTAGGAACTCATCCAGCGATTCCCCAGGTCGCTGTGCGCGAGTAGCGAGCAGATGCCTAGCATACACCTCATTCGTAGGCTGCTGGTAATGCGCCTTTAAGATGTCGCAGGCGGCCGGGTACGTGTCGGCGTCTTGGATGAGGGGGTAAACCCTGTGGCTTACCCAATTCCGCAGGATTCCAAGTTTCATACTTTCAGCGTCCGTAGTGCCTGTGACGGCTGCGGAATTGTCCAGGAAGAATTCCATACACATAAACCAGTGTCCGAAGCGTGCCGATGCATCCGAAGCATGCTGGTCCAAATCCAAACGTTCGAATTTCAAGAGTTGATCCATTGTGTTGAAAAGTAAGTTAATAAAATTGATGTGCCTCAATAAATCTGAGACTCAATGTTAGCGGAACAAAGCAAGGCTTTTATTAACTTAGAAGGTAACACACAGTGGAGAGGTGTCTTCCATCCAGAGGTCTGCAGTACTGGATGTGAGGCACGCTGAGCCTGCTTACATAGGGGCCAGATATGGGCGGAGCCCTACACACAATACAATACAAGGTGAGGAAACGGAACTGAGGTAAGGGAAATGAAACTGAAACTAAACCACAGTCACAGGCACAATCACACAGAGAATACAGATGAGTGATGAATGGCATATTTCATCACAACGCCATCATAACACTTTTAAGGTGGCACTGAAAATCTAACCCCAGTAGAACGGCAGCGCAGAGGTCGGGCAGGACCAGAAGTTTAAAATTATCGTACACAGTCCCGTCTACTAAGAGTGTCACCACGCAGTAGCCGCCAATGTCCGCCGACTGGGACTCGGAGGCCATAGAAATCCACTGGTGCGCAGGCAGGACTGGGAGAGAGCAACGCCGCACCGTGTCGGGGTGGATGAAGCTCTCCGTGCTCCCAGAGTCAAAAAAGGCAGATTGTTTCGTGACCATTTACCTTAATGTCCATTGTGGAACTGGCCAGCTGGTGCAGTCTCGCTTGGTCCAGTGTAACGGAGGCCAGCGCAGGGGTCGGTGTGTCGCTGCGGGTATCAGATGAGGTGGTGTTGGGGGCCTGCTGCGTCCTGGCTGTCGTCCAAGATGGCGGCGTCCATGATCCCCATGTGGCTGGAGGCGTCCAAAATGGCTGCTGTTCCGGTGGTTCGCACATGGCTGGGGAGGCCCAAGATGGTGGCCCGCACGGCCCACACGCGGCGCTGCTGGGGTTCGGGGTGTCTTTGGCTCTGCAGACGCTGGCGTAGAGTCCCTTCTTCCCGCAGCCCGAGCAGATCGCATTTTTCGCCGGGCAGCGCGCTCTGGGGTGTTTGGCCTGGCCACAGAAGTAGCATTTCTGGCCTTGGGGCACTGCTGTCTGGCCTTGGGTCACTGCTGCGGTAGTTGGGCCGTTGCTGAGATGTGGCTGGGGTGGCACGGCGCTATGAGACGGCCCTACCGTGTCCCAGGCTGTCGTTCCCCGCGGCGTCCACGGTGCAGAGGAGTAGGCACCATGCCTCGGTAGGCTGCGTCCAATGATAGTGCGAGTTCAGAGGCCTTGTTGAGATCGAGGTCACTCTGCTCCAGCAGTCGCTGTCGGGTGTAATTGGACCTGTGGCCCGCTACAAAAGCGTCCCGAATAATTTCCTCTGTGTACACGGCGGCCTTTACATCCTTACAACCACAGGCCCGGCCAAGCACAGACAGTGCCTGAAGGTATTCCTCGGTCGATTCCCCAGGTTGTTGTTTACGACTCCCCAGGAGGTGCCTGGCGTACACCTCGTTCACTGGGCGCATGTACTGGTCCTTGAGGAGCTTGATAGCATCCGCATACGAAGTCGCGTCCTGGATGACCGAGTACACTCGGTGGTTCACTTTGGAGGTCAGGACACCCAGTTTGTCCTCGTCCGATTTGATTGCAGCGGAGGCGGTCAGGAACTTTTCGAAACACCTAAGCCAGTGAGTAAACTTGGTGGATGAGTCCGCCTCCCGATGATCTAAGTCCAGGCATGCTGGTGTGAGGATCTTCTCCATTATAAAAATCTTGTTAATAAAATTGATGCGCTATCAATAACTCAAAAGACTGAGATTAAGCAAGTAATTAACAAGCTTTTATTAACAAGAGAATGAAGGTGTGCCTCGAGTGGTCGACCGGTCCAGAATACAAAGGGGCTGTGGAGCAGTCACCTTTATACCTGGATTCGTGGGAGGAGTCAGCCGAGGCATGTACAGACATGTACACAGTGGAATACAAACAGTGGCTCCCTCTACACTGTCCCATCAAACACTCCCAGGGCAGGTACAGCACGGGTTAGATACAGAGTAAAGCTCCCTCTACACTGCCTCATCAAACACTCCCAGGTCAGGTACAGCACAGGTTAGATACAGAGTAAAGCTCCCTCTACACTGTCCCATCAAACACTCCCAGGGCAGGTACAGCACGGGTTAGATACAGTAAAGCTCCCTCCACACTGTCCCATCAAACACTCCCAGGGCAGGTACAGCACGGATTAGATACAGAGTAAAGCTCCCTCTACACTGTCCCATCAAACACTCCCACGGCAGGTTCAACACGGGTTAGATACAGAGTAAAGCTCCCTCTACACTGTCAATCAAACACTCCCAGGGCAGGCACAGTACGGGTTAGATACAGAGTAAATCTCCCTCTACACTGTCCCATCAAACACTCCCAGGGCAGGTACAGCACGGATTAGATACAGAGTAAAGCTCCCTCTGCACTGTCCCATCAAACGCTCCCAGGGCAGCTACAGCACGGGTTAGATACAGAGTAAAGCTCCCTTTACACTGTCCCATCAAACACTCCCAGGGAAGGTACAGCACGGGTTAGATACAGAGTAAATCCTCCTCTACACTGTCCCATGAAACACTCCCAGGGCAGGTACAGCACAGGTTAGATACAGAGTAAAGCTCCCTCTATACTGTCCCATCAAACACTCCCAGGGCAGGTGCAGCATGGGTTAGTTACAGAGTAAAGCTCCCTCTACAATGTCCCCATGAAACACCCCCAGGGCAGGTACAGCACGGGTTAGATACAGAGTAAAGCTCCCTCTACATTGTCCCATCAAACACTCCCAGGGCAGATACAGCACGGGTTAGATACAGAGTAAAGCTCCCTCTACACTGTCTCATCAAACACTCCCAGGACAGGTACAGCACGGGTTAGATCCAGAGTAAAGCTCCCTCTACACTGTCCCATCAAACAATCCCAGGGCAGGTACAGTACAGGTGAGATCCAGAGTAAAGCTCCTTCTACACTGTCCCATCAAACACTCTCAGGGCAGGTACAGCACGGGTTAGATCCAGAGTAAAGCTCCCTCTACACTGTCCCATCAAACACTCCCAGGGCAGGTACAGCACGGGTTTGATACAGAGTAAAGCTCCCTCTACACTGTCCCATCAAACACTCCCAGGGCAGGTACAGCACGGGTTAGATACAGAGTAAAGCTCCCGCTACGCTGTCCCATCAAACACTCCCAGGGGAGGTACAGCATGGTTTAGATACAGAGTAAAGCTCCCTCTGCACTGTCCCATCAAACACTCTCAGGGCAGGTACAGCACGCGTTAGATCCAGAGTAAAGCTCCCTCTACACTGCCGCATCAAACACTCCCAGGGCAGGTACAGCACGGGTTAGATCCAGTGTAAAGCTCCCTCTACACTGTCCCATCAAACACTCGCAGGGCAGGTACAGCACGGGTTAGATACAGAGTAAAGCTCCCTCTACACTGTCCCATCAAACACTCCCAGGGCAGGTACAGCACGGGGTTAGATACAGAGTAAAGCTCCCTCTACACTGTCCCATCAAACACTCCCACGGCAGGTACAGCACAGGGTTAGATACAGAGTAAAGCTCCCTCTACACTGTCCCCATCAAACACTCCCAGGGCAGGTACAGCATGTGTTAGATACAGAGTAAAGCTCCCTCTACACTGTCCCATCAAAGACTCCCAGGGCAGGTACAGCACGGGTTTGATACAGATTAAAGCTCCCTCGACACTGTCGCCTCAAACACTCCCAGGGCAGGTGCAGCACGGGTTAGATACAGAGTAAAGCTCCCTCTGCACTGTCCCATCAAACACTCCCAGGGCAGGTACAGCACGGGTTAGATACAGAGTAAAGCTCCCTCTACACTGTCCCATCAAACACTCCCAGGGCAGGTACAGCATGGGTTAGATACAGAGTAAAGCTCCCTCTACACTGTCCCATCAAACACTCCCAGGGCAGGTACAGCATGGGTTAGATACAGAGTAAAGCTCCCTCTACACTGTCCCATCAAACACTCTCAGGGGCAGGTACAGCATGGGTTAGATACAGAGTAAAGCTCCCTCTACACTGTCCCATCAAACACTCCCAGGGCAGGTACAGCACGGGTTAGATACAGAGTAAAGCTCCCTCCACACTGTCCCATCAAACACTCCCAGGGCAGCTACAGCATGGGTTAGATACAGAGTAAAGCTCCCTCTACACTGTCCCATCAAACACTCCCAGGGCAGGTACAGCACGGGTTAGATACAGAGTAAATCTCCCTCTACACTGTCCTGGATTCTGTTCGTTGTCTCCCCTCGTGAGGAGTTATAGAATCACAGAATCCTGTAGCACAGGAGGAGGCCATTTGGCCCATCGTTCCTGTCCCGGCTCTTTGAAAGAGCTCTCCAGTTATCCCCACTCCCCTCTGCTCTTTCCCCATAGCCCTGCACATTACGTCTCTTCACGTACATGTCCAGTTGCCCACTGAAAATTCCTATGGATTTTGTTCCACCGCCCTTTCGGGCAGCAGTTTGCAGATCACAACAACTCACCGTCTGAAGAAATTTCTCCTCCTCTCCCCCTCTGGTTCTTTTGCCAATTATCTTAAATCTGTGTCCTCTGGTTAACGACCCTCCTGCCAATGGAAACAGTTTCTCCCGATCTACTCTGATCAAAACGCCTCAAAATTTGGGACGCCTCGATTAAATCTCCTCTTAACCATCTCTGCTCTAAGGAGTACAATCCCAGCTTCCCCAGTCTCTCCACTTAACTGAAGGCTCTCATCCCCTGGTAACATCTTGGGAAACATCTTCTGCACCCTCGCCAAGACCTTGAACTCCTTCCTCAAATCGCGCACACACCCAGACTCTATGCTGGAGGAGCAGGCTCGTCAAGACCTTGCTCAATAGGGGAGACTCACCATCTTGACCCCTCCGATTGGGGTACAGTACTGGTGGGTACAGGTCTGTCACTGTCTAACACTGGGGTACAGTACTGTTGGGTACAGGTCTGTCACGGTATAACACTGGGGTACAGTACTGGTGGGTACAGGTCTGTCACTGTACAACATTGGGGTACAGTGCCGGTGGGTACAGGTCCGCCACTGTATAACACTGGGGTACAGTACTGGTGGGTAGAGGTCTGTCACTGTATAACATTGGGGTACAGTACTGGTGGGTACTGGTCTGTCACTGTATAACAATGGGCTACAGTACTGGTGGGTGCAGGTCTGTCACTGTATAACACTGGGGTACAGTACTGGTGGGTTCAGGTCTGTCACTGTATAACACTGGGGTACAGTACTGGTGGGTACAGGTCTGTCACTGTATAACATTGGGATGCAATACTGGTGGGTACAGGTCTGTCACTGTATAACACTGGGGTACAGTACTGGTGGGTACAGGTCTGTCACTGTAAAACACTGGGGTGCAGTACTGGTGGGTACAGGTCTGTCACTGTATAACACTGGGGTACAGTACTGGTGGGTACAGGTTTGTCACTGTACAACACTGTGGTGCAGTATTGGTGGGTACCGGTTTGTCACTGTATAACACTGGAGTACAGTACTGGTGGGTACAGGTCTGTCACTGTATAACACTGGGGTGCAATACTGGTGGGTACAGGTCTATCACTGTATAAAATTGGGGTACAGTCCTAGTGGGTTCAGGTCTGTCACTGTATAACACTGGGGTATGGTGCTGGTGGGCACAGGCCTGTAGCTGTATAATACTGGGGTACAGTACTTGCAGTATAACACGAGTACAGTACGAGTGGGTACAGGTCTGTCATTGTATAACACTTTGGTGCAGTACCGATGGGTACAGGTCTGTCGCTGTTTAACACTGGGGTGCAGTACTGGTGGGTACAGGTCTGTCACTGTATAACACTGGGGTACAGTACTGGTGGGTACAGATCTGTCACTGTACATCACTGGGGTACAGTACTGGTGGGAACAGGTATATCACTGTATAACACTGGGGTACAGCACTGGTGGGTACAGGCCTGTCACTGTATAACACTGGGGTACAATATTGTTGGGTACAGATCTGTCACTGTATATCACTGGGGTACAGTAGTGGTGGGAACTGGTATGTCACTGTATAACACTGGGGTACAGTACTGGTGGGTACAGGCCTGTCACTGTATAACACTGGGCTGCAGTACTGGTGGGTACAGGTTTGTCACTGTATAACACTGGGGTACAGTACTGGTGGGTGCAGGTCTGTCACTGTATAACACTGGGATACAGTACTGGTGGGTACAGGTCTGTCACTCGATAACACTGCGGTATAGCTTATGGTGGGAACAGGTATGTCACTGTATAACACTGGGTTACAGTACTGGTGCATACAGGTCTGTCTCTGGAAAACACTGGGCTGCAGTACTGGTGGGTACAGGTCTGTCACTGTATAACACTGGTGTACAGTACTGTTGGGTACAGGTCTGTCACTGTATAACATTGGGGTACAGTACTGATGGGTACAGGTCTGTCACTGTATAACACTGGGGTACAGTACTGGTGGGTACAGGTCTGTCACTGTATGACACTGGGGTACAGTACTGGTGGGTACAGGTGTGTCACAGAATAACACTGGGGTACAGTACTGGTGGGTACAGGTTTGTCACTGTATAACACTGCGGTGCAGCACTGGTGGGTACAGGTTTGTCACTGTATAACACTGGGGCACAGTAATGGTGGGTACACGTCTGTCACTGTATTACACTGGGGTACAGTGCTGGTGGCTATAGGCCTGTCACTGTATAAGACTGGGGTACAGTACTGGTGGGTGCAGATCTGTCGCTGTATAACACAGGTACAGTACTGGTTGGTACAGGTCTGTCTCTGTATAACACGGGTACAGTACTGGTGGGTACAGGTCTGTCACTATATAACACTGGGGTACAGTAATGGTGGGTACACGTCTGTCACTGTATTACACTGGTGTACAGTGCTGGTGGCTATAGGCCTGTCACTGTACAAGACTGGGGTACAGTACTGGTGGGTGAAGATCTGTCGCTGTATAACACAGGTACAACACTGGTGGGTACAGGTCTGTCACTGTATAACACTGTGGCACAGTACTGGTTGGTACAGGTCTGTCTCTGCATAACACGGGTGCAGTACTGGTGGGTACAGGTCGGTCGCCGTATAGCACTGGGGTACAGTACTGGTGGGTACAAGTCTGTCATTGTATAACACTGGGGTACAGCACTGGTGGGTACAGGTCGGTTGCCGTAGAACACTGGGGTACAATACTGGTGGGTACAAGTCTGTCACTGTATAACAGTGGTGTACAGTACTGGTGGGTACATGTCTGTCATTGTATAACAACGGGGTACAGTACTGGTGGGTACAGGTCTGTCGATGTATAACACTGGGGTACAGTACTGGTGGGTACAGGTCTGTCACTGTATAACACGGGTACAGTACTGATGGGTACAGGTCTGTCACTGTATAACACCGGGGTACAGTACTGGTGGGTACAGGTCTGTCACTGTATAACATTGGGGTACAGTACTGGTGGGTACAGGTCTGTCACTGTATAACAGTGTGGCACTGTTCTGGTGGATACAGGTCTGTCACTGTATAACACTGGGCTACAGTACTGGTGGGTGCAGGTCTGTCACTGTATAACACTGGGGTACAGTACTGGTGGGTTCAGGTCTGTCACTGTATAACACTGGGGTACAGTACTGGTGGGTACAGGTCTGTCACTGTATAACACTGGGGTACAATACTGGTGGGTACAGGTCTGTCACTGTATAACACTGAGGTACGGTACTGGTGGGTACAGGTCTGTCACTGTAAAACACTGGGGTGCAGTACTGGTGGGTACAGGTTTGTCACTGTACAACACTGGGGTGCAGTATTGGTGGGTACCGGTTTGTCACTGTATAACACTGGAGTACAGTACTGGTGGGTACAGGTCTGTCACTGTATAACACTGGGGTACAGTACTGGTGGGTACAGGTCTGTCACTGTAAAACACTGGGGTACAGTACTGGTGGGTACAGGTCTGTCGCTGTATTAAACTGGGATACAGTACTGGTGCGTACAGGTCTGTCACTGTATAACAGTGGGGTACAGTACTGGTGGGTACAGGTCTGTCACTGTATAACACTGGGGTACAGTACTGGTGGGTACAGGTCTGTCACTGTATAACACTGGGGTACAGTATTGGTGGGTGCAGGTCTGTCACTGTATAACACTGGTGTACAGTACTGTTGGTACAGGTCTTTCACTGTATAACATTGGGATACAGTACTGGTGAGTACAGGTCTGTCAGTGTATAACACTGGGTTGCTGTATTGGTGGGACCAGGTCTGTCACTGTATAACACTGGGGTACAGTACTGGTGGGTACAGCTCTGTCATTGTATAACACTTGGATGCAGTACTGGTGGGTACAGGTCTGTCACTGCATAACACTGGGGTACAGTACTGGTGGGTACAGGTCTCTCACTGTATAACACTGGGGTACAGTACTGTTGGGTACAGGACTGTCACTGTATAGCACTGGGGTACAGTACTGGTGGGTACAGGTCTGTCACTGTATGACACTGGGGTACAGTACTGGTGGGTAATGATGTGTCACAGAATAACACTGGGGTACTGTATTCGGGGTACTGGTTTGTCACGGTATAACACTGCTGTACAGTACTGTTGGGTAAAGGTCTGTCAGTGTATAACATTGGGATACAGTACTGGTGGGTAGAGGTCTGTCACTGTAAAACACTGGGGCACAGTACCGGTGGGAACAGGTCTGTCGCTGTATAACACGGGTACAGTACTGGTGGGTACTGGTCTGTCACTTTATAACACTGGGGTTCGGTACTGGTGGGTACAGGTTTGCCACTGTATAATACTGGGGTGCAGTCCTGGTCGGTACCGGTTTGTCACTGTATAACACTGGAGTACAGTACTGGTGGGTACAGGTCAGCCACTGTATAACACTGCGGTACGGTACTGGTGGGTACAGGTCTGTCACTGTATAACACTGGGGTACAGTACTGGTGGGTTCAGGTCTGTCACTGTATAACACTGGGGTACAGAACTGGTGGGTACAGGCCTGCCACTGTATGACACTGGGGTACAGTACTGGTGGGTACAGACCTGTCACTGTATTACACTGGGGTGCAGTACTGGTGGGTACAGGTTTGTCACTGCATAATACTGGGGTGCAGTACTGGTCGGTACCGGTTTGTCACTGTATAACACTGGAGTACAGTGCTGGTGGGTACAGGTCTGGCACTGTATAATACTGGAGTACAGTTCTAGTGGGTACAGGTCTGTCAATGTGTAGCACTGGGGTACGGTACTGGTGGGTACAGGTCTGTAGCTGTATAATACTGGGGTACAGTGCTGGTGGGTACAGGTCTGTCAATGTACAACGCTGGGGTACATTGCTGGTGGGTACAGGTCTGTCACTGTATAACACTGGGGTAAAGTACTGGTGGGTACAGGTCTGTCACTGTATAACACTGGGTACAGTACTGGTGGGTACAGGTCTGTCACTGCATAACACTGGGTACAGCACTGGTGGGTACAGGTCTGTCATTGTATAACACTTGGGTGCAGCACTGGTGGGTACAGGTCTGTCACTGTATAACACTGGGGTACAGTACTGGTGGGTACAGGTCTGTCACTGTATGACACTAAGGTACAGTACTGCTGGGTACAGGTCTGTCACTGTATTACACTGGGTACAGTACTGGTGGGTACAGGTCTGTCACTGCATAACACTGGGTACAGCACTGGTGGGTACAGGTCTGTCATTGTATAACACTTGGGTGCAGCACTGGTGGGTACAGGTCTGTCACTGTATAACACTGGGGTACAGTACTGGTCGGTACAGGTCTGTCACTGTATGACACTAAGGTACAGTACTGCTGGGTACAGGTCTGTCACTGTATTACACTGGGGTGCAGTACTGGTGGGTACAGGTCTGTCACTGTATTACACTGGGGTGCAGTACTGGTGGGTACAGGTTTGTCACTGCATAATACTGGGGTGCAGTACTGGTCGGTACCGGTTTGTCACTGTATAACACTGGAGTACAGTACTGGTGGGTACAGGTCTGTCATTGTATAACACTTGGGTGCAGCACTGGTGGGACCAGGTCTGTCACTGTATAACACTGGGGTACAGTACTGGTGGGTTCAGGTCTGTCACTGTATAACACTGAGGTACAGTTCTGGTGGGACCAGGTCTGTCACTGCATAACACTGGGGTACAGTACTGGTGGGTACAGGTCTGTGACTGTATAACACTGGATTGCTGTATTGGTGGGAACAGGTCTGTCACTGTATAATACGGGGGTACAGTACTCGTGGGTACAGGTCTGTCATTGTATAACACTTGGGTGCAGTACAAGTGGGTACAGGTCTGTCACTGTATAACAATGGGGTACAGTACTGGTGGGTACAGGTCTGTCATTGTATAACACTTGGGTGCAGTACATGTGGGTACAGGTCTGTCACTGTATAACACTTGGGTGCAGTACGAGTGGGTAGAGGCCTGTCACTGTATAACACTTGGGTGCAGTATTAGTGGGTACAGGTGTGTCACAGAATAACACTGGGGTACTGTATTCGGCGGTACAGGTTTGTCACGGTATAACACAGGGGTGTCGGACTGGTGGGTACAGGTTTGTCACTGTATAACACTGGGTTACTGTAATGGTGGGTACACGTCTGTCACTGTATTACACTGGGGTACAATACTGGTGGGTACAGGTCTGTCACTGTATAACACTGGGGTACAGTACTGGTGGGTACAGGTCTGTCACTGTATAACACTGGTGTACATTACTGGTGGGTACAGGTTTGTCACTGCACAACACTGGGGTACAGTACTGGTGGGTACCGGTTTGTCACTGTATAACACTGGAGTACAGTACTGGTGGGTACAGGTCTGTCACTGTATAACACTGGTGTGCAGTACTGGTGGGTACAGGTTTGTCACTGTACCACACTGGGGTACAGTATTGGTGGGTACCGGTTTGTCACTGTATAACACTGGAGTACAGTACTGGTGGGTACAGGTCTGTCACTGTATAACACTGGGGTACAGTACTGGTGGGTACAGGTCTGTCACTGTATAACACAGGGGTGCAGTACTGGTGGGTACAGGTTTGTCACTTTATAACATTGGGGTGCAGTATTGGTGGGTACAGGTTTGTCATTGTATAACACTGGGGTACAGTACTGGTGGGTACTGCTCTGTCACTGTATAACACTGGGGTATATTTTATGGTGGGAACAGGTATGTCACTGTATAACACTGTCACACAGTACTGGTGGGTACAGGTCTGTCACGGTATAACACTGCGGTATAGTTTATGGTGGGTACAGGTCTGTCACTGTATAACACTGGGGTACAGCACTGGTGGGTACAGGTCTGTCACTGTAAAACACGGGTGTACAGTACTGGTGGGTACAGGTCTGTTGCTGTATAAAACTGGGATACAGTACAGGTGGGTACAGGTCTGTCACTGTATAATACTGGGGTACAGTACTGGTGGGTACAGGTCTGTCACTGTATAACACTGGGGTACAGTACTGGTGGGGAAAGCTCTGTCACTGTATAACACTGGTGTACAGTACTGTTGGGTACAGGTCTGTCACTGTATAATATTGGGATACAATACTGGTGGGAACAGGTTGTCACTGTATAACACTGGGTTGCTGTATTGGTGGGAACAGGTCTGCCACTGTATAACACTGGGGTACAGTACTGGTGGGTAGAGGTCTGTCACTGTATAACACTGGGGTACAGTACTGGTGGCTACAGGTCTGTCACTGTATAACACTGGGGTACAGTACTGGTGGGTACAGATCCGTCACTGTATAACACTTGGGTGCAGTACTAGTGGGTACAAGTCTGTCACAGCATAACACTGGGGTACAGTAATGGTGGGTACAGGTCTGTCACTGTATAACACTGGGGTACAGTACTGGTGGGTACAGGTCTCTCACTGTATAACACTGGGGTACAGTACTGGTGGGTACAGGTCCGTCACTGTATAACACTGGGGTGCAGTACTGGTGGGTACAGGTTTGTCACTGTATAACACTGGGGTACAGTAATGGTGGGTACTCGTCTGTCACTGTATTACACTGGGGTACAGTGCTGGTGGCTATAGGCCTGTCACTGTATAAGACGGGTACAGTACTGGTGGGTGCAGATCTGTCGCTGTATAACACAGGTACAGTACTGGTGGGTACAGGTCTGTCACTGTATAACACTGGGGTACAGTACTGGTTGGTACAGGTCTGTCTCTGTATAAAACGGGTGCAGTACTGGTGGGTACAGGTCTGTCACTGTATAACACTGGGGTACAGTACTTGTGGGAACAGGTATGTCACTGTATAACACTGGGATACAGTACTGGTGGGTACAGGCCTGTCACTGTATTACACTGGGGTGCAGTACTGGTGGGTACAGGTTTGTCACTTCATAATACTGGTGTGCAGTACTGGTCGGTACCGGTTTGTCACTGTATAACACTGGAGTACAGTGCTGGTGGGTACAGGTCTGGCATTGTATAATACTGGAGTACAGTCCTAGTGGGTACAGGCCTGTCAATGTGTAACACTGGGGTACGGTACTGGTGGGTACAGGTTTGTAGCTGTATAATACTGGGGTAGAGTGCTGGTGGGTACAGGTCTGTCAATGTACAACACTGGGGTACAGTGCTGGTGCGTACAGGTCTGTCACTGTATAAAACTGGGGTACAGTACTGGTGGGTTCAGGTCTGTCACTGTATAACACTGGGGTACAGTTCTGGTGGGACCAGGTCTGTCACTGCATAACACTGGGGTACAGTACTGGTGGGTGCTGGTCTGTCATTGTATAACACTGGGGTACAGTACTGGTGTGTACAGGTTTGTCACGGTATAACACAGGGGTACAGTACTGGTGGGTACAGGTTTGTCAGTGTATATCACTGGGGTGCAGTACTGGTGGGTACAGGTTTGTCACTGTATAACACTGGGGTACAGTAATGGTGGGTACTCGTCTGTCACTGTATTACACTGGGGTACAGTGCTGGTGGCTATAGGCCTGTCACTGTATAAGACTGGGGTACAGTACTGGTGGGTGCAGATCTGTCACTGTATAACACAGGTACAGTACTGGTGGGTACAGGTCTGTCACTGTATAACACGGGTACAGTACTGGTTGGTACAGGTCTGTCTCTGTATAAAACGGGTGCAGTACTGGTGGGTACAGGTCTGTCACTGCATAGCACTGGGGTACAGTACTTGTGGGAACAGGTATGTCACTGTATAACACTGGAGTACAGCACTGGTGGGTACAGGCCTGTCACTGTATAACACTGGGATACAGTACTGGTGGGTACAGGCCTGTCACTGTATTACACTGGGGTGCAGTACTGGTGGGTACAGGTTTGTCACTGCATAATACTGGGGTGCAGTACTGGTCGGTACCGGTTTGTCACTGTATAATACTGGAGTACAGTCCTAGTGGGTACAGGTCTGTCAATGTGTAACACTGGGGTACGGTACTGGTGGGTACAGGTCTGTAGCTGTATAATACTGGGGTACAGTGCTGGTGGGTACAGGTCTGTCAATGTACAACACTGGGGTACAGTGCTGGTGTGTACAGGCCAGTCACTGTATAACACTGGGGGACAGTTCTGGTGGGACCAGGTCTGTCACTGCATAACACTGGGGTACAGTACTGGTGGGTGCTGGTCTGTCATTGTATAACGCTTGGGTGCAGCACTGGTGGGTACAGGTCTGTCACTGTATAACACTGGGGTACAGTATTAGTGGGTACAGGTGTGTCACAGAATAACACTGGGGTACAGTAAGGGTGGGTACACGTCTGTCAGTGTAAAACACGGGGGTACAGTCGTAGTGGGTACAGGTCTGTCGCTGTATAAAACTGGGATACAGTACTGGTGGGTGCAGGTCTGTCACTGTATAACACTGGGGTACAGTACTTGTGGGTACAGGTCTGTCACTGTATAACACTGGGGTACAGTACTGGTGGGTACAGGTCTGTCACTGAATAACACTGGGGTACAGTACTGGTGGGTAAAGGTCTGTTACTGTATAACACTGGTGTACAGTACTGTTGGGTACTGGTCTGTCACTGTATAACACTGGGGTACAGTACTGGTGGGTTCAGGTCTGTCACTGTATAACACTGGGGTACAGTTCTGGTGGGACCAGGTCTGTCACTGCATAACACTGGGGTACAGTACTGGTGGGTACAAGTCTGTCACTGTATAACACTGGGGTACAGTACTGGTGGGTACTGCTCTGTCAGTGTATAACACTGGGGTACAGTACTGGTGGGTACAGGTCAGTCACTGTATAACACTGGGGTATAGTTTATGGTGGGATCAGGTATGTCACTGTATAACACTGTCACACAGTACTGGTGGGTACAGGTCTGTCACTGTATAACACTGGGGTACAGTACTGGTGGGTACAGGTCTGTCACTGTAAAACACGGGGGTACAGTACTGGTGGGTACAGGTCTGTCGCTGTATAACATTGGGGTACAGTACTTGTGGGTACAGGTCTGTCACTGTATAATACTGGGGTACATTACTGGTGGGTACAAGTCTGTCACTGTATAACACTGGGGTACTGTACTGGTGGGTAAAGGTCTGTCACTGTATAACACTGGTGTACAGTACTGTTGGGTACAGGTCTGTCACTGTATAACACTGGGGTACAGTACTGGTGGGTACAGGTCTGTCACTGTATAACACTGGGGTACTGTACTTGTGGGTACAGGTCTGTCACTGTATAATACTGGGGTACAGTACTGGTGGGTACAAGTCTGTCACTGTATAACACTGGGGTACAGTACTGGTGGGTAAAGGTCTGTCACTGTATAACACTGGATTGCTGTATTGGTGGGAACAGGTCTGTCACTGTATAATACTGGGGTACAGTACTGGTGGGTACAGGTCTGTCATTGTATAACACTTGGGTGCAGTACGAGTGGGTACAGGTGTGTCACAGAATAACACTGGGGTACTGTATTCGGCGGTACAGGTTTGTCACGGTATAACACAAGGGTGTCATACTGGTGGGTACAGGTTTGTCAGTGTGTAACACTGGGGTGCAGTACTGGTGGGTACAGGTTTGTCACTGTATAACACTGGGGTACAGTAATGGTGGGTACACGTCTGTCACTGTATTACACTGGGGTACAGTACTGGTGGGTACCGGTCTGTCACTGTATAATACTGGGGTACAGTACTGGTGGGTACAGGTCTGTCACTGTATAACACTGGTGTACATTACTGGTGGGTACAGGTTTGTCACTGTACAACACTGGGGTACAGTACTGGTGGGTACCGGTTTGTTACTGTATAACACTGGAGTACAGTACTGGTGGGTACAGGTCTGTCACTGTATAACACTGGTGTACAGTACTGGTGGGTACAGGTTTGTCACTGTACAACACTGGGGTACAGTATTGGTGGGTACCGGTTTGTCACTGTACAACACTGGAGTACAGTACTGGTGGGTACAGGTCTGTCACTGTATAACACTGGGGTACAGTACTGGTGGGTACAGGTCTGTCACTGTATAACACTGGGGTACAGTACTGGTGGGTACTGCTCTGTCACTGTATAACACTGGGGTACAGTACTGGTGGGTACAGATCTGTCACTGTATAACTCGGGTACAGTACAGGTGGGTACTGCTCTGTCACTGTATAACACTGGGGTATATTTTATGGTGGGAACAGGTATGTCACTGTATAACACTGTCTCACAGTACTGGTGGGTACAGGTCTGTCACTGTAAAACACGGGGGTACAGTACTGGTGGGTACAGGTCTGTCGCTGTATAAAACTGGGATACAGTACTGGTGGGTACAGGTCTGTCACTGTATAACACTGGGGTAAAGTACTGGTGGGTACAGGTCTGTCACTGTATAACACTGGGGTACAGTACTGGTGGGTACAGGTCTGTCACTGTATAACACTGGGGTACAGTACTGGTGGGGAAAGTTCTGTCACTGTATGACACTGGGGTACAGTACTGGTGTGCACAGGTCTGTCACTGTATGACACTGGGGTACAGTACTGATGGGTACAGGTGTGTCACTGTATAACACTGGGGTACAGTGCTGGTGGCTATAGGCCTGTCACTGTATAAGACTGGGGTACAGTACTGGTGGGTACAGGTCTGTCACTGTATAACACTGGGGTACAGTACTGGTGGGTACAGGTCCGTCACTGTATAACACTGGAGTACAGTACTGGTGGGTACAGGTCTGTCACTGTATAACACTGGGATACAGTACTGGTGGATACAGGCCTCTCACTGTATTACACTGGGGTGCAATACTGGTGGGTACAGGTTTGTCACTGCATAATACTGGGGTGCAGTACTGGTCGGTACCGGTTTGTCACTGTATAACACTGGAGTACAGTGCTGGTGTGTAGAGGTCTGGCACTGTATAATACTGGAGTACAGTCCTAGTGGGTACAGCTCTGTCACTGTGTAACACTGGGGTACGGTACTGGTCGGTACAGGTCTGTAGCTGTATAATACTGGGGTAGAGTGCTGGTGGGTACAGGTCTGTCAATGTACAACACTGGGGTACAGTGCTGGTGTGTACATGTCTGTCACTGTATTACACTGGGGTGCAGTACTGGTGGGTTCAGGTCTGTCACTGTATTACACTGGGGTACAGTTCTGGTGGGACCAGGTCTGTCACTGCATAACACTGGGGTACAGTACTGGTGGGTGCTGGTCTGTCATTGTATAACACTTGGGTGCAGCACTGGTGGGTACAGGTCTGTGATTGTATAACACTGGGGTACAGTACTGGTGGGTACTGCTCTGTCAGTGTATAACACTGGGGTACAGTACTGGTGGGTACAGCTCAGTCACTGTATAACACTGGGGTATAGTTTATGGTGGGAACAGGTATGTCACTGTATAACACTGTGACACAGTACTGGTGGGTACAGGTCTGTCACTGTATAACACTGGGGTACAGTACTGGTGGGTACAGGTCTGTCACTGTAAAACACGGGGGTACAGTACTGGTGGGTACAGGTCTGTCGCTGTATAAAACTGGGATACAGTACTGGTGGGTACAGGTCTGTCACTGTATAACATTGGGGTACAGTACTTGTGGGTACAGGTCTGTCACTGTATAACACTGGGGTACAGTACTGGTGGGTACAGGTCTGTCACTGTATAACACTGGGGTACAGTACTGGTGGGTAAAGGTCTGTCACTGTATAACACTGGGATACAGTACTGGTGGGTGCAGGTCTGTCACTGTATAACACTGGGGTACAGTACTTGTGGGTACAGGTCTGTCACTGTATAACACTGGGGTACAGTACTGGTGGGTACAGGTCTGTCACTGTATAACACTGGGGTACAGTACTGGTGGGTAAAGGTCTGTTACTGTATAACACTGGTGTACAGTACTGTTGGGTACTGGTCTGTCACTGTATAACACTGGGGTACAGTACTGGTGGGTTCAGGTCTGTCACTGTATAACACTGGGGTACAGTTCTGGTGGGATCAGGTCTGTCACTGCATAACACTGGGGTACAGTACTGGTGGGTACAAGTCTGTCACTGTATAACACTGGGGTACAGTACTGGTGGGTACTGCTCTGTCAGTGTATAACACTGGGGTACAGTACTGGTGGGTACAGGTCAGTCACTGTATAACACTGGGGTATAGTTTATGGTGGGATCAGGTATGTCACTGTATAACACTGTCACACAGTACTGGTGGGTACAGGTCTGTCACTGTATAACACTGGGGTACAGTACTGGTGGGTACAGGTCTGTCACTGTAAAACACGGGGGTACAGTACTGGTGGGTACAGGTCTGTCGCTGTATAACACTGGGGTACAGTACTTGTGGGTACAGGTCTGTCACTGTATAATACTGGGGTACATTACTGGTGGGTACAAGTCTGTCACTGTATAACACTGGGGTACTGTACTGGTGGGTAAAGGTCTGTCACTGTATAACACTGGTGTACAGTACTGTTGGGTACAGGTCTGTCACTGTATAACACTGGGGTACAGTACTGGTGGGTACAGGTCTGTCACTGTATAACACTGGGGTACTGTACTTGTGGGTACAGGTCTGTCACTGTATAATACTGGGGTACAGTACTGGTGGGTACAAGTCTGTCACTGTATAACACTGGGGTACAGTACTGGTGGGTAAAGGTCTGTCACTGTATAACACTGGATTGCTGTATTGGTGGGAACAGGTCTGTCACTGTATAATACTGGGGTACAGTACTGGTGGGTACAGGTCTGTCATTGTATAACACTTGGGTGCAGTACGAGTGGGTACAGGTGTGTCACAGAATAACACTGGGGTACTGTATTCGGCGGTACAGGTTTGTCACGGTATTACACAAGGGTGTCGTACTGGTGGGTACAGGTTTGTCAGTGTGTAACACTGGGGTGCAGTACTGGTGGGTACAGGTTTGTCACTGTATAACACTGGGGTACAGTAATGGTGGGTACACGTCTGTCACTGTATTACACTGGGGTACAGTACTGGTGGGTACCGGTCTGTCACTGTATAATACTGGGGTACAGTACTGGTGGGTACAGGTCTGTCACTGTATAACACTGGTGTACATTACTGGTGGGTACAGGTTTGTCACTGTACAACACTGGGGTACAGTACTGGTGGGTACCGGTTTGTTACTGTATAACACTGGAGTACAGTACTGGTGGGTACAGGTCTGTCACTGTATAACACTGGTGTACAGTACTGGTGGGTACAGGTTTGTCACTGTACAACACTGGGGTACAGTATTGGTGGGTACCGGTTTGTCACTGTACAACACTGGAGTACAGTACTGGTGGGTACAGGTCTGTCACTGTATAACACTGGGGTACAGTACTGGTGGGTACAGGTCTGTCACTGTATAACACTGGGGTACAGTACTGGTGGGTACTGCTCTGTCACTGTATAACACTGGGGTACAGTACTGGTGGGTACAGATCTGTCACTGTATAACTCGGGTACAGTACAGGTGGGTACTGCTCTGTCACTGTATAACACTGGGGTATATTTTATGGTGGGAACAGGTATGTCACTGTATAACACTGTCTCACAGTACTGGTGGGTACAGGTCTGTCACTGTAAAACACGGGGGTACAGTACTGGTGGGTACAGGTCTGTCGCTGTATAAAACTGGGATACAGTACTGGTGGGTACAGGTCTGTCACTGTATAACACTGGGGTAAAGTACTGGTGGGTACAGGTCTGTCACTGTATAACACTGGGGTACAGTACTGGTGGGTACAGGTCTGTCACTGTATAACACTGGGGTACAGTACTGGTGGGGAAAGTTCTGTCACTGTATGACACTGGGGTACAGTACTGGTGTGCACAGGTCTGTCACTGTATGACACTGGGGTACAGTACTGATGGGTACAGGTGTGTCACTGTATAACACTGGGGTACAGTGCTGGTGGCTATAGGCCTGTCACTGTATAAGACTGGGGTACAGTACTGGTGGGTACAGGTCTGTCACTGTATAACACTGGGGTACAGTACTGGTGGGTACAGGTCCGTCACTGTATAACACTGGAGTACAGTACTGGTGGGTACAGGTCTGTCACTGTATAACACTGGGATACAGTACTGGTGGATACAGGCCTCTCACTGTATTACACTGGGGTGCAATACTGGTGGGTACAGGTTTGTCACTGCATAATACTGGGGTGCAGTACTGGTCGGTACCGGTTTGTCATTGTATAACACTGGAGTACAGTGCTGGTGTGTAGAGGTCTGGCACTGTATAATACTGGAGTACAGTCCTAGTGGGTACAGCTCTGTCACTGTGTAACACTGGGGTACGGTACTGGTCGGTACAGGTCTGTAGCTGTATAATACTGGGGTAGAGTGCTGGTGGGTACAGGTCTGTCAATGTACAACACTGGGGTACAGTGCTGGTGTGTACATGTCTGTCACTGTATTACACTGGGGTGCAGTACTGGTGGGTTCAGGTCTGTCACTGTATTACACTGGGGTACAGTTCTGGTGGGACCAGGTCTGTCACTGCATAACACTGGGGTACAGTACTGGTGGGTGCTGGTCTGTCATTGTATAACACTTGGGTGCAGCACTGGTGGGTACAGGTCTGTGATTGTATAACACTGGGGTACAGTACTGGTGGGTACTGCTCTGTCAGTGTATAACACTGGGGTACAGTACTGGTGGGTACAGCTCAGTCACTGTATAACACTGGGGTATAGTTTATGGTGGGAACAGGTATGTCACTGTATAACACTGTGACACAGTACTGGTGGGTACAGGTCTGTCACTGTATAACACTGGGGTACAGTACTGGTGGGTACAGGTCTGTCACTGTAAAACACGGGGGTACAGTACTGGTGGGTACAGGTCTGTCGCTGTATAAAACTGGGATACAGTACTGGTGGGTACAGGTCTGTCACTGTATAACATTGGGGTACAGTACTTGTGGGTACAGGTCTGTCACTGTATAACACTGGGGTACAGTACTGGTGGGTACAGGTCTGTCACTGTATAACACTGGGGTACAGTACTGGTGGGTAAAGGTCTGTCACTGTATAACACTGGTGTACAGTACTGTTGGGTGCAGGTCTGTCACTGTATAACATTGGGATACAGTACTGGTGGTTACAGGTCTGTCACTGTATAACACTGGGTTGCTGTATTGGTGGGAACAGGTCTGTCACTGTATAACACTGGGGTACAGTACTGGTGGGTACAGGTCTGTCATTGTATAACACTTGGGTGCAGTATTAGTGGGTACAGGTGTGTCACAGAATAACACTCGGGTACTGTATTCGTGGGTACAGGTTTGTAATGGTATAACACAGGGGTGTAGTACTGGTGGGTACAGGTTTGTCAGTGTATAACATTGGGGTGCAGTACTGGTGGGTACAGGTTTGTCACTGTGTAACACTGGGGTACAGTAAGGGTGGGTACATGTCTGTCAGTGTATTACGCTGGGGTACAGTGCTGGTGGTTTTAGGTCTGTCACTGTATAAGACTGGGGTGCAGTACTGGTGGTTGCAGCTCTGTCGCTGTATAACACAGGTACAGTACTGGTGGGTACAGATCTGTCACTGTATAACACTGGGGTACAGTAATGGTGTGTACAGGTCTATCACTGTATAACACTGGGGTACAGTTCTGGTGGGACCAGGTCTGTCACTGCATAACACTGGGGTACAGTACTGGTGGGTACAGGTCTGTCATTGTATAACACTTGGGTGCAGCACTGGTGGGTACAGGTCTGTCACTGTATAACTCTGGGGTACAGTACTGGTGGGTACAGGTCTGTCACTGTATAACACTGGGATACAGTACTGGTGGGTACAGGCCTGTCACTGTATTACACTGGGGTGCAGTACTGGTGGGTACAGGTTTGTCACTGCATAATACTGGGGTGCAGTACTGGTCGGTACCGGTTTGTCACTGTATAACACTGGAGTACAGTGCTGGTGGGTACAGGTCTGGCACTGTATAATACTGGACTACAGTCCTAGTGGGTACAGGTCGGTCACTGTGTAACACTGCAGTACAGTGCTGGTGGGTACAGGTCTGTAGCTGAATAGTACTCGGGTAGAGTGCTGGTGGGTACAGGTCTGTCAATGTACAACACTGGGGTACAGTACTGGTGGGTTCAGGTCTGTCACCGTATAACACTGGGGTACAGTTCTGGTGGGACCAGGTCTGTCACTGCATAACACTGGGGTACAGTACTGGTGGGTACAGGTCTGTCACTGTATAACACTGGGGTGCAGTACTGGTGGGTACAGCTCTGTCAGTGTATAACACTGGGGTACAGTACTGGTGGGTACAGGTCAGTCACTGTATAACACTGGGGTATAGTTTATGGTGGGAACAGGTATGTCACTGTATAACACTGTCACACAGTACTGGTGGGTACAGGTCTGTCACGGTATAACACTGCGGTATAGATTATGGTGGGAACAGGTATGTCACTGTATAACACTGTGACACAGTACTGGTGGGTACAGGTCTGTCACTGTATAACACTGGGGTACAGTACTGGTGGGTACAGGTCGGTCACTGTAAAACACGGGGGTACAGTACTGGTGGGTACAGGTCTGTCACTGTATAACACTGGGGTACAGTACTGGTGGGTACAGGTCTGTCTCTGTATAACACTGGGGTACAGTACTGGTGGGTACAGGTCTGTCACTGTAAAACACTGGGGTACAGTACTGGTGGGTACAGGTCTGTCACTGTATAACACTGGGATACAGTACTGGTGGGTACAGGTCTGTCACTGTAAAACACTGGGGTACAGTACTGGTGGGTACAGGTCTGTCACTGTATAACACTGGGGTACAGTACTGGTGGGTACAGGTCTGTCACTGTATAACACTGGGGTACAGTACTGGTGGGTACAGGTCTGTCACTGTATAACACTGGGGTACAGTACTGGTGGGTACAGGTCTGTCACTGTATAACACCGGGGTACAGTACTGGTGGGTACAGGTCTGTAGCTGTATAATGCTGGTGTACAGTGCCGGTGGGTACAGGTCCGTCACTGTATAACATGATTACAGTACTGATGGGTAGAGGTCTGTCACTGTATAACACTGGGGTACAGTGCTGGCGGAACAGGTCTGTCACTGCATAACACTGGGGTACAGTACTCACAGTATAACACGAGTACAGTACTGGTGTGTACAGGTCTGTCACTGTATAATACTGGGGTACAGTACTGGTGGGTACAGGTCTGTCACTGTATGACACAGGTACAGTACTGGTGGGTACAGGTCTGTCACTGTATGGCACTGGGGTACAGTACTGGTGGGTACAGGTCTGTCACTGTATAACACTTGGGTACAGCACTGTTGGGTACAGGTCTGTCACTGTATAACACTGTGGCACTTTTCTGGTGGGTACAGGTCTGTCACTGTATAACACTGGGCTACAGTACTGGTGGGTGCATGTCTGTCACTGTATAACACTTGGGTACAGTACTGGTGGGGTCAGGTCTGTCACTTTATAACACTGGGGTACAGTACAGGTGGGTAGAGGTCTGTCACTGTATAACACTGGGGTACAATACTGGTGGGTACAGGTCTGTCACTGTATAATACTGGGGTACAGTACTGGTGGGTACAGGTCTGTCACTGTATAACACTGGTGTACAGTACTGGTGGGTACAGGTTTGTCACTGTACAACACTGGGGTGCAGTATTGGTGGGTACCGGTTTGTCACTGTATAACACTGGAGTACAGTACTGGTGGGTACAGGTCTGTCACTGTATAAAACTGGGGTACAGTACAGGTGGGTACAGGTCTGTCACTGTATAACACTGGGGTACAGTACTGGTGGGTACAGGTTTGTCACTGTATAACACTGGGGTACAGCACTGGTGGGTACAGATCTGTCACTGTATAACTCTGGGGTACAGTGCAGGTGGGTACTGCTCTGTCACTGTATAACACTGGGGTATATTTTATGGTGGGAACAGGTATGTCACTGTATAACACTGTCTCACAGTACTGGTGGGTACAGGTCAGTCACTGTATAACACTGGGGTATATTTTATGGTGGGAACAGGTATGTCACTGTATAACACTGTCACACAGTACTGGTGGGTACAGGTCTGTCACGGTATAACACTGCGGTATAGTTTATGTTGGGTACAGGTCTGTCACTGTATAACACTGGGGTACAGTACTGGTGGGTACAGGTGTGTCACTGTAAAACACGGGGCTCCAGTACTGGTCGGTACAGGTCTGTCGCTGTATAAAACTGGGAGACAGTACTGGTGGGTACAGGTCTGTCACTGTATAACACTGGGGGACAGTACTGGTGGGTACAGGTCTGTCACTGTATAACACTGGGGTACAGTACTGGTGGGTACAGGTCTGTCACTGTATAACACTGGGGTACAGTACTGGTGGGTAAAGCTCTGTCACTGTATAACACTGGTGTACAGTACTGTTGGGTACAGGTCTGTCACTGTATAATATTGGGATACAGTACTGGTGGGTACAGGTCTGTCACTGTATAACACTGGGGTACAGTACTGGTGGGTACAGGTCTGTCACTGTAAAACACGGGGGTACAGTACTGGTGGGTACAGGTCTGTCACTGTATAACACTGGGGTACAGTACTGGTGGGTACTGCTCTGTCAGTGTATAACACTGGGGTACAGTACTGGTGGGTACAGCTCAGTCACTGTAGAACACTGGGGTATAGTTTATGGTGGGAACAGGTATGTCACTGTATAACACTGTGAAACAGTACTGGTGGGTACAGGTCTGTCACTGTATAACACTGGGGTACAGTACTGGTGGGTACAGGTCTGTCACTGTAAAACACGGGGGTACAGTACTGGTGGGTACAGGTCTGTCGCTGTATAAAACTGGGATGCAGTACTGGTGGGTACAGGTCTGTCACTGTATAACACTGGGGTACAGTACTTGTGGGTACAGGTCTGTCACTGTATAACACTGGGGTACAGTACTGGTGGGTACAGGTCTGTCACTGTATAACACTTGGGTACAGTACTGGTGGGTACAGGTCTGTCATTGTATAACACTTGGGTGCAGTATTAGTGGGTACAGGTGTGTCACAGAATAACACTGGGGTACAGTACTGGTGGGTACAGGTTTGTCAGTGTATAACACTGGTGTGCAGTACTGGTGGGTACAGGTCTCTCACTGTGTAACACTGGGGTACAGTAAGGGTGGGTACACGTCTGTCAGTGTATTACGCTGGGGTACAGTGCTGGTGGCTATAGGTCTGTCACTGTATAAGACTGGGGTACAGTACTGGTGGTTGCAGCTCTGTCGCTGTATAACACAGGTACAGTACTGGTGGGTACAGATCTGTCACTGTATAACACTGGGGTACAGTATTGGTTGGTACAGGTCTGTCTCTGTATAATTCGGGTGCAGTACTGGTGGGTACAGGTCTATCACTGTATAACACTGGGGTACAGTTCTGGTGGGTACAGGTCTGTCACTGTATGACACTAGGGTATAGTACTGGTGGGTACAGGTCTGTCACTGTATAACACTGGGATACAGTACTGGTGGGTACAGACCTGTCACTGTATAACACTGGGGTACAGTACTGGTGGGTACAGGTCTGTCACTGTATGACACTAGGGTATAGTACTGGTGGGTACAGGTCTGTCACTGTATAACACTGGGATACAGTACTGGTGGGTACAGACCTGTCACTGTATTACACTGGAGTACAGTGCTGGTGGGTACAGGTCTGGCACTGTATAATACTGGAGTACAGTCCTAGTGGGTACAGGTCTGTCACTGTGTAACACTGGAGTACAGTGCTGGTGGGTACAGGTCTGTAGCTGAATAGTACTCGGGTAGAGTACTGGTGGGTTCAGGTCTGTCACCGTATGACACTGGGGTACAGTTCTGGTGGGACCAGGTCTGTCACTGCATAACACTGGGGTACAGTACTGGTGGGTACAGGTCTGTCACTGTATAACACTGGGGTGCAGTACTGGTGGGTACAGCTCTGTCAGTGTATAACACTGGGGTACAGTACTGGTGGGTACAGGTCAGTCACTGTATAACACTGGGGTATAGTTTATGGTGGGAACAGGTATGTCACTGTATAACACTGTCACACAGTACTGGTGGATACAGGTCTGTCACGGTATAACACTGCGGTATAGATTATGGTGGGAACAGGTATGTCACTGTATAACACTGTGACACAGTACTGGTGGGTACAGGTCTGTCACTGTATAACACTGGGGTACAGTACTGGTGGGTACAGGTCTGTCGCTGTATAAAACTGGGATACAGTACTGGTGGGTACAGGTCTGTCACTGTATAACACTGGGGTACAGTATTTGTGGGTACAGGTCTGTCACTGTATAACACTGGGGTACAGTACTGGTGGGTACATTTCTGTCACTGTATAACACTGGGGTACAGTACTGGTGGGTAAAGGTCTGTCACTGTATAACACTGGATTGCTGTATTGGTGGGAACAGGTCTGTCACTGTATAACACTGGGGTACAGTACTGGTGGGTACAGGTCTGTCATTGTACAACACTTGGGTGCAGTACTAGTGGGTACAGGTGTGTCACAGAATAACACTGGGGTACTGTATTCGGCGGTGCAGGTTTGTCAGTGTATAACACTGGGGTACAGTGATGGTGGGTATACGTCTGTCACTGTATTACACTGGAGTACAGTGCTGGTGGCTATAGGCCTGTCACTGTATAAGACTGGGGTACAGTACTGGTGGGTGCAGCTCTGTCGCTGTATAACACAGGTACAGTACTGGTTGGTACAGGTCTGTCTCTGTATAATTCGGGTGCAGTACTGGTGGGTACAGGTCGGTCACCGTATAACACTGGGGTACAGTACTGGTGGGTACAAGTCTGTCATTGTATAACACTGGTGTGCAGTACTGGTGGGTACAGGTCTGTCACTGTATAACACCGGGGTACAGTACTGGTGGGTACAGGTCTGTAGCTGTATAATGCTGGTGTACAGTGCCGGTGGGTACAGGTCCGTCACTGTATAACATGATTACAGTACTGATGGGTAGAGGTCTGTCACTGTATAACACTGGGGTACAGTGCTGGCGGAACAGGTCTGTCACTGCATAACACTGGGGTACAGTACTCACAGTATAACACTGCGGTACTGTACTGGTGTGTACAGGTCTGTCACTGTATAATACTGGGGTACAGTACTGGTGGGTACAGGTCTGTCACTGTATGACACTGGGGTACAGTACTGGTGGGTACAGGTCTGTCACTGTATAACACTTGGGTACAGCACTGTTGGATACAGGTCTGTCACTGTATAACACTGTGGCACTGTTCTGGTGGGTACAGGTCTGTCACTGTATAACACTGGGCTACAGTACTGGTGGGTGCATGTCTGTCACTGTATAACACTTGGGTACAGTACTGGTGGGGTCAGGTCTGTCACTGTATAACACTGGGGTACAGTACAGGTGGGTAGAGGTCTGTCACTGTATAACACTGGGGTACAATACTGGTGGGTACAGGTCTGTCACTGTATAATACTGGGGTACAGTACTGGTGGGTACAGGTCTGTCACTGTATAACACTGGAGTACAGTACTGGTGGGTACAGGTCTGTCACTGTATAACACTGGGGTACAGTACTGGTGGGTACAGGTCTGTCACTGTATAAAACTGGGGTACAGTACAGGTGGGTACAGGTCTGTCACTGTATAACACAGGGGTGCAGTACTGGTGGGTACAGGTTTGTCACTGTATAACACTGGGGTGCAGTACTGGTGGGTACAGGTTTGTCACTGTATAACACTGGGGTACAGTACTGGTGGGTACTGCTCTGTCACTGTATAACACAGGGGTACAGTACTGGTGGGTGCAGATCTGTCACTGTATAACTCTGGGGTACAGTGCAGGTGGGTACTGCTCTGTCACTGTATAACACTGGGGTATATTTTATGGTGGGAACAGGTATGTCACTGTATAACACTGTCTCACAGTACTGGTGGGTGCAGGTCAGTCACTGTATAACACTGGGGTATATTTTATGGTGGGAACAGGTATGTCACTGTATAACACTGTCACACAGTACTGGTGGGTACAGGTCTGTCACTGTATAACACTGGGGTACAGTACTGGTGGGTACAGGTGTGTCACTGTAAAACACGGGGCTCCAGTACTGGTCGGTACAGGTCTGTCGCTGTATAACACTGGGGGACAGTACTGGTGGGTACAGGTCTGTCACTGTATAACACTGGGGTACAGTACTGGTGGGTACAGGTCTGTCACTGTATAACACTGGGGTACAGTACTGGTGGGTAAAGCTCTGTCACTGTATAACACTGGTGTACAGTACTGTTGGGTACAGGTCTGTCACTGTATAATATTAGGATACAGTACTGGTGGGTACAGGTTGTCACTGTATAACACTGGGTTGCTGTTTTGGTGGGAACAGGTCTGTCACTGTATGACACTGGGGTACAGTACTGGTGGGTAGAGGTCTGTCACTGTATACTCTGGGGTACGGTACTGGTGGGTACAGGTCTGTCACTGCATGACACTGGGGTACAGTACTGTTGGGTACAGGTCTGTCACTGTATAACACTGTGGCACTGTTCTGGTGGGTACAGGTCTGTCACTGTATAACACTGGGGTACAGTACTGGTGGGTACAGGTCTGTCACTGTATAACACTGGGTTGCTGTATTGGTGGGAACAGGTCGGTCACTGTATAACACTGGGGTACAGTACTGGGGGGTACAGGCCTGTCATTGTACAACACTTGGGTGCAGTACCAGTGGGTACAGGTCTGTCACATGCATAACACTGGTGTTCGGTACAGGTGGGTACAGGTTTGTCACTGTATAACAAGGGGGTACAGTGCTGGTGGGTACAGGTCCGTCACTGTATAACAGTGGGGTACAGTACTGGTGGGTACAGGTCTGTCACTGTATGACACTGGGGTACAGCACTGGTGGGTACAGGTGTGTCACAGAATAACACTGGGGTGTAGTACTGGTGGGTACAGGTTTGTAAGTGCATAACACTGGGGTGCAGTACTGGTGTGTACAGGTTTGTCACTGTATAACACTGGGGTACAGTAATGGTGGGTACACGTCTGTCACTGCATTACACTGGGGTACAGTGCTGGAGGCTATAGGCCTGTCACTGTATAAGACTGGGGTACAGTACTGGTGGGTGCAGATCTGTCGCTGTAAAGCACGGGTGCAGTACTGGTGGGTACAGGTCGGTCGCCGTATAACACTGGGGCACAGTGCTGGTGGGTACAGGTCGGTTGCCGTATAACACTGGGGTACAGTACTGGTGGGTACAGGTCTGTCACTGTATAACACTGGTGTACAGTACTGGTGGGTACAGGTCTGTCAATGTATAACACCGGGGTACAGTACTGGTGGGTACAGGTCTGTAGCTGCATAATGCTGGTGTACAGTGCCGGTGGGTACAGGTCCGTCACTGTATAACACTGGGGTACAGTACTGGCGGAACAGGTCTGTCACTGCATAACACTGGGGTACAGTACTCACAGTATAACACGAGTACAGTACTGGTGTGTACAGGTCTGTCACTGTATAACGCTGGGGTACAGTACTGGTGGGTACAGGTCTGTCACTGTATGACACTGGGGTACAGTACTGGTGGGTACAGGTCTGTCACTGTATAACACTGGGGTACAGTACTGTTGGGTCCAGGTCTGTCACTGTATAACACTGTGGCACTGTTCTGGTGGGTACAGGCCTGTCACTGTATATCACTGGGCTACAGTACTGGTGGGTGCAGGTCTGTCACTGTATAACACTGGGGTACAGTACTGGTGGGTTCAGGTCTGTCACTGTATAACACTGGGGTACAGTACTGGTGGGTAGAGGTCTGTCACTGTATAACACTGGGGTACAATACTGGTGGGTACAGGTCTGTCACTGTATAACACTGGGGTACGGTACTGGTGGGTACAGGTCTGTCACTGTAAAACACTGGGGTGCAGTACTGGTGGGTACAGGTCTGTCACTGTATAACACTGGGGTACAGTACTGGTGGGTACAGGTCTGTCACTGTATAACACTGGGGTACAGTACTGGTGGGTACAGGTCTGTCATTGTATAACACTTGGGTGCAGTACTAGTGGGTACAGGTCTGTCACTGTATAACACTGGGGTACAGTACTGGTGGGTACAGGTCTGTCACTGTATAACACTGGGGTACAGTACTGGTGGGTACAGGTCTGTCATTGTATAACACTTGGGTGCAGTACTGGTGGGTACAGGTCTGTCATTGTATAACACGGGCTACTGTACTGGTGGGTACAGGTCCGTCACTGAATAGCACTGGGGTACAGTGCTGGTGGGTACAGGTCTGTCACTGTATGACACTGGGGTACAGTACTGGTGGGTACAGGTCTGTCACGGTATAACACAGGGGTGTAGTACTGGTGGGTACAGGTTTGTCAATGTATAACACTGGGGTACAGTAATGGTGGGTACACGCCTGTCACTGTTTGACACTGGGGAACAGTACTGGTGGGTACAGTTATGTCACTGTATGACACTGGGGTACAGTACTGGTGGGTACGGGTCTGTCACTGTATAACACAGGGATACAGTACTGGTGGGTAGAGGTCTGTCACTGTATAACACTGGGGTACAATACTGGTGGGTACAGTTCTGTCACTGTATAACACTGGGGTACAGTACTGGTGGGCACAGGTCTGTCACTGTAAAACACTGGGGTGCAGTAATGGTGGGTACACGTCTGTCACTGTATAACACTGGTGTACAGTACTGGTGGGTACAGGTCTATCACTGTATAACACTGGGGTACAGTACTGGTTGGTACAGGTCGCACTATATAACACTGGGGTATAGTCCTGGTGGGTACAGTTCTGTCACTGTATAAAACTGGGGTACAGTACAGGTGGGTACACGTCTGTCACTGTATAACACAGGGGTGCAGTACTGGTGGGTACAGGTTTGTCACTGTATAACACTGGGGTGCAGTATTGGTGGGTACAGGTTTGTCACTGTATAACACTGGGGTACAGTACTGGTGGGTACTGCTCTGTCACTGTATAACACTGGGGTACAGTACTGGTGGGGTCAGGTCTGTCACTGTATAACACTGAGGTACAGTACTTGTGGGTACAGATCTGTCACTGTATAACACTGGGTTGCTGTATTGGTGGGAACAGGTCGGTCACTGTATAACACTGGGGTACAGTACTGGGGGGTACAGGCCTGTCATTGTACAACACTTGGGTGCAGTACCAGTGGGTACAGGTCTGTCACATGCATAACACTGGTGTTCGGTACAGGTGGGTACAGGTCTGTCACTGTATAACAAGGGGGTACAGTGCTGGTGGGTACAGGTCCGTCACTGTATAACAGTGGGGTACAGTACTGGTGGGTACAGGTCTGTCACTGTATGACACTGGGGTACAGCACTGGTGGGTACAGGTCTGTCACTGTAAAACACTGGGGTGCAGTACTGGTGGGTACAGGTCTGTCACTGTATAACACTGGGGTACGGTACTGGTGGGTACAGGTCTGTCACTGTAAAACACTGGGGTGCAGTACTGGTGGGTACAGGTCTGTCACTGTATGACACTGGGGTACGGTACTGGTGGGTACAGGTCTGTCACTGTAAAACACTGGGGTGCAGTACTGGTGGGTACAGGTCTGTCACTGTATAACACTGGGGTACAGTACTGGTGGGTACAGGTCTGTCACTGTATAACACTGGGGTACAGTACTGGTGGGTACAGGTCTGTCATTGTATAACACTTGGGTGCAGTACTAGTGGGTACAGGTCTGTCACTGTATAACACTGGGGTACAGTACTGGTGGGTACAGGTCTGTCACTGTATAACACTGGGGTACAGTACTGGTGGGTACAGGTCTGTCATTGTATAACACTTGGGTGCAGTACTGGTGGGTACAGGTCTGTCATTGTATAACACGGGCTACTGTACTGGTGGGTACAGGTCCGTCACTGAATAGCACTGGGGTACAGTGCTGGTGGGTACAGGTCTGTCACTGTATGACACTGGGGTACAGTACTGGTGGGTACAGGTCTGTCACGGTATAACACAGGGGTGTAGTACTGGTGGGTACAGGTTTGTCAATGTATAACACTGGGGTACAGTAATGGTGGGTACACGCCTGTCACTGTATGACACTGGGGAACAGTACTGGTGGGTACAGTTATGTCACTGTATGACACTGGGGTACAGTACTGGTGGGTACGGGTCTGTCACTGTATAACACAGGGATACAGTACTGGTGGGTAGAGGTCTGTCACTGTATAACACTGGGGTACAATACTGGTGGGTACAGTTCTGTCACTGTATAACACTGGGGTACAGTACTGGTGGGCACAGGTCTGTCACTGTAAAACACTGAGGTGCAGTAATGGTGGGTACACGTCTGTCACTGTGTAACACTGGTGTACAGTACTGGTGGGTACAGGTCTATCACTGTATAACACTGGGGTACAGTACTGGTTGGTACAGGTCGCACTATATAACACTGGGGTATAGTCCTGGTGGGTACAGTTCTGTCACTGTATAACACAGGGGTGCAGTACTGGTGGGTACAGGTTTGTCACTGTATAACACTGGGGTGCAGTATTGGTGGGTACAGGTTTGTCACTGTATAACACTGGGGTACAGTACAGGTGGGTACACGTCTGTCACTGTATAACACAGGGGTGCAGTACTGGTGGGTACAGGTTTGTCACTGTATAACACTGGGGTGCAGTATTGGTGGGTACAGGTTTGTCACTGTATAACACTGGGGTACAGTACTGGTGGGTACTGCTCTGTCACTGTATAACACTGGGGTACAGTACTGGTGGGGTCAGGTCTGTCACTGTATAACACTGAGGTACAGTACTTGTGGGTACAGATCTGTCACTGTATAACTCTGGGGTACAGTACTGGTGGGTACAGGTCTGTCAGTGTATAACACTGGTGTACAGTACTGGTGGGTACAGGTCAGTCACTGTATAACACTGGGGTACAGTTTATGGTGGGAACAGGTATGTCACTGTATAACACTGTGACACAGTACTGGTGGGTACAGGTCTGTCACTGTATAACACTGGGGTACAGTACTGGTGGGTACAGGTCTGTCACTGTAAAACACGGGGGTACAGTACTGGTGGGTACAGGTCTGTCGCTGTATAAAACTGGGATACAGTACTGGTGGGTACAGCTCTGTCACTGTATAACATTGGGATACAGTACTGGTGGGTACAGGTTGTCACTGTATAACACCGGGTTGCTGTATTGGTGGGAACAGGTCTGTCACTGTATAACACTGGGGTACAGTACTGGTGGGTACAGGTCTGTCATTGTATAACACTTGGGTGCAATACTAGTGGGTAAAGGTCTGTCAATGTATAACACTGGTGTACAGTACAGTTGTGTACAGGTCTGTCACTGTATAACACTGGGTTGCTGTATTGGTGGGAACAGGTCTGTCACTGTATAACACTGGGGGTACAGTACTGGTGGGTACAGGTCTGTCACTGTATAACACTGGGGTGCAGTACTAGTGGGTACAGGTCCGTCGCTGTGTAACACTGGGGTACAGTACTGGTGAGCACAGGTCTGTCACTGTAAAACACAGGGGTGCAGTACTGGTGGGTACAGGTTTGTCACTGTATAACACTAGGGTACAGTAATGGTGGGCACAGGTCTGTCGCTGTATAAAACTGGGATACAGTACTGGTGGGTACAGGTCTGTCACTGTATAACACTGGGGTACAGTACTGGTGGGTACAGGTTTGTCACTGTATAACACTGGGATTCAGTACTGGTGGGTACAGGTCTGTCAGTGTATAAAACTGGGGTACACTACTGGTGGGTGCAGCTCTGTCACTGTGTAACACTGGGGTACAGTACTGGTGGGTACAGCTCTGTCACTGTATAACACTGGGGTACAGTACTGGTGGGTACAGCTCTGTCACTGTGTAACACTAGGTTACAGTATTGGTGGGTACAGGTCTGTCACTGTATAACACTGGGGTACAGTACTGGTGGGTACAGGTCTGTCATTGTATAACAGTTGGGTGCAGTACTGGTGGGTACAGGTCTGTCACTGTATAACACCGGGGTACAGTACTGGTGGGTACAGGTGTGTCACAGAATAACACGGGTTCTGTATTCGGGGGTACAGGTCTGTCACGGTATAACACAGGGGTACAGTACTGGTGGGTACAGGCCTGTCACTGTATAACACTGGGATACAGTACTGGTGGGTACAGGTCTGTCACTGTATAACACTGGGTACAGTACTGGTGGGTACAGGCCTGTCACTGTATAACACTGGGGTACAGTACTGGTGGGTACAGGTCTGTCACTGTATAACACTGGGGTACAGTACTGGTGTGTACAGGTCTGTCACTGTATTACACTGGGGTACTGTACTGGTGGGTACAGGTCTGTCACTGTATAACACTGGGGTGCAGTACTGGTGGGTACAGGTCTGTCACTGTATAACACTGGGGTACAGTACTGGTGTGTACAGGTCTGTCACTGTATTACACTGGGGTACTGTACTGGTGGGTATAGGTGTTGTATCCGTGTGTTAATGGAGACACGGAATGCAGGAGTTGGTTTAACAGGTGTTTACTGGACAAAGTCTGGAGGTGAACTAAAAGATACAAGACACTATGCAGGCTTATATAGCCCGAGTGGCCACTACCGGCATTACAGTACACAAGGGCTCTTAAAGGCACATACACCACAACTCCTCCCCTTTTAGACAACCAGTACATAACATTTTAAGTAATCATTAATTAACATGTTTACAAGAACAATAATCTGCACATTTGCTGCAGTTAATCAATTATAAGTCTGTCTCTCTGGAGGCTTCCTGACTCGGTCCGAACAACGCCTCGGTGGTGTAGTAGTTTTCGGTGGTGTAGTAGGTTCTTTTGGCAAGGTCAATTCGGCTTGAATGCCAGTGTCGGGTTCATCTGGTTCCAGTATCACCGGATCGGAGGTAGATACTATGGGTATCTCTGCTTCATCATTAGGCGTATAGAGTTGTGGGGCAGGTTGTCCCTTTTCGGATGACTCTATGATCTGGTCAGCATGGCGCCTTATTATGCTTTCTCCAATGTCCACGGTATACATCAGCGGTCCTAGTCGTGTGCAAATAGTTCCAGGCTGCCATTTCTCGGTACGGTAGTCCCGGGCCAAAACTTGTTGACCTATCTGGAAGGTTCTAGTTGGCCTTTCATTCATGCCTTGAAATTGCCGGTTCTCTACGTCCCTTCTGATGTTTGGCTTGATCAAATGCAGCCGGCATCTTAGTCTTCTATTGAAAAGCATCATGGCGGGAGTTTGGTTTGTAACCACATGTGTTGCTTTCCTGTATGCAAACAAGAAGTTATCTACCTGATGCTGTAGATTTATGTCTTCATTACCCATGACCTTTATGGCCTTCTTGAAGGTCTGGTCAAACCTTTCAGCCAATCCATTGGTGGCAGGATGGTATGGGGGGACGTGTAGTGCTTAACCCCATTGTTTTTTAAGAACTTCCTGAATTCTTCGGACACAAATTGCGGTCCATTATCAGAACAGATCTGTTCAGGCAGCCCATTCCTGGCAAATATGGTCCTTAATACTGTGATGGTTTTTTCCGTGGTGGTGGAGGACATCTTTATTACCTCCGGCCACTTGGAGTGTGCATCAACCGCGATTAAGAACATTGAGTCCATAAATGGACCAGCAAAGTCGATGTGTACCCTTTGCCATGGAGATGAGGGCCACTCCCATGGATGTAGAGGGGCTTGTGGTGGGGCGTTTTGGACCTTCTGGCATCCTAGACAGCCCTTGGTCATTTCTTCGATGTCTCCATCGATACCTGGCCACCACACAAACGCTCTGGCTAGGTTCTTCATTTTCACTCCACCCAGATGCCCCTCGTGAAGCTCCTTTAGCACTCTATCCTTGAGTTTGGGTGGAATCACCACTCTGGATCCACACATCAAGGTTCCTCGGCACACTGACAGCTGTTCTCTTCTTTGCGAGAATGCTGGCAACAGTGGTTCGCCATGTGCTGGCCATCCCTTCACCGTTAAATCGTAGACTCGTGAGAGAGTCGGGTCATTTCTCGTTTCCTTTTCAATGGTAGAATTTGTTACTGGTAGACATTCCACTATGGTTGAGTGGAACATCTCCACTGGGTCCACTGTAGGTGCCTCTTCTACCGTTGGCAATGGTAGGCGCGATAAACCGTCAGCATTTCCATGCTGTTTTGATCCTTTGTATTCTATGTCATATTGGTGTGCCCCTAGGAAAAGGGACCACCTCTGTAGCCTTTGCGCTGTCATAATGGGAACGCCCTTTTTAGGGTTGAATATGGAGACGAGGGGTTGATGGTCAGTCAACAAGGTAAATTTTTGTCCTTGTAGGTAATGGTTGAATTTCTTCACTCCCCATACCAGGCTGACTGCTTCCCTGTCGATCTGGGCATAGTTACGCTCAGCTGAGTTCAATGAGCGTGACGCAAAAGCTATCGGCCGCTCCGAGCCATCAGGGAATCTATGCGATAATACCGCTCCTACGCCGTAAGGGGATGCATCGCACGCCAGTCTGATTGGCAGTGATGGGTTGTAATGAGCCAAAACTTCCTTGGACGTGATCAAGCCTTTGCATTTATGGAAGGCACGTTTACAGTCTTCGCTCCATTTCCAAATTACTCCCGTTTGTAGCAGTTCGTTAAGAGGGTGCAGAACAGTTGACAAGTTCAGTAAAAATTTATGATAGTAATTTATCAATCCCAGGAACGACCTTAATTGTGAGACATTTTCAGGTGTTCGGGCTTTTATGACCGCTTCAATTTTTTCAGGTGACTTATGCAACCCTTCTTCGTTAATTATATGGCCACAATATGATATTTGTTTCTGGAAAAATTCGCAATTGGGGCGATTTGCTCGTAGGCCCCGTTCTCTCAGCCTAGTGAGCACCTGCTCCAAATTGGCAAGGTGCTCATTGCCGTTTTCTCCTGTTACAAGGATGTCGTCGAGGTAGCATTGAGTCCCCGGAATCCCTTGCAGGACTTGCTCCATAGCTCTTTGCCAGATAGCTGGAGCTGATGCTACTCCGAAAACCAGTCGATTGTACTGGTACAGGCCTTTGTGTGTGTTTATCGTGAGATACTTTTTAGAGGCCTCCTCAACCTCCATCTGTAGATATGCCTGTGCCAAGTCAATTTTGGTGAAACGTTTCCCTCCGGATAGTGAGGCGAAAATATCTTCTATCCTCGGAAGAGGATACTGTACCGTGTGAAGGACTGGGTTTACAGTCACCTTGAAGTCCCCACAGATGCGAATTTTTCTCTGTTCTTCAGATTTATCATTATTCAACGTTTTCTTCATGACCGGGACGATGGGTGTTGCCCACTCGCTCCAATCTATCTTGGGTAACATGCCTGCCTTTTCATAAATTCTCCAGCTCTGCCTCGACTGCTGGACGAATTGCGTGTGGCACCGGCCTTCCCTTAAAAAACTTGGGAATTGCCGCATCTTCCACTTTTATTGAGGCGGTGACGCCTTTCAAGGTTCCTAGTTCTTGTTGAAACACTTCTTTGGCGTTGGCCAAGATGTCTTTTAATCGTTCAGGTAGGACGTCATCATCATTTTTTTTCTTACTGGTCACCGTCAGTGCCTGAATGGAGTGCCAGTCTAAACATATCTTCCTGATCCATTCACGTCCCAACAGCGGTGGACCACCATCTTGCAGAACGTATAAATACAACTTCTGTATTTCCTTGCCGTTGTATACAACAGGCACCCTTAGTTTCCCTCTGGGGTATACTTTCTGCCCCGTATATGTTTTCAAGATAATGGATGTGTCTTTCAAAGGTATATGCGGAAGTAGCCGCTCGTAATCCCGTCGACTTATGACGGTCAGAGCTGATCCTGTATCTAGCTCCATTTTAACTGGGGACCCCGCTATCATGAGGGTAACCCAAATGGTCTGGTAATCTTCTTTGGCAATTACATTATGTAATTTGAGACAGCTTAGTCTCTTGTTTCCGGAGTCGCTATCGCTCTTCTGGTCTTCGGAGCTACTGTCCGTCATCATTTGTACCTTTCTGTACTTTTCCTTATTGATTTTTTTTCTGTCAGTGGATTTTTTGTTTCCAGATCGGCATACACGTGCAATGTGTCCCATCTTTCCGCATTGCCTGCATGCTTTGTCCTTGAACCAGCAGTCCCTCTGGTCATGGGTGGATCTGCCGCAGCGATAACATCTCTCGAAACCCCGTGTCATTTCATGCGTGCTGAAGTCCTGTGGCTTTTGCTGTATCTCTGCAGCTCCTCTTGCTGCTGCTTCATATGATACAGCCATACTGAAAGCCTTGTCCAGTGTTAAATCTTTCTCAGAAAGTAGCCTTTTCTGTGTTCCTTCACTTAGGAGCCCGCAGACGAATTTGCCTCGAAGAGAATCTGCCAGTCCTGCCCCGAATTGGCAGTGCTTTGACAGCTTCCTTAATTCGGTGAGGTAATCAGCGTTACTTTCATTCTTGTGCTGATTCCTCCTGAAGAATTTGAATCGTTCCGCTATCAGCAGCGGTGTTGGGTTTAAGTGCTCCTGTAGGGTATCAACAATCTCCTTAAAATTCTTGTCCATCGGTTTGGCTGGAGTGATTAAGTTTCGTAACAGGCGGTATGTCCTTGCGCCCATTAGATTTAGAAGTACCGATGCCTTTTTATCATCCTCTATTTCATTCGCTGTGCAATATACCTCCACTCTTTCCACATTTGTGGTCCAATCCTCTATATCACTATCGAAAGCAGTAATATTGCCAGTCTTAGGCATCCTGAAAAAAAATGGCGCCTCCCGTGCTTTCCTTTCTTCCCTGCTAAAAAAAAAATGGCGCCTCCCGCGCTTTCCCGCCGCTGCCGCTGCTGACAACGCTGTTCTCCGCGGTTTTTATTTATACAGATATTAATAGTTGGAGACTCGTTCCCGCCGGAGTCTCTGGGACTTTTCCCTCCCTCTGCTTGGTCCAAACGCTGACCTGCTTTGCAGCGCCGGCCGTCTCCCGAGTGCTCCACCCTCCGTCTCGGTTTGCCTCCGCCTTCGCTGCTCGGCCCCGCTGCAGAACCAGACGATCGAGCCCCAGCAGGCCGCCCAGGAAGGATTATTGCAGTACCTGCCACCAGCCCGGCTAGCTGGTGAAACCACAGTTTTTTCTTTTTTTTTCCTTCGACCTTCGTCTGAGGAATCGATCTTCTTGAGGTGCTCCCGAATTGCAGGTAAGTCCGTTTCCAATTCGTCGCCACTATTGTATCCGTGTGTTAATGGAGACACGGAATGCAGGAGTTGGTTTAACAGGTGTTTACTGAACAAAGTCTGGAGGTGAATTAAAAGACACAAGACACTATACAGGCTTATATAGCCCGAGTGGCCACTACCGGCATTACAGTACACAGGGGCTCTTAAAGGCACATACACCACAATAGGCCTGTCACTGTATAACACTGGGGTACAGTACTGGTGGGTGCAGATCTGTCGCTGTATAACACAGGTACAGTACTGGTGGGTACAGGTCTGTCACTGTATAACACTGGTGTACAGTACTGGTGGGTAGAGGTCTGTCACTGTATAACACTGGGGTACAGAACAGTTCGGTTCAGGTCTGCCACTGTATAACACTGGGGTACTGTTCTGGTGGGTACAGGTCTGTCACTGTATAATACTGGGGAACAGTACTGGTGGGTACAGGTCTGTCACTGTATAACACTGGGGTACAGTACTGGTGGGTACAGGTATGTCACTGTATAACACTGGGATACAGTACTGGTGGAATCAGGTCTGTCACTGTATGACACTGGGGTGCAGTATTGGTGGGTACAGGTTTGTCACTGTATAACACTGGGGTGCAGTATTGGTGGGTTCAGGTCTGTCTCTGTATAACACTGGGGTACAGTAGTGGTGGGTACAGGTCTGTCACTGTTTAACACTGGGGTACAGTATTGGTGGGTACAGGTCTGTCACTGTATAACACTGGGGTACAGTACAGGTGGGTACAAGTCTGTCACTGTATAACACGGGTACAGTACTGGTGGGTACAGGTCTGTCACTGTATAACACTGGGGTACAGTACAGGTGGGTACAGGTCTGTCACTGTATAAACCTGGGGTACAGTACTGGTGGGTACAGGTCTGTCACTGTATAACACTGGGGTACAGTACTGGTGGGTTCAGGTTTGTCACTGTATAACACTGGGATACAGTACTGGTGTGTACAGGTCTGTCACTGTATAACACTGCGATATAGTTTATGGTGGGAACAGGTCTGTCACTGTATAACACTGGGGTACAGTACTGGTGGGTACAGGTCTGTCACTGTATGACACTGGGGTACAGTACTGGTGGGAACAGCTCTGTCGCTGTATAAAACTGGGATACAGTACTGGTGGGTACAGGTCTGTCACTGTGTAACACTGGGGTACGGTACTGGTGGGTACAGGTCTGTAGCTGTATAATACTGGGGTACAGTGCTGGTGGGTACAGGTCTGTCACTGCACAACACTGGGGTACAGTGCTGGTGGGAACAGGTCTGTCAATGTATAACACTGGGATACAGTACTGTTGGGACCAGGTCTGTCACTGCATAACACTGGGGTACAGTACTGGTGGGTTCAGGTCTGTCATTGTATAACACGTGGGTGCAGTACTGGTGGCTGCAGGTCTGTCACTGCATAAAACTGGGGTACAGTACTGATCGGTACAGGTCTGTCATTGTATGACACAAGGGTACAGTACTGGTGGGTACAGGTCTATCACTGTATGACCATGGGGTACAGTACTGGTGAGTACAGGTGTGTCACGGTATAACACTGGGGTAGAGTACTGGTGGGTACAGGTCTGTTAATGTATAACACTGCGGTATAGTTTATGGTGGGAACAGGTATGTCACTGTATAACCCTGGGATACAGTACTGGTGGGTACAGGTCTGTCACTGTATAACACTGCGGTATAGTTTATGGTGGGAGCAGGTATGTCACTGTATATCACTGGGATACAGTACTGGTGGGTACAGGTCTGTCACTGTATAACACTGGGGTACAGCACTGGTGGGTACAGGTCTGTCGCTGTATGACACTGGCGTACACTGCTGGTGGGTACAGGTTTGTCACTGTATAACACTGGGGTACAGTACTGGTGGGTACAGGTCTGTCACTGTATAACACTGGGGTACAGTACTGGAGGGTACAGGTCTGTCATTGTATAACACTTGGATGCAGTACTGGTGGGTACAGGTCTGTCACTGTATAACACTTGGATGCAGTACTGGTGGGTACAGGTCTGTCACTGTATAACACGGGTACAGTACTGGTGGGTACAGGTTTGTCACTGTATAACACTGGGGTACAGTACTGGTGGGTACAGGTCTGTCACTGTATAATGCTGGGTTACAGTACTGGTGGTTACAGGTCTGTCATTGTATAACACTGGGGTGCAGTACTGGTGGGTACAGGTCTGTCACTGTATACAATACAATACAATACAATACAAATTGCTTTATTGGCATGATAAGGTACATCTTATGTTGCCAAAGCATCAAAATACATTTATGGTTGAACACATAAACGCGGTTCCATTCATACAGTGTATAAACAGGTATATCCCTGAGTTTATAAATATACATTCGCCTTGTTTATATATACTCTTGTCTTAGTTTACTGGTTGTCCCTCTGTTCATGGCAAGCTGTAACATAGTGTGCCGCCAGTGTTACACAGCTTCTCTCCTCCCCCAGTAGGAATGGGAGTTTTTGGTTGTCAGTCAGATTTCTGAATTACACAGGGGTTCAGTACTTGTGGGATCAGGTCTGTCACTGTATAACACTGGGATACAGTTCTGGTGGGTACTGGTCTGCCGTATAATACAGGGATACTGTGCTGGTGGGCACAGGTCTGTCACTGTATAACCCTGGGGTGCAGTATTGGTGGGTACAGGTCTGTCGTTGTACAACACAGGGATACTGTACTGGTGGGTACAGGTCTGTCACTGCAAAATACTAGGGTACAGTACTGGTGGGTACAGGTCTGTCACTGTATAACACTGGGGTACAGCACTGGTGGGTACAGGTCTGTCGCTGTATGACACTGGCGCACACTACTGGTGGGTACAGGTTTGTCACTGTATAACACTGGGGTACAGTACTGGTGGGTACCGGTCTGTCACTGTATAACACTGGGGTACAGTACTGGAGGGTACAGGTCTGTCATTGTATAACACTTGGATGCAGTACTGGTGGGTACAGGTCTGTCACTGCATAACGCTGGTGTACAGTACTAGTGGGTACAGGTCTGTCACTGTATAACACGGGTACAGTACTGGTGGGTACAGGTTTGTCACTGTATAACACTGGGGTACAGTACTGGTGGGTACAGGTCTGTCACTGTATAATGCTGGGTTACAGTACTGGTGGTTACAGGTCTGTCATTGTATAACACTGGGGTGCAGTACTGGTGGGTACAGGTCTGTCACTGTATACAATACAATACAATACAATACAAATTGCTTTATTGGCATGATAAGGTACATCTTATGTTGCCAAAGCATCAAAATACATTTATGGTTGAACACATAAACGCGGTTCCATTCATACAGTGTATAAACAGGTATATCCCTGAGTTTATAAATATACATTCGCCTTGTTTATATATACTCTTGTCTTAGTTTACTGGTTGTCCCTCTGTTCATGGCAAGCTGTAACATAGTGTGCCGCCAGTGTTACACAGCTTCTCTCCTCCCCCAGTAGGAATGGGAGTTTTTGGTTGTCAGTCAGATTTCTGAATTACACAGGGGTTCAGTACTTGTGGGATCAGGTCTGTCACTGTATAACACTGGGATACAGTTCTGGTGGGTACTGGTCTGTCGTATAATACAGGGATACTGTGCTGGTGGGCACAGGTCTGTCACTGTATAACCCTGGGGTGCAGTATTGGTGGGTACAGGTCTGTCGTTGTACAACACAGGGACACTGTACTGGTGGGTACAGGTCTGTCACTGCATAATACTAGGGTACAGTACTGGTGGGTACAGGTCTGTCACTGTATAACACTGGGGTACAGTACTGATGGGTACATGTCTGTCACAGTATAACACTGGGGTACAGTACTGATGGGATCAGGCCTGTCACTGCATAACACTGGGGTACAGTACTCGCAGTATAACACGAGTACAGTACTGGTGGCTACAGGTCTGTCATTGTATAACACTTGGGTGCAGTACCGGTGGGTGCATGTTTGTCGCTGTATCACACTGGGGTACAGTACTGGTGGGTACATGTCTGTCACTGTATAATACTGGAGTACAGTACTGGTGGGTACAGGTTTGTCACTGTATAACACTAGGGTACAGTACTGGTGGGTACTGGTCTGTCGCTGTATAACACTGGGGTACAGTACTGGTGGGTACATGTCTGTCACTGTATAACACGGGTACAGTACTGGTGGGTACATGTCTGTCACTGTATAACACTGGAGTACAGTACTGGTGGGTACAGGTTTGTCACTGTATAACACTGGGGTACAGTACTGGTGGGTATAGGTCTGTCACTGTATAACACTGGGGTACAGTACTGGTGGGTACAGGTTTGTCACTGTATAACACTAGGGTACAGTACTGGTGGGTACTGGTCTGTCGCTGTATAACACTGGGGTACAGTACTGGTGGGTACATGTCTGTCACTGTATAACACGGGTACAGTACTGGTGGGTACATGTCTGTCACTGTATAACACTGGAGTACAGTACTGGTGGGTACAGGTTTGTCACTGTATAACACTGGGGTACAGTACTGGTGGGTATAGGTCTGTCACTGTATAACACTGGGGTACAGTACTGGTGGGTACAGGTTTGTCACTGTATAACACTAGGGTACAGTACTGGTGAGTACTGGTCTGTCGCTGTATAACACTGGAGTACAGTACTGGTGGGTACAGGTCTGTCACTGTATAACGCTGGGTTACAGTACTGGTGGGTACAGGTCTGTCACTGTATAACACTGGGGTACAGTACTGGTGGGTACAGGTCTGTCACTGTAGAACACTGGGGTACAGTACTGGTGGGTACAGGTCTGTCACTGTATAACACTGGAGTACAGTACTGGTGGGTACAGGTCTGTCACTGTATAACACTGGGGTACAGTACTGGTGGGTACAGGTCTGTCACTGTATAAAACAGTGGTACAGTACTGGTGGGTACAGGTCTGTCACTGTATAACACTGGGGTACAGTACTGTTGGGTACAGGTCTGTCACTGTATAACACTGCGGTACAGTACTGGTGGGTACAGGTCTGTCACTGTATAACACTGGGGTACTGTACTGGTGGGTACAGGTCTGTCACTGTATATCACTGGGGTACAGTACTGGTGGGTACAGGTCTGTCACTGTATAACACTGGGGTACAGTACTGGTGGGTTCAGGTCTGTCTCTGTATAACACTGGGGTACTGTACTGGTGGGTACAGGTCTGTCACTGTATAACACTGGGGTACAGTACTGGTGGGTACAGGTCTGTCGCTGTATAACACTGGGGTGCAGTATTGGTGGGTTCAGGTCTGTCTCTGTATAACACTGGGGTACAGTACTGGTGGGTACAGGTGTGTCGCTGTATAAAACTGGGATACAGTACTGGTGGGTACAGGTCTGTCACTGTATAACACTGGGGTACAGTACTGGTGGGTACTGGTCTGTCGCTGTATAACACTGGGGAACAGTACTGGTGGGTACATGTCTGTCACTGTATAACACGGGTACAGTACTGGTGGGTACATGTCTGTCGCTGTATAACACTGGAGTACAGTACTGGTGGGTACAGGTTTGTCACTGTATAACACTGGGGTACAGTACTGGTGGGTACAGGTCTGTCACTGTATAACACTGGGGTACAGTACTGGTGGGTACAGGTTTGTCACTGTATAACAGTAGGGTACAGTACTGGTGAGTACTGGTCTGTCGCTTCATAACACTGGAGTACAGTACTTGTGGGTACAGGTCTGTCACTGTATAACACTGGGGTACAGTACTGTTGGGTACAGGTCTGTCACTGTATAACATTGGGATACAATACTGGCGTGTGCAGGTCTGTCACTGTATAACACTGGGGTACAGTACTGGTGGGTTCAGGTCTGTCACAGTATAACACTGGGGTACAGTGCTGGTGGGTACAGGTCTGTCGCTGTATAACACTGGGGTACAGTACTGGTGGGTACAGGTCTGTCACTGTATAACACTGGGGTACAGTACTGGTGGGGTCAGGTCTGTCGTTGTATGACACTTGGGTGCAGTACTGGTGGGTGCAGGTCTGTCGCTGTATAACACTGGGGTGCAGTACTAGTGGGTACAGGTCTGTCACTGTATAACACTGGGGTACAGTACTGGTGGGTACAAGTCTGTCACTGTATAACACTGGGAAACAGTACTGGTGGGTGCAGGTCTGTCACTGTATAACACTGGGGTACAGTACTGGTGGGTACAGGTCTGTCACTGTATAACACTGGGGTGCAGCACTGGAGGGTACAGGGATGTCACTGTATAACACTGGGGTATCAGGTCTGTCACTGTATAACACTGGGGTACAGCACTGGTGGGTACAGGTCTGTCGCTGTATGACACTGGAGTACACTACTGATGGGTACAGGTTTGTCACTGTATAACACTGGGGTACAGTACTGGTGGGTACTGGTCTGTCACTGTATACCACTGGGGTACAGTACTGGAGGGTACAGGTCTGTCATTGTAAAACACTTGGATGCAGTACTGGTGGGTACAGGTCTGTCACTGCATAACACTGGTGTACAGTACTGGTGGGTACAGGTCTGTCACTGTATAACACTGGGGTGCAGTATTGGTGGGTACAGGTCTGTCGTTGTACAACACAGGGATACTGTGCTGGTGGGTACAGGTCTGTCACTGCATAATACTAGGGTACAGTACTGGTGGGTACAGGTCTGTCACTGTATAACACTGGGGTACATTACTGATGGGTACATGTCTGTCACAGTATAACACTGGGGTACAGTACTGATGGGATGAGGCCTGTCACTGCATAACACTGGGCTACAGTACTCGCAGTATAACACAAGTACAGTACTGGTGGCTACAGGTCTGTCATTGTATAACGCTTGGGTGCAGTACCGGTGGGTGCATGTTTGTCACTGTATAACATTGGGGTGCAGTACTGGTGGGTACAGGTCTGTCACTGTATAACACTGGGGTACAGTACTGGTGGGTACAAGCCTGTCACTGTATAACACTGGGGTGCAGTACTTGTGGGATCAGGTCTGTCACTGTATAACACTGGGGTACAGTTCTGGTGGGTACTGGTCTGTCATTGTATAATACAGGGATACTGTGCTGGTGGGTACAGGTCTGTCACTGTATAACACTGGGGTACAGTAATGGTGGGTACTGGTCTGTCAGTGTATAATACGGGTACTGTACTGGTGGGTGCAGGTCTGTCACTGTATAACACTGGGTACAGTACTGGTGGGTACAGATCTGTCACTGTATAACACTGGGGTACAGTACTGGTGGGTACAGGTCTGTCTCTGTATTACACTGGGGTACCGTACTGGTGGGTACAGGTCTGTCACTGTTTAACACTGGGGTACATTACTGTTGGGTACAGGTCTGTCACTGTATAACATTGGGATACAGTACTGGTGTGTGCAGGTCTGTCACTGTATATCACTGGGGTACAGCACTGGTGGGTTCAGGTCTGTCACTGTATAACACTGGGGTACAGTACTGGTGGGTACATGTCTGTCGCTGTATAACACTGGGGAACAGTACTGGTGGGTTCAGGTCTGTCACTGTATAACCCGGATACAGTACTGGTGTGTACAGGTCTGTCACTGTATAACACTGGGGTACAGTACTGGTGGGTAGATGTCTGTCACTGTATAACACTGGGGTACAGAACTGGTCGGTTCAGGTCTGTCACTGTATAACACTGGGGTACAGTACTGGTGGGTACAGGTCTGTCAATGTATAACACTGGGCTACAGTACTGGTGTGTACAGGTATGTCACTGTATAACACTGGGATACAGTACTGGTGGGATCAGGTCTGTCACTGTATGACACTGGGGTGCAGTATTGGTGGGTACAGGTTTGTCACTGTATAAGACTGGGGTGCAGTATTGGTGGTTTCAGGTCTGTCTCTGTATAACACTGGGGTACAGTACTGGTGGGTACAGGTCTGTCACTGTAAAACACTGGGGTACAGTACTGGTGGGTACAGGTCTGTCACTGTATAACACTGGGGTACAGTACTGGTGGGTACAGGTCTGTCACTGTTTAACACTGGGGTACAGTACTGGTGGGTACAGGTCTGTCACTGTATAACACTGGGGTACAGTACAGGTGGGTACAGGTCTGTCACTGTATATCACGGGTACAATACTGGTGGGTACAGGTCTGTCACTGTATAACACTGGGGTACAGTACTGGTGGGTACTGGTCTGTCACTGTATAACACTGGTGTTCAGTACTGGTGGGTTCAGGTCTGTCACTGTATAACACTGGGGTACAGTATTGGTGGGTACAGGTATGTCACTGTATAACACTGGGGTACAGTACTGGTGGGATCAGGTCTGTCACTGTATGACACTGGGGTACAGTACTAGTGGGTACAGGTCTGTCACTGTATAACTGTGGGGTGCTGTATTGGTGGGTTCAGGTCTGTCTCTGTATAACACTGTGGTACAGTACTGGTGGGTACTGGTCTGTCACTGTATAACACTGGGGTACAGTACTGGTGGGTGCAGGTCTGTCGCTGTATAAAACTGGGATACAGTACTGGTGGGTACAGGTCTGTCACTGTATAACACTGGGGTACAGTACTGGCGGGCACAGGTCTGCCACTGTATAACACTGGGGTACAGTACTGGTGGGTACATGTCTGTCACTGTATAACACTGGAGTACAGTACTGGTGGGTACAGGTTTGTCACTGTATAACACTAGGGTACAGTACTGGTGGGTACAGGTCTGTCACTGTATAACACTGGGGTACAGTACTGGTGGGTTCAGGTCTGTCGCTGTATAACACTGGGGTACAGTACTGGTGGGTGCAGGTTTGTCACTGTATAACACTGGGGTACAGTACTGGTGGGTTCAGGTCTGTCACTGTATAACACTGGGGTACAGTACTGGTGGGTTCAGGTCTGTCACTGTATAACGCTGGGTTACAGTACTGGTGGGTGCAGGTTTGTCACTGTATAACACTGGGGTACAGTACTGTTGGGTACAGGTCTGTCACTGTATAACATTGGGATACAATACTGGTGTGTGCAGGTCTGTCACTGTATAACACTGGGGTACAGTACTGGTGGGTTCAGGTCTGTCACTGTATAACACTGGGGTACAATACTGGTGGGTACAAGCCTGTCACTGTATAACACTGGGGTACAGTACTGGTGGGTACAGGTCTGTCGCTGTATAACATTGGGGTACAGTACTGGTGGGTACAAGCCTGTCACTGTATAACACTGGGGTACAGTACTGGTGGGTACAGGTCTGTCACTGTATAACACTGGGGTTCAGTACTGGTGGGTACAGGTCTGTCACTGTATAACACTGGGGTACAGTCCTGGTGGGTACAGGTTTGTCACTGTATAACACTGGGGTACAGTACTGGTGGGTACAGGTCTGTCACTGTATAACACTGGGGTACAGTACTGGTGGGTACAGGTTTGTCACTGTATAACACTGGGGTTCAGTACTGGTGGGTACAGGTCTGTCACTGTATAACACTGGGGTACAGTACTGGTGGGTACAGGTCTGTCACTGTATAACTCTGGGGTACAGTACTGGTGGGTACAGGTCTGTCACTGTATAACACTGGGGTACAGTACTGGTGGGTACAGGTCTGTCACTGTATAACACTGGGGTACAGTACTGGTGGGTACAGGTTTGTCACTGTATAACACTGGGGTTCAGTACTGGTGGGTACAGGTCTGTCACTGTATAACACTGGGGTACAGTACTGGTGGGTACAGGTCTGTCACTGTATAACACTGGGGTACAGTACTGGTGGGTACAGGTTTGTAACTGTATAACGCTGGGTTGCAGTTGTAAAGTCTGTAAGTATTATGGCGAATTAATACACAGACTACAAGAGTAACTTTAACAGGACTTTACTATTTGAAGGTCAGGGCGAATCTGCCCAATAAATCCTGACACAGCACTTATATACCGGTGTGGTCACCGTCGGTATTACAGCATACAGCAGCCAAGATCAAATAGTGCCACACCTAAAATAGTTCTCTTAAAGGGGGACGGTTACATACAATAGTTCTCTTAAAGGTAGAACAGTTACATACACTACAATCCTCCCTTTTTAGCTTACAACATCCTTATTCCCCATTAAACATAACATATATTCACTTCATGTAAAAACAGTTCACAGATATAGGGCCAGAAATTGCTGAACGGGGCTTGCAGCCCCGTTTTTGCACTTACCCCGCGCTCCTGCCGATCAGCTCCAGGGACGCCTGCACTTGCTGAAACAGAAAGAAGAATCCCGGGCAGCGTATGACGTCACGCCGCCCAGGAGTGCAGCCAGCGCGAAGCCAGGAGCGTGCAGTGCAAGTGAGACACGCCCCTTGAGGTCTCAGTTTCACTGGACACGCCCCCAATGTTTCTGTCAAGCTGCTAAGCATTTTTACATGCAAAGCAGCAGTTTAAATAGGTTTTTGGAAGTTTTTTGACGATTTTGGTAACTTTTATAATTTTTTAAAATGTTTACATTATTTTGAGTAATCTGAAGTAGTTTTAAAGAGAATTAAAGCAATTTAAAGACTTTTAAAAGCCCTAAAAGAATTTTTTTAATTCCATTTATTTATTTAGCAATGTCGTCTTCATACGTGTCTTCACACTGTTCCCTTTGGGGAACTGTATGAAGTGGTGGAAGGATTTATGGCCATGATTAATGCTCATTCCGTGACCGTAACCATCTTTGAACCAGCCATTAGGGCGGTTAGTCCTATGGCAGGAGGGTTTTACGGGCTCCCACAAGCTATACAAGGAGGGGGGGCCACCCACACCCACGGACGCAAATATCCCACTGGATGTCAACCCAGAATTTAGAGCCGGAGCTCCGACTCCACTTGCCGGGACTGTCTGGAGCGGGGTTCGAAACCCTACCCTGATCTGGCCCAGCGGCGGGGATCCTACCGCTATGACAAAGGCCCAATCCGATTAGCAACGTGAAATGGCAGCATAGGGCTCCAGTCACGGGGAGGGAAAAGATGCAGGAAACGTATGGGTGTCACCTTTTGTGCGGAGTGGGCCTTTTGCGTAGCAGTAAGCATCCCCGCCGCTGGGCCAGAAGGAGTAGGGTTTTGAACCCCACTCCAGACAGTCCCAACAAGTGGAGTCGGAGCTCCAACTTTAAATTCTGGGTGGACATCCAGCGGGATACTTGCGTCCGTGGGTGTTGGTGGCCCCCCCCCCCCCCTCAGATGGGTTGTGGGAGCCCGTAAAACCCTCCCGCCATAGGACTAACCACCCTAATGGCTGGTTCAAAGGTGGTTACGGTCACGGAATGAGCGTTAATCACGGCCATAAATCCTTCCACCACTTCATACAGTTCCCAAAAGGCAACAGTGTGAGGATACGTACGATGATGACCTCTTGCGCAATGCACCTCCTTGGACCCTCAGTCGCAGATGCGAGGGGGCAAGTCGTGCAATTGTTAAATTTTTCATTTTATTGACATGTAAAATGTTGGCCCAGTAATTCCCTTCCAAATGCGCGAGTACGGTCGGGGTACTTACGCATCTGGCTGGATGAAATGCCGGTTTTCAGCATGCACAGTGCATGTGGGGAAAACCGGCATTTCCTGTCCTCTGAACGAAGGGGTTCAGAGGCAGAATGCGTGCGACTGCACAGGCAGCGCGTGCGCAGTATAATTCGCCGCTTTCATTAATGCTTTCAGTGAGGTCAAGTCATTACAACTTACACATGAAAAAAGCATGGGTACAGTTGCTCCAGAGGCTGCGGAGGAAGATATTTCTTATCGTGGAGCTTCTGAAAGTATGTATGTCTGTATATATTCCTTTGCGTGTTATGTATATATTCCTTTACTTATGTGTATGAATGTATTATTTAATTATGACTTTCAGAGAAAGTAACTTATTGGAAAATCATAATTAAAAACATACATTCATACACATTAGTAAAGGAATATAAAACATACATACATATACGTAAAGGAATATATGTGGACATACATACATAACTCATTCTCACATTCCATTCACACAGCCACAATTGCTCCTTCTACCTACCGTTCTGAAAACCCTTTAAAAAAAAAAAAAAAAATTTTAACTTTAAAACTTACTTAAAATTTCTTAAAATAACTTCCCTCCCTTTCCCAAACAAAAATATTGCATTTCAGAAGCTCCACGATAAAATATATCTTCCTCCGCAGCCAATGAACAACTTTACACTTGCTTTTTTCAAGTGTAACTTCTAAGGACTTACCCTCACTGAATCCATCATTGAAATCCACAAAGTTCACTGCGCAAGCGCTGCCTGTGCAGTCGCACGCGCTGTGAATAGACCTCGGGTCTGGAAATGCCGGCGTTCCCCGCATGCGCTGTTCCTGCCGAACGCCGGCATTTCCAACGGCCAGATGCGTGAGTACCCCGACCGTACTCACGCTTCTGGCCGCGAATTTCTGGCCCAATGTCTCTGCGGAAAACAGTTCACAGATTTAGTCTCTGCGGAAAACAGTTCACAGATTCAGCCTCTGCGGGAAACAGTTCCTTGTGGTGTAGTCGGTTCACGTTGCTGGAGTGACTCATCCAATAGTCCTTCCCTAACTTAACAGCTTGAACTTTCGTCACTTCTGAACCAGCATTGTTGACTTTTACAAACAGCTAGATTGCCTTGGGAAGTTTCTCTACTTCCCAACTAATTTGGCTCCGTTCGGAGGGACCACGTGCGTGATCTGGTAGAGGTGATAATGGTTCAGATGGTCATCGTCTTCTGCTTCGTCTTTTCCTTTTCTGCTTCCTGGAGACTCTCTGGGCTCCACTGTCAGCTGCCAGCTGCATGCACAGTTCCTCCCTCTCATCCTCCTTTTCCCGTAGTAGCGCCACCATCTCCCGATGTTCATTAGACTTTAGGTGATTCATCATGGTTTCGGCACTTTGGGAGTTTTCAGCACAAGCTGGGCAGACCAGGTCATCGTAATATTCAGTGTCGCTCAACAGGTCATGGTAATATTCGGTGTTGTCCTGAGCTAGACCAGCGAGAGGGTCTTCTATTTCCTCCTTACCCAGCTGGACGTTAGCCAACTTTTGTTCCAAATCCAGACATCTTTCCTGAAGAGACTTCTTCATGCGTTCAGCTTCATCCCGCTTTTCCCTGGCTTCCTGCAAGTCTTTTACTAATGACCTCATTTGTGATTTCAATACTTCAACTTCATTCGGAGATTGATTGATCGGACTATTCAATCCTTCTACTGAAGTAGCTGTTTCAGCATTCCGTTGTTCTACATTGACGCGAGTCAGCGTACTTTTGGCATCCAAGGGCTGCTCTGCTGCAGTCTTCTCAGTCTGTGTTGCCACCTCAGCTATTTCAATAACTTTTGAGAGCTCCGAACCCCTTTTCTTTGAAGATTGAGGCTCGTGTTCAAGTTTTTTCCATTTTAGAGTCTTGTCCCTCAGCATATGAAGGAATTGGCTGACTGTTAATTCTTCTGCCATCATCCGTTTCCCATTAGCTGCAGGGCTGTTTATAACCTTGCCCTGGGGCTCCTTTGCTGTTTCTACTTCGCCATCATCCGCAGCCTCCACCATTCGAATTTCCACCATTGAATCGTCCGGTGATGCTGCACCCAACTTCAGTAGGAGCTCGGAAGTCATGTCGACCAACTCAGCCTTTTCTGCCTGCAACCTGCTAACAAGCGCCTTCAGTTGCTGAACATCATGTTCCACTAGATTAGAGCACGCACCTTCAGAACCCGAATCAGCTTTGATTCGTTTGGCCTCCTCGCGCAGACGGTTTGTGTGCTCCTGCTCCCTTTTCTCCCTCAGCTGCTTCTGTTGTCTTTCCAGATTCTCCCATTCGGTGTCCAAGAACTTTTGCATTGCTTTCATCTCTTGCTCGAGACGGCAACTCAATTGTTCTAATTGCTGTCGTAATTTGCAATGGAGTTGAGTTCGAGCTCGGTGTTCCTCAGTAATGTATATGTCTGTAACCTGGACAGACTCAGAATTCGCTGTCAAACTATGTTGTTGTTGTTCAGTGGAATTCTGTTCTGCAACTTTGTTCTCCTCTGGAGCATAAGCATTTATGCATGCCTTCGTTTTTCCAACCTTAGTCAGCAAGTACATTTTAGACTTGTCTTTCGTTCTTGGGCTGGTCTTATCGTCATCCGTTTCAGAGTCTGAGCTGATTGTCTGCACCGAGTCCTCACTCGTTATTGCTTTTAGATAGTGCCATTCCATGTTTATTTTCTTGATCCACTCCCGTCCTAGAAGTGGTGGTCCTCCCTCAGGTAGTACATATAAATCCATTCCTGGGTGTTCTTTGCCCCTGTCTCTCACCTTGACTCTTATGTTTCCCATGGGGTATACTTTATGCCCCGTGTATGTCTGCAATACAAACTTAGTATCTCTCAAGGGTATATGTGAGAATAGCCGGTTGTAATCCTTTCGATTTATGACTGATAGGGCTGATCCTGTGTCCAATTCCATTTTCACTCGGACTCCGGCTATTTTTAGCATGACCCATACAGTTTGTAGGTCGGTTTCTTTACTCACATTGTGAATTCTCAGACTACCCAGTTCCTGGCCGTTTGGGTCTGAATCCGAATTCTGTTCATCTGAACTCTTCTCAGCCACCTTGTGTACCTTGTTGTACTTTTCCTGCGGTGACTTTTTTTTGTTGTTGTTGGTCTTCTTCCCTGACCGGCATACCTTAGCTATGTGACCAAGCTTGCCACATTTTCTACATTCCTGGTTTTTAAACCAGCATTGGTTCTGGTCGTGTATTGTCTTCCCACAATGATAACATTTCGATGTACCCGAAGTAATTTGATCCACACTAAGTACCGCTGCCTTCAGCTGCATTTCCGCTGTGCCTCTCGCTGCGGCTTCATGCGATGCTGCAATAAGGACAGCCCTATCAAGTGTAAGATCGTTCTCTTTGAGCAGACGCTTTTGTGTTCCTTCCTTCGACAACCCGCACACGAACTTGTCTCTCAATGCCTCTGTCAGATTTTCCCCAAACTGGCAGTATTTCGCTAGTCTACGCAGTTCTACCAAGTATTCCGCGTTGCTTTCCTCTTTCCGTTGTGTTCTCGCATAGAATTTGAATCGTTCCGCCAACATCAGTGGTGTGGGGTTCAAATGATCCTTCAGGGCAGTAACAATATTAGTGAAAGTCTGATCCGCCGGTTTAGCTGGTGATAGAAGATGCTTCAATAGCCCGTATGTCTTGGCCCCTATTGCGTTTAATAAGGTGAGAGCTTTATCATCATCTGCTATTTTATTGGCCTCACAATATATCTCAATACGTTCTACGTACGTGGCCCAATCTTCCACCTCGGAATCGAAGTTGTTGTTGTTACCATGCTTAGGCATCTTCACTATCTCTCACTATCTTTCTGCGAAACAACAACGAATTTGTTCGTTAACTTTTTTTTTCCAAAATGGCGGTTTCCCGCACTTGTATTCTTCCCCGCCTACTGGCAAAATGGCGGTTTCCCGCGCTTGTCTTCTTCCCCGCCTACTGGCAAAATGGCGGTTTCCCGCGCTTGTCTTCTCCTGGCGGGAGGGTAAGCTTTTTCCCTCGGGCGACGACCGCTGGCTTTCGGGGTTCGCAGCCTGCGCGTCGCCTTCAGTGTGTTCTTGGTTCCCTTTTCTCGGCAGGGCAACTGGCGCTGGGGACAACCCGTTGACGGCGAACAGTTCCAGCCGCGGGCTGGATCTCGCTCAGTCTCTCTCGCTCGGGCTCTGTCTCTCCCGCTCGCTCGGGCTCTGTCTCTCCCTCAGCGGCTTCCAATCGCGCCTCCCAGCCCTCTCGCAGTCCGGTGCTTTCCTCCCCGGCTGCGGCTGAGTTCTCCGCGATTTATTTATTTTTATATCTTCCCGCGCCTTACGATCCCGGTCGCAGCGCTTCGTGGCCTCGGTCGCTGCCCGGCCTTTTTCACTCCAATCGCGCCTCCCAGCCCTCTCGCAGTCCAGTGCTTTCCTCCCCGGCTGCGGCTGAGTTCACCGCGGTTTATTTATTTTTATATCTTCCCGCGCCTTACGATCCCGGTCGCAGCGCTTCGTGGCCTCGGTCGCTGCCCGGCCTTTTTCGCCGGTCGCGGTCTAGCTGTCTCACGACGCCGTTGCGTCTCCCAGCCCGCTTGTACCGCGGCTTCCGTGCTCCACGCTGCCCCAGTCTCAGCGCCTCTGGGCCCGACTTCTGTCCGGCTCCTTTCCCCCTCGACCGTGGTCGAGTGCACCGCCCTCATCCTCCGTTTATTTTTTTATTTTCCCTTTACTCACAGTCACCGTGGCCGACTTGCTTCTCGTGCTGATCGGCTCACTCACCACCGTGGCAGAAGGGACAATCAGTGCCTGTTGCTGATGGAAGGCTTCGTGTCTCAATTCTTCCTTCTTCCTTGCTCTGCAGACTCGAGTTTTCTCTCAGCAGAATGACGAGGGCGGTTGCCTCTTCTCGACGCTCGTTAACTGCTTCGGAAGTATTGTTGCCGCAGGGTAAGATCGAACTCGTCGCCACTGTAAAGTCTGTAGGTATTATGGCGAATTAATACACAGACCACAAGAGTAACTTTAACAGGACTTTACTATTCGAAGGTCAGGGCGAATCTGCCCAATAAATCTTGACACAGCACTTATATACCGGTGTGGTCACCGTCGGTATTACAGTATACAGCAGCCAAGATCAAATAGTGCCACACCTAAAATAGTTCTCTTAAAGGGGGAGGGTTACATGCAATAGTTCTCTTAAAGGTAGAACAGTTACGTACACTACAGCAGTACTCGTGGGTAGAGGTCTGTCACTGTATAACACGGGTACAGTATTGGTGGGCACAGGTCGGTCGCTATATAACACTGGGGTACAGTACTGGTGGGTAACATGTCTGTCACTGTATAACATTGGGATACAGTACTGGTGTGTGCAGGTCTGTAACTGTATAACACTGGGGTACAGTACTGGTGGGTTCAGGTCTGTCACTGTATAACAATGGGGTACAGTACTGGTGGGTACAGGTCTGTCACTGTATAACACTGGGGTACAGTACTGGTGGGTACAGGTCTATCACTGTATAACACTGGGGTACAGTACTGGTGTGTGCAGGTCTGTAACTGTATAACACTGGGGTACAGTACTGGTGGGTTCAGGTCTGTCACTGTATAACAATGGGGTACAGTACTGGTGGGTACAGGTCTGTCACTGTATAACAATGGGGTACAGTATTGGTCGGTACAGATCTCTCAATGTATAACACTGGGGCACAGTACTGGTAGGTACAGGTATGTCACTGTATAACACTGGGATACAGTACTGGTGGGTACAGGTCTGTCACTGTATAACACTGGGGTACAGTACTGGTGGGTTCAGGTCTGTCACTGTATAACACTGGGGTACAGTACTGGTGGGATCAGGTCTGTCTCTGTATAACACTGGGGTACAGTGCTGCTGGGTACAGGTCTGTCACTGTAAAACACTGGGGTACAGTACTGGTAGGTACAGGTCTGTCGCTGTATAAAACTGGGACACAGTACTGGTGGGTACAGGTCTGTCACTGTATAACACGGGTACAGTACTGGTGGGTACAGGTCTGTCACTGTGTAACACTGGCGCACAGTACTGGTGGGTACAGGTCTGTCACTGTATAACACGGGTACAGTACTGGTGGGTACAGGTCTGTCACTGTATAACTCTGGGGTACAGTACTGGTGGGTACAGGTTTGTCACTGTATAAACCTGGGGTACAGTACTGATGGGTACACGCCTGTCGCTGCATAACACTGGGGTACAGTACTGGTGGGTACAGGTCTGTCACTGTATAACACTGGGGTACAGTACTGGTGGGTACAGGTGTGTCACTGTATAACACTGGGGTACAGTACTGGTGGGTACAGGTCTGTCGCTGTATAACACTGGAGTACAGTACTGGTGGGTACAGGTCTGTCACTGTATAACACTGGGTTACAGTACTGGTGGGTACAGGTTTGTCACTGTATAACACTGGAGTACAGTACTGGTGGGTACAGATCTCTCACTGTATGACACTGGGGTACAGTACTGGTGGGTACAGGTCTGTCACTGTATATCACTGGGGTACAGTACTGGTGGGTACAGGCCTGTCACTGTATAACATTGGGGTACAGGACTGGTGGGTACAGGTCTGTCACTGTATAACATTGGGGTACAGGACTGGTGGGGTCAGGTCTGTCGTTGTATAACACGGGGATACTTTACTGGTGGGTACAGGTTTGTCACTGTATAACACGGGTACAGTACTGGTCGGATCAGGCCTGTCAATGTATAACACTAGGGTTCAGTACTGGTGGGTACAGGTTTGTCACTGTACAACACAGGTGTACAGTACTGGTGGGGTCAGGTCTGTCATTGTATAACAGGGATACTGTACTGGTTGGTACTGGTCTGTCACTGTATAACACTGGGGTACTGTACTGATGGGATGAGGCCTGTTAATGCATAACACTGGGGTACAGTACTCGCAGTATAACACGAGTACAGTACTGGTGGCTACAGGTCTGTCATTGTATAATACTTGGGTGCAGTACTGGTGGGTGCAGGTCTGTCGCTGTATAACACTGTGGTGCAGTACTAGTGGGTACAGGTCTGTCACTGTATAACAGAGGGCTACAGTACTGGTGGGTACAAGTCTGTCACTGTATAACACTGGGAAACAGTACTGGTGGGTGCAGGTCTGTCACTGTATAACACTGGGGTACAGTAATGGTGGGTACTCGTCTGTCAGTGTATAATACGGGTACAGTACTGGTGGGTGCAGGTCTGTCACTGTATAACACTGGGGTACAGTACTGGTGGGTGCAGGTCTGTCACTGTATAACACTGGGGTACAGTACTGTTGGGTAACAGGTCTGTCACTGTATAACATTGGGATACAGTACTGGTGTGTGCAGGTCTGTAACTGTATAACACTGGGGTACAGTACTGGTGGGTTCAGGTCTGTCACTGTATAACACGAGTACAGTACTGGTGGCTACAGGTCTGTCATTGTATAACACTTGGGTGCAGTACTGGTGGGTGCAGCTCTGTCGCTGTATAACACTGGGCTGCAGTACTAGTGGGTACAGGTCTGTCACTGTATAACACTGGGGCACAGTACTGGTGGGTACAAGTCTGTCACTGTATAACACTGGGAAACAGTACTGGTGGGTGCAGGTCTGTCACTGTATAACACTGGGGTACAGTAATGGTGGGTACTGGTCTGTCAGTGTATAATACGGGTACAGTACTGGTGGGTGCTCGTCTGTCACTGTATAACACTGGGGTACAGTACTGGTGGGAACAAGTCTGTCAGTGTATAACACTGGGGTACAGTGCTGGTGGGTACAGGTCTGTCACTGTATAACACTGGGGTACAGTATTGTTGGGTACAGGTCTGTCTCTGTATAACACTGGAGTACAGTACTGTTGGGTAACAGGTCTGTCACTGTATAACATTGGGATACAGTACTGGTGTGTGCAGGTCTGTAACTGTATAACACTGGGGTACAGTACTGGTGGGTTCAGGTCTGTCACTGTATAACACTGGGGAACAGTACTGGTGGGTACAGATATGTCACTGTATTACGTTGGGGTACAGTACTGGTGGGTACAAGCCTGTCACTGTATAACACTGGGGTACAGTACTGGTGGGTACAGGTCTGTCACTGTATAACACTGGGATACAGCACTGGTGGGATCAGGTCTGTCACTGTATGACACTGGGGTACAGTGCTGCTGGGTACAGGTCTGTCACTGTAAAACACTGGGGTACAGTACTGGTGGGTACAGGTCTGTCACTGTATAACACTGGGGTACAGTACAGGTGGGTACAGGTCTGTCAGTGTATAACACTGGGGTACAGTACAGGTGGGTACAGGTCTGTCACTGTATAACACTGCGGTACAGTACAGGTGGGTACAGGTCTGTCGCTGTATAAAACTGGGATACAGTACTGGTGTGTACAGGTCTGTCTCTGTATAACACTGGGGTACAGTACTGGTGGGTTCAGGTCTGTCACTGTATAACACGAGTACAGTACTGGTGGCTACAGGTCTGTCATTGTATAATACTTGGGTGCAGTACTGCTGGGTGCAGGTCTGTCGCTGTATAACACTGGGGTACAGTACTGGTGGGAACAAGTCTGTCACTGTATAACACTGGGGTACAGTACTGGTGGGTTCAGGTCTGTCACTGTATAACACTGGGGTACAGTACTGTTGGGTGACAGGTCTGTCACTGTATAACATTGGGATACAGTACTGGTGTGTGCAGGTCTGTAACTGTATAACACTGGGGTACAGTACTGGTGGCTACAGGTCTGTCATTGTATAACACTTGGGTGCAGTACTGGTGGGTGCAGCTCTGTCGCTGTATAACACTGGGCTGCAGTACCAGTGGGTACAGGTCTGTCACTGTATAACACTGGGGCACAGTACTGGTGGGTACAAGTCTGTCACTGTATAACACTGGGAAACAGTACTGGTGGGTGCAGGTCTGTCACTGTATAATACTGGGGTACAGTAATGGTGGGTACTGGTCTGTCAGTGTATAATACGGGTACAGTACTGGTGGGTGCTCGTCTGTCACTGTATAACACTGGGGTACAGTACTGGTGGGAACACGTCTGTCAGTGTATAACATTGGGATACAGTACTGGTGTGTGCAGGTCTGTAACTGTATAACACTGGGGTACAGTACTGGTGGGTTCAGGTCTGTCACTGTATAACACTGGGGTACAGTACTGGTGGGTACAGATATGTCACTGTATTACGTTGGGGTACAGTACTGGTGGGTACAAGCCTGTCACTGTATAACACTGGGGTACAGTACTGGCGGGTACAGGTCTGTCACTGTATAACACTGGGATACAGCACTGGTGGGATCAGGTCTGTCACTGTATGACACTGGGGTGCAGTATTGGTGGGTTCAGGTCTGTCTCTGTATAACACTGGGGTACAGTGCTACTGGGTACAGGTCTGTCACTGTAAAACACTGGGGTACAGTACTGGTGGGTACAGGTCTGTCACTGTATAACACTGGGGTACAGTACAGGTGGGTACAGGTCTGTCAGTGTATAACACTGGGGTACAGTACAGGTGGGTACAGGTCTGTCACTGTATAACACTGGGGTACAGTACAGGTGGGTACAGGTCTGTCGCTGTATAAAACTGGGATACAGTACTGGTGTGTACAGGTCTGTCTCTGTATAACACTGGGGTACAGTACTGGTGGGTACAGGTCTGTCACTGTATAACACTTGGGTACAGTACTGGTGGGTACAGGTCTGTCACTCTATAACACTGGGGTACAGTACAGGTGGGTACATGTCTGTCGCTGTATAACACTGGGGTACAGTACTGGTGGGTACAGGTCTGTCACTGTATATCACTGGGGTACAGTACTGGTGGGTACAGGTCTGTCACTGTATAACACTGGGGTACAGTACTGGTGGGTTCAGGTCTGTCAATGTATAACACTGGGATACAGTACTAGTGTGTACAGGTCTGTCACTGTATAACACTGGGGTACAGTACTGGTGGGTGCAGGTCTGTCACTGTATAACACTGGGGTACAGTACTGGTGGGTACAGGTCTGTCCCTGTATAACACTGGGGTACAGTACTGGTGGGTACAGGTCTGTCGCTGTATAAAACTGGGATACAGTACTGGTGGGTACAGGTCTGTCACTGTATAACACTGGGGTACAGTACTTGTGGGTACAGGTCTGTCACTGTATAACACTCGGGTACAGTACATGTTGGGTACAGGTCTGTCACTGTATAACACTGGGGTACAGTACAGGTGGGTACAGGTCTGTCACTGTATAACACTGGGGTACAGTACTGGTGGGTTCAGGTCTGCCACTGAATAACACTGGGGTACTGTACTGGTGGGTACAGGTCTGTCACTGTAGAACACTGGGATACAGTACTGGTGGGTACAGGTCTGTCACTGTATAACACTGGGGTACAATACTGGTGGGTACAGGTCTCTCACTGTATAACACTGGGGTACAGTACTGGTGGGTACAGGTCTGTCACTGTATATCACTGGGGTACTGTACTTGTGGGTACAGGTCTGTCACTGTATAACACTGGGATACAGCACTGGTGGGTACAGGTCTGTCACTGTATAACACTGGGGTACAATACTGGTGGGTACAGGTCTATCACTATATAACACTGGGGTACAGTACTGGTGGGTACAGGTCTGTCACTGTATAACACTGGGGTACAGTACTGGTGGGTACAGGTCTGTCACTCTATAACACTGGGGTACTGTACTGGTGGGTACAGGTCTGTCACTGTATATCACTGGGGTACAGTACTGGTGGGTACAGGTCTGTCACTGTATAACACTTGGGTACAGTACTGGTGGGGTCAGGTCTGTCGTTGTATAACACAGGGATACTGTACTGGTGGGTACAGGTTTGTCACTGTATAACACGGGTACAGTACTGATGGGATCAGGCCTGTCACTGCATAATACTGGGGTACAGTACTGGTCGGATCAGGCCTGTCAATGTATAACACTAGGGTTCAGTACTGGTGGGTACAGGTTTGTCACTGTATAACACAGGGGTACAGTACTGGTGGGGCCATGTCTGTCATTGTATAACAGGGATACTGTATTGGCGGGTACAGGTCTGTCGCTATATAACACTTGGGTACAGTACTGGTGGGTACAGGTCTGTCACTGTATAACACGGGTACAGTACTGGTGGGTACAGGTCTGTTGCTATATAAAACTGGGGTACAGTATTGTTGGGTACAGGTCTGTCTCTGTATAACACTGGGGTACGGTACTGTTGGATAACATGTCTGTCACTGTATAACATTGGGATACAGTACTGGTGTGTGCAGGCCTGTAACTGTATAACACTGGGGTACAGTACTGGTGGGTTCAGGTCTGTCACTGTATAACAATGGGGTACAGTACTGGTGGGTACAGGTCTGTCACTGTATAACAATGGGGTACAGTATTGGTCGGTACAGTTCTCTCAATGTATAACACTGGGGCAAAGTACTGGTAGGTACAGGTATGTCACTGTATAACACTGGGGTACAGTACTGGTGGGTTCAGGTCTGTCACTGTATAACACTGGGGTACAGTACTGGTGGGATCAGGTCTGTCTCTGTATAACACTGGGGTACAGTGCTGCTGGGTACAGGTCTGTCACTGTAAAACACTGGGGTACAGTACTGGTGGGTACAGGTCTGTCGCTGTATAAAACTGGGACACAGTACTGGTGGGTACAGGTCTGTCACTGTATAACACTTGGGTACAGTACTGGTGGGTACAGGTCCGTCACTGTATAACACTGGGGTACAGTACAGCTGGGTACAGGCCTGTCACTGTATAACACGGGTACAGTACTGGTGGGTACAGGTCTGTCACTGTGTAACACTGGCGCACAGTACTGGTGGGTACAGGTCTGTCACTGTATAACACGGGTACAGTACTGGTGGGTACAGGTCTGTCACTGTATAACTCTGGGGTACAGTAATGGTGGGTACAGGTTTGTCACTGTATAAACCTGGGGTACAGTACTGGTGGGTACAGGTCTGTCACTGTATAACACTGGGGTACTGTACTGGTGGGTGCAGATCTGTCACTGTATAACACTGGGGTACAGTACTGGTGGGTACAGGTATGTCACTGTATAACACTGGGGTACAGTACTGGTGGGCTCAGTTCTGTCACTGTATAACACTGGGGTACAGCACTGGTGGGTACAGGTCTGTCGCTGTATAACACTGGGGTACAGTACTGGTGGGTACAGGTCTGTCACTGTATATCACTGGGGTACAGTAATGGTGGGTACAGGTCTGTCACTGTATAACACTGAGGTACAGAACTGGTGGGTACAGGTCTGTCACTGTATAACACTGGGGTACAGTACTGGTGGGTACAGGTCTGTCGCTGTATAACACTGGAGTACAGTACTGGTGGGTACAGGTTTATCACGGTATAACACTGGGGTACAGTACTGGTGGGTACGGGTCTGTCACTGTATAACACTGGGGTACAGTACTGGTGGGTACAGGTCTGTCACTGTATAACACTGGGGTACAGTACTGGTGGGTGCAGGTCTGTCAGTGTATAACGATGGGTTACAGTACTGGTGGGTACAGGTTTGTCACTGTATAACACTGGGGTACAGTACTGGTGGGTACAGGTCTGTCACTGTATAACACTGGGGTACAGTACTGGTGGATAGAGGTCTGTCAGTGTATAACGCTGGGTTACAGTACTGGTGGGTACAGGTTTGTCACTGTATAACACTGGGGTACAGTACTGGTGGGTACAGGTCTGTCACTGTATAACACTGGGGTACAGTACTGGTGGGTACAGGTCTGTCACTGTATAACACTGGGGTACAGTACTGGTGGGTACAGATCTCTCACTGTATGACACTGGGGTACAGTACTGGTGGGTACAGGTCTGTCACTGTATGACACTGGGGTGCAGTACTGGTGGGTACAAGTCTGTCACTGTATATCACTGGGGTACAGTACTGGTGGGTACAGGTCTGTCACTGTATAACATTGGGGTACAGGACTGGTGGGTACAGGTCTGTCACTGTATAACATTGGGGTACAGGTCTGGTGGGGTCAGGTCTGTCGTTGTTTAACACGGGGATACTGCACTGGTGGGTACAGGTTTGTCACTGTATAACACGGGTACAGTACTGATGGGATCAGGCCTGTCACTGCATAACACTGGGGTACAGTACTGGTCGGATCAGGCCTGTCAATGTATAACACTAGGGTTCAGTACTGGTGGGTACAGGTTTATCACTGTATAACACAGGTGTACAGTACTGGTGGGGTCATGTCTGTCATTGTATAACAGGGATACTGTACTGGTGGGTTCAGGTCTGTCACTGTATAACACGAGTACAGTACTGGTGGCTACAGGTCGGTCATTGTATAATACTTGGGTGCAGTACTGGTGAGTGCAGGTCTGTCGCTGTATAACAGAGGGGTACAGTACTGGTGGGTACAAGTCTGTCACTGTATAACACTGGGAAACAGTACTGGTGGGTGCAGGTCTGTCACTGTATAACACTGGGGTACAGTAATGGTGGGTACTCGTCTGTCAGTGTATAATACGGGTACAGTACTGGTGGGTGCAGGTCTGTCACTGTATAACACTGGGGTACAGTACTGGTGGGTGCAGGTCTGTCACTGTATAACACTGGGGTACAGTACTGGTGGGAACAAGTCTGTCACTGTATAACACTGGGGTACAGTACTGGTGGGTTCAGGTCTGTCACTGTATAACACTGGGGTACAGTACTGTTGGGTAACAGGTCTGTCACTGTATAACATTGGGATACAGTACTGGTGTGTGCAGGTCTGTAACTGTATAACACTGGGGTACAGTACTGGTGGGTTCAGGTCTGTCACTATAACACGAGTACAGTACTGGTGGCTACAGGTCTGTCATTGTATAACACTTGGGTGCAGTACTGGTGGGTGCAGCTCTGTCGCTGTATAACACTGGGCTGCAGTACTAGTGGGTACAGGTCTGTCACTGTATAACACTGGGGCACAGTACTGGTGGGTACAAGTCTGTCACTGTATAACACTGGGAAACAGTACTGGTGGGTGCAGGTCTGTCACTGTATAACACTGGGGTACAGTAATGCTGGGTACTGGTCTGTCAGTGTATAATACGGGTACAGTACTGGTGGGTGCTCGTCTGTCACTGTATAACACTGGGGTACAGTACTGGTGGGAACAAGTCTGTCAGTGTATAACACTGGGGTACAGTGCTGGGGGGTACAGGTCTGTCACTGTATAACACTGGGGTACAGTATTGTTGGGTACAGGTCTGTCTCTGTATAACACTGGAGTACAGTACTGTTGGGTAACAGGTCTGTCACTGTATAACATTGGGATACAGTACTGGTGTGTGCAGGTCTGTAACTGTATAACACTGGGGTACAGTACTGGTTGGTTCAGGTCTGTCACTGTATAACACTGGGGTACAGTACTGGTGGGTACAGATATGTCACTGTATTACGTTGGGGTACAGTACTGGTGGGTACAAGCCTGTCACTGTATAACACTGGGGTACAGTACTGGTGGGTACAGGTCTGTCACTGTATAACACTGGGATACAGCACTGGTGGGATCAGGTCTGTCACTGTATGACACTGGGGTGCAGTATTGGTGGGTTCACGTCTGTCTCTGTATAACACTGGGGTACAGTGCTGCTGGGTACAGGTCTGTCACTGTAAAACACAGGGGTACAGTACTGGTGGGGACAGGTCTGTCACTGTATAACACTGGGGTACAGTACAGGTGGGTACAGGTCTGTCAGTGTATTACACTGGGGTACAGTACAGGTGGGTACAGGTCTGTCACTGTATAAAACTGGGACACAGTAGTGGTGTGTGCAGGTCTGTCTCTGTATAACACTGGGGTACAGTACTGGTGGGTACAGGTCTGTCACTGTATAACACTTGGGTACAGTACTGGTGGGTACAGGTCTGTCACTCTATAACACTGGGGTACAGTACAGGTGGGTACAGGTCTGTCGATGTATAACACTGGGGTACAGTACTGGTGGGTACAGGTCTGTCACTGTATATCACTGGGGTACAGTACTGGTGGGTACAGGTCTGTCACTGTATAACACTGGGGTACAGTACTGGTGGGTTCAGGTCTGTCAATGTATAACACTGGGATACAGTACTAGTGTGTACAGGTCTGTCACTGTATAACACTGGGGTACAGTACTGGTGGGTACAGGTCTGTCACTGTATAACACTGGGGTACAGTACTGGTGGGTACAGGTCTGTCCCTGTATAACAATGGGGTACAGTACTGGTGGGTACAGGTCTGTCGCTGTATAAAACTGGGATACAGTACTGGTGGGTACAGGTCTGTCACTGTATAACACTGGGGTACAATACTGGTGGGTACAGGTCTGTCACTGTATAACACTGGGGTACAGTACATGTTGGGTACAGGTCTGTCACTGTATAACACTGGGGTACAGTACAGGTGGGTACAGGTCTGTCACTGTATAACACTGGGGTACAGTACTGGTGGGTTCAGGTCTGCCACTGTATAACACTGGGGTACTGTACTGGTGGGTACAGGTCTGTCACTGTATAACACTGGGATACAGTACTGGTGGGTACAGGTCTGTCACTGTATAACACTGGGGTACAATACTGGTGGGTACAGGTCTGTCACTGTATAACACTGGGGTACAGTACTGGTGGGTACAGGTCTGTCACTGTATATCACTGGGGTACTGTACTTGTGGGTACAGGTCTGTCACTGTATAACACTGGGATACAGTACTGGTGGGTACAGGTCTGTCACTGTATAACACTGGGGTACAATACTGGTTGGTACAGGTCTATCACTATATAACACTGGGGTACAGTACTGGTGGGTACAGGTCTGTCACTGTATAACACTGGGTTACAGTACTGGTGGGTACAGGTCTGTCACTGTATAACACTGGGGTACTGTACTGGTGGGTACAGGTCTGTCTCTGTATATCACTGGGGTACAGTACTGGTGGGTACAGGTCTGTCACTGTATAACACTGGGGTACAGTACTGGTGGGGTCAGGTCTGTCAATGTATAACACTAGGGTTCAGTACTGGTGGGTACAGGTTTGTCACTGTATAACACAGGGGTACAGTACTGGTGGGGTCATGTCTGTCATTGTATAACAGGGATACTGTATTGGTGGGTACAGGTCTGTCGCTATATGACACTGGGGTACAGTACTGGTGGGTACAGGTCTGTCACTGTATAACACGGGTACAGTACTGGTGGGTACAGGTCTGTCGCTATATAAAACTGGGGTACAGTATTGTTGGGTACAGGTCTGTCTCTGTATAACACTGGGGTACAGTACTGTTGGGTAACATGTCTGTCACTGTATAACATTGGGATACAGTACTGGTGTGTGCAGGTCTGTAGCTGTATAACACTGGGGTACAGTACTGGTGGGTTCAGGTCTGTCACTGTATAACAATGGGGTACAGTACTGGTGGGTACAGGTCTGTCACTGTATAACAATGGGGTACAGTATTGGTCGGTACAGTTCTCTCAATGTATAACACTGGGGCACAGTACTGGTAGGTACAGGTATGTCACTGTAAAGCACTGGGATACAGTACTGGTGGGTACAGGTCTGTCACTGTATAACACTGGGGTACAGTACTGGTGGGTTCAGGTCTGTCACTGTATAACACTGGGGGACAGTACTGGTGGGATCAGGTCTGTCTCTGTATAACACTGGGGTACAGTGCTGCTGGGTACAGGTCTGTCACTGTAAAACACTGGGGTACAGTACTGGTGGGTACAGGTCTGTCGCTGTATAAAACTGGGACACAGGACTGGTGGGTACAGGTCTGTCTCTGTATAACACTGGGGTACAGTACTCGTGGGTACAGGTCTGTCACTGTATAACACGGGTACAGTACAGGTGGGTACAGGTCTGTCACTGTATAACACGGGTACAGTACTGGTGGGTACAGGTCTGTCACTGTGTAACACTGGCGCACAGTACTGGTGGGTACAGGTCTGTCACTGTATACCTCTGGGGTACAGTACTGGTGGGTACAGGTCTGTCACTGTATAACACTGGGGTACAGTACTGGTGGGTACAGGTCTGTCACTGTATAACACTGGGGTACTGTACTGGTGGGTACAGATCTGTCACTGTATAACACTGGGGTACAGTACTGGTGGGTACAGGTATGTCACTGTATAACACTGGGGTACAGTACTGGTGGGCTCAGTTCTGTCACTGTATAACACTGGGGTACAGTACTGGTGGGTACAGGTATGTCACTGTATAACACTGGGATACAGTACTGGTGGGCTCAGTTCTGTCACTGTGTAACACTGGGATGCAGTATTGGTGGGTTCAGGTCTGTCACTGTATAACACTGGGGTACAGTACTGGTGGGTACAGGTCTGTCGCTGCATAACACTGGGGTACAGTAATGGTGGGTACAGGTCTGTCACTGTATAACACTGAGGTACAGTACTGTTGGGTACAGGTCTGTCACTGTATAACACTGGGGTACAGTACTGGTGGGTACAGGTCTGTCGCTGTATAACACTGGAGTACAGTACTGGTGGGTACAGGTTTGTCATGGTATAACACTGGGGTACAGTACTGGTGGGTACGGGTCTGTCACTGTATAACACTGGGGTACAGTACTGGTGGGTACAGGTCTGTCACTGTATTACACTGGGGTACAGTACTGGTGGGTACAGGTCTGTCAGTGTATAACGCTGGGTTACAGTACTGGTGGGTACTGGTTTGTCACTGTATAACACTGGAGTACAGTACTGGTGGGTACAGGTCTGTCACTGTATAACACTGGGGTACAGTACTGGTGGGGACAGATCTCTCACTGTATGACACTGGGGTACAGTACTGGTGGGTACAGGTCTGTCACTGTATATCACTGGGGTACAGTACTGGTGGGTACAGGTCTGTCACTGTATAACATTGGGGTACAGGACTGGTGGGTACAGGTCTGTCACTGTATAACATTGGGGTACAGGACTGGTGGGGTCAGGTCTGTCGTTGTATAACACGGGGATACTGTGCTGGTGGGTACAGGTTTGTCACTGTATAACACGGGTACAGTACTGATGGGATCAGGCCTGTCACTGCATAACACTGGGGTACAGTACTGGTCGGATCAGGCATGTCAATGTATAACACTAGGGTTCAGTACTGGTGGGTACAGGTTTGTCACTGTATAACACAGGTGTACAGTACTGGTGGGGTCAGGTCTGTCATTGTATAACAGGGATACTGTACTGGTTGGTACAGGTCTGTCACTGTATAACACTGGGGTACTGTACTGATGGGATGAGGCCTGTTAATGCATAACACTGGGGTACAGTACTCGCAGTATAACACGAGTACAGTACTGGTGGCTACAGGTCTGTCATTGTATAATAGTTGGGTTCAGTACTGGTGGGTGCAGGTCTGTCGCTGTATAATACTGTCGTGCAGTACTAGTGGGTACAGGTCTGTCACTGTATAACAGAGGGGTACAGTACTGGTGGGTACAAGTCTGTCACTGTATAACACTGGGAAACAGTACTGGTGGGTGCAGGTCTGTCACTGTATAACACTGGGGTACAGTAATGGTGGGTACTCGTCTGTCAGTGTATAATACGGGTACAGTACTGGTGGGTGCAGGTCTGTCACTGTATAACACTGGGGTACAGTACTGGTGGGTGCAGGTCTGTCACTGTATAACACTGGGGTACAGTACTGGTGGGTACAAGTCTGTCACTGTATAACACTGGGGTACAGTATTGTTGGGTACAGGTCTGTCTCTGTATAACACTGGAGTACAGTACTGTTGGGTAACAGGTCTGTCACTGTATAACATTGGGATACAGTACTGGTGTGTGCAGGTCTGTAACTGTATAACACTGGGGTACAGTACTGGTGGGTTCAGGTCTGTCACTGTATAACACTGGGGTACAGTACTGGTGGGTACAGATATGTCACTGTATTACGTTGGGGTATAGTACTGGTGGGTACAAGCCTGTCACTGTATAACACTGGGGTACAGTACTGGTGGGTACAGGTCTGTCACTGTATAACACTGGGGTACAGTACTGGTGGGTTCAGGTCTGTCACTGTATAACACTGGGGTACAGTACTGGTGGGTACAGATATGTCACTGTATTACGTTGGGGTATAGTACTGGTGGGTACAAGCCTGTCACTGTATAACACTGGGGTACAGTACTGGTGGGTACAGGTCTGTCACTGTATAACACTGGGATACAGTACTGGTGGGTACAGGTCTGTCACTGTATAACACTGGGGTACAATACTGGTGGGTACAGGTCTGTCACTGTATAACACTGGGGTACAGTACATGTTGGGTACAGGTCTGTCACTGTATAACACTGGGGTACAGTACAGGTGGGTACAGGTCTGTCACTGTATAACACTGGGGTACAGTACTGGTGGGTTCAGGTCTGCCACTGTATAACACTGGGGTACTGTACTGGTGGGTACAGGTCTGTCACTGTATAACACTGGGATACAGTACTGGTGGGTACAGGTCTGTCACTGTATAACACTGGGGTACAATACTGGTGGGTACAGGTCTGTCACTGTATAACACTGGGGTACAGTACTGGTGGGTACAGGTCTGTCACTGTATATCACTGGGGTACTGTACTTGTGGGTACAGGTCTGTCACTGTATAACACTGGGATACAGTACTGGTGGGTACAGGTCTGTCACTGTATAACACTGGGGTACAATACTGGTTGGTACAGGTCTATCACTATATAACACTGGGGTACAGTACTGGTGGGTACAGGTCTGTCACTGTATAACACTGGGGTACTGTACTGGTGGGTACAGGTCTGTCTCTGTATATCACTGGGGTACAGTACTGGTGGGTACAGGTCTGTCACTGTATAACACTGGGGTACAGTACTGGTGGGGTCAGGTCTGTCAATGTATAACACTAGGGTTCAGTACTGGTGGGTACAGGTTTGTCACTGTATAACACAGGGGTACAGTACTGGTGGGGTCATGTCTGTCATTGTATAACAGGGATACTGTATTGGTGGGTACAGGTCTGTCGCTATATGACACTGGGGTACAGTACTGGTGGGTACAGGTCTGTCACTGTATAACACGGGTACAGTACTGGTGGGTACAGGTCTGTCGCTATATAAAACTGGGGTACAGTATTGTTGGGTACAGGTCTGTCTCTGTATAACACTGGGGTACAGTACTGTTGGGTAACATGTCTGTCACTGTATAACATTGGGATACAGTACTGGTGTGTGCAGGTCTGTAGCTGTATAACACTGGGGTACAGTACTGGTGGGTTCAGGTCTGTCACTGTATAACAATGGGGTACAGTACTGGTGGGTACAGGTCTGTCACTGTATAACAATGGGGTACAGTATTGGTCGGTACAGTTCTCTCAATGTATAACACTGGGGCACAGTACTGGTAGGTACAGGTATGTCACTGTATAACACTGGGATACAGTACTGGTGGGTACAGGTCTGTCACTGTATAACACTGGGGTACAGTACTGGTGGGTTCAGGTCTGTCACTGTATAACACTGGGGGACAGTACTGGTGGGATCAGGTCTGTCTCTGTATAACACTGGGGTACAGTGCTGCTGGGTACAGGTCTGTCACTGTAAAACACTGGGGTACAGTACTGGTGGGTACAGGTCTGTCGCTGTATAAAACTGGGACACAGGACTGGTGGGTACAGGTCTGTCTCTGTATAACACTGGGGTACAGTACTCGTGGGTACAGGTCTGTCACTGTATAACACGGGTACAGTACAGGTGGGTACAGGTCTGTCACTGTATAACACGGGTACAGTACTGGTGGGTACAGGTCTGTCACTGTGTAACACTGGCGCACAGTACTGGTGGGTACAGGTCTGTCACTGTATACCTCTGGGGTACAGTACTGGTGGGTACAGGTCTGTCACTGTATAACACTGGGGTACAGTACTGGTGGGTACAGGTCTGTCACTGTATAACACTGGGGTACTGTACTGGTGGGTACAGATCTGTCACTGTATAACACTGGGGTACAGTACTGGTGGGTACAGGTATGTCACTGTATAACACTGGGGTACAGTACTGGTGGGCTCAGTTCTGTCACTGTATAACACTGGGGTACAGTACTGGTGGGTACAGGTATGTCACTGTATAACACTGGGATACAGTACTGGTGGGCTCAGTTCTGTCACTGTGTAACACTGGGATGCAGTATTGGTGGGTTCAGGTCTGTCACTGTATAACACTGGGGTACAGTACTGGTGGGTACAGGTCTGTCGCTGCATAACACTGGGGTACAGTAATGGTGGGTACAGGTCTGTCACTGTATAACACTGAGGTACAGTACTGTTGGGTACAGGTCTGTCACTGTATAACACTGGGGTACAGTACTGGTGGGTACAGGTCTGTCGCTGTATAACACTGGAGTACAGTACTGGTGGGTACAGGTTTGTCATGGTATAACACTGGGGTACAGTACTGGTGGGTACGGGTCTGTCACTGTATAACACTGGGGTACAGTACTGGTGGGTACAGGTCTGTCACTGTATTACACTGGGGTACAGTACTGGTGGGTACAGGTCTGTCAGTGTATAACGCTGGGTTACAGTACTGGTGGGTACTGGTTTGTCACTGTATAACACTGGAGTACAGTACTGGTGGGTACAGGTCTGTCACTGTATAACACTGGGGTACAGTACTGGTGGGGACAGATCTCTCACTGTATGACACTGGGGTACAGTACTGGTGGGTACAGGTCTGTCACTGTATATCACTGGGGTACAGTACTGGTGGGTACAGGTCTGTCACTGTATAACATTGGGGTACAGGACTGGTGGGTACAGGTCTGTCACTGTATAACATTGGGGTACAGGACTGGTGGGGTCAGGTCTGTCGTTGTATAACACGGGGATACTGTGCTGGTGGGTACAGGTTTGTCACTGTATAACACGGGTACAGTACTGATGGGATCAGGCCTGTCACTGCATAACACTGGGGTACAGTACTGGTCGGATCAGGCATGTCAATGTATAACACTAGGGTTCAGTACTGGTGGGTACAGGTTTGTCACTGTATAACACAGGTGTACAGTACTGGTGGGGTCAGGTCTGTCATTGTATAACAGGGATACTGTACTGGTTGGTACAGGTCTGTCACTGTATAACACTGGGGTACTGTACTGATGGGATGAGGCCTGTTAATGCATAACACTGGGGTACAGTACTCGCAGTATAACACGAGTACAGTACTGGTGGCTACAGGTCTGTCATTGTATAATAGTTGGGTTCAGTACTGGTGGGTGCAGGTCTGTCGCTGTATAATACTGTCGTGCAGTACTAGTGGGTACAGGTCTGTCACTGTATAACAGAGGGGTACAGTACTGGTGGGTACAAGTCTGTCACTGTATAACACTGGGAAACAGTACTGGTGGGTGCAGGTCTGTCACTGTATAACACTGGGGTACAGTAATGGTGGGTACTCGTCTGTCAGTGTATAATACGGGTACAGTACTGGTGGGTGCAGGTCTGTCACTGTATAACACTGGGGTACAGTACTGGTGGGTGCAGGTCTGTCACTGTATAACACTGGGGTACAGTACTGGTGGGTACAAGTCTGTCACTGTATAACACTGGGGTACAGTATTGTTGGGTACAGGTCTGTCTCTGTATAACACTGGAGTACAGTACTGTTGGGTAACAGGTCTGTCACTGTATAACATTGGGATACAGTACTGGTGTGTGCAGGTCTGTAACTGTATAACACTGGGGTACAGTACTGGTGGGTTCAGGTCTGTCACTGTATAACACTGGGGTACAGTACTGGTGGGTACAGATATGTCACTGTATTACGTTGGGGTATAGTACTGGTGGGTACAAGCCTGTCACTGTATAACACTGGGGTACAGTACTGGTGGGTACAGGTCTGTCACTGTATAACACTGGGATACAGCACTGGTGGGATCAGGTCTGTCACTGTATGACACTGGGGTGCAGTATTGGTGGGTTCAGGTCTGTCTCTGTATAACACTGGGGTACAGTGCTGCTGGGTACAGGTCTGTCACTGTAAAACACAGGGGTACAGTACTGGTGGGGACAGGTCTGTCACTGTATAACACTGGGGTACAGTACAGGTGGGTACAGGTCTGTCAGTGTATTACACTGGGGTACAGTACAGGTGGGTACAGGTCTGTCACTGTATAACACTGGGGTACAGTACAGGTGGGTACAGGTCTGTCGCTGTATAAAACTGGGACACAGTAGTGGTGTGTGCAGGTCTGTCTCTGTATAACACTGGGGTACAGTACTGGTGGGTACAGGTCTGTCACTGTATAACACTTGGGTACAGTACTGGTGGGTACAGGTCTGTCACTCTATAACACTGGGGTACAGTACAGGTGGGTACAGGTCTGTCGATGTATAACACTGGGGTACAGTACTGGTGGGTACAGGTCTGTCACTGTATATCACTGGGGTACAGTACTGGTGGGTACAGGTCTGTCACTGTATAACACTGGGGTACAGTACTGGTGGGTTCAGGTCTGTCAATGTATAACACTGGGATACAGTACTAGTGTGTACAGGTCTGTCACTGTATAACACTGGGGTACAGTACTGGTGGGTACAGGTCTGTCACTGTATAACACTGGGGTACAGTACTGGTGGGTACAGGTCTGTCCCTGTATAACAATGGGGTACAGTACTGGTGGGTACAGGTCTGTCGCTGTATAAAACTGGGATACAGTACTGGTGGGTACAGGTCTGTCACTGTATAACACTGGGGTACAATACTGGTGGGTACAGGTCTGTCACTGTATAACACTGGGGTACAGTACATGTTGGGTACAGGTCTGTCACTGTATAACACTGGGGTACAGTACAGGTGGGTACAGGTCTGTCACTGTATAACACTGGGGTACAGTACTGGTGGGTTCAGGTCTGCCACTATAACACTGGGGTACTGTACTGGTGGGTACAGGTCTGTCACTGTATAACACTGGGATACAGTACTGGTGGGTACAGGTCTGTCACTGTATAACACTGGGGTACAATACTGGTGGGTACAGGTCTGTCACTGTATAACACTGGGGTACAGTACTGGTGGGTACAGGTCTGTCACTGTATATCACTGGGGTACTGTACTTGTGGGTACAGGTCTGTCACTGTATAACACTGGGATACAGTACTGGTGGGTACAGGTCTGTCACTGTATAACACTGGGGTACAATACTGGTTGGTACAGGTCTATCACAATATAACACTGGGGTACAGTACTGGTGGGTACAGGTCTGTCACTGTATAACACTGGGGTACTGTACTGGTGGGTACAGGTCTGTCACTGTATATCACTGGGGTACAGTACTGGTGGGTACAGGTCTGTCACTGTATAACACTGGGGTACAGTACTGGTGGGGTCAGGTCTGTCGTTGTATAACACAGGGATACTGTACTGGTGGGTACAGGTTTGTCACTGTATAACACGGGTACAGTACTGATGGGATCAGGCCTGTCACTGCATAATACTGGGGTACAGTACTGGTCGGATCAGGCCTGTCAATGTATAACACTAGGGTTCAGTACTGGTGGGTACAGGTTTGTCACTGTATAACACAGGGGTACAGTACTGGTGGGGTCATGTCTGTCATTGTATAACAGGGATACTGTATTGGTGGGTACAGGTCTGTCGCTATATGACACTGGGGTACAGTACTGGTGGGTACAGGTCTGTCACTGTATAACACGGGTACAGTACTGGTGGGTACAGGTCTGTCGCTATATAAAACTGGGGTACAGTATTGTTGGGTACAGGTCTGTCTCTGTATAACACTGGGGTACAGTACTGTTGGGTAACATGTCTGTCACTGTATAACATTGGGATACAGTACTGGTGTGTGCAGGTCTGTAACTGTATAACACTGGGGTACAGTACTGGTGGGTTCAGGTCTGTCACTGTATAACAATGGGGTACAGTACTGGTGGGTACAGGTCTGTCACTGTATAACAATGGGGTACAGTATTGGTCGGTACAGTTCTCTCAATGTATAACACTGGGGCACAGTACTGGTAGGTACAGGTATGTCACTGTATAACACTGGGATACAGTACTGGTGGGTACAGGTCTGTCACTGTTTAACACTGGGGTACAGTACTGGTGGGTTCAGGTCTGTCACTGTATAACACTGGGGTACAGTACTGGTGGGATCAGGTCTGTCTCTGTATAACACTGGGGTACAGTGCTGCTGGGTACAGGTCTGTCACTGTAAAACACTGGGGTACAGTACTGGTGGGTACAGGTCTGTCGCTGTATAAAACTGGGACACAGGACTGGTGGGTACAGGTCTGTCTCTGTATAACACTGGGGTACAGTACTGGTGGGTACAGGTCTGTCACTGTATAACACTTGGGTACAGTACTGGTGGGTACAGGTCTGTCACTGTATAACACGGGTACAGTACTGGTGGGTACAGGTCTGTCACTGTGTAACACTGGCGCACAGTACTGGTGGGTACAGGTCTGTCACTGTATACCTCTGGGGTACAGTACTGGTGGGTACAGGTCTGTCACTGTATAACACTGGGGTACAGTACTGGTGGGTACAGGTCTGTCACTGTATAACACTGGGGTACTGTACTGGTGGGTACAGATCTGTCACTGTATAACACTGGGGTACAGTACTGGTGGGTACAGGTATGTCACTGTATAACACTGGGGTACAGTACTGGTGGGCTCAGTTCTGTCACTGTATAACACTGGGGTACAGTACTGGTGGGTACAGGTATGTCACTGTATAACACTGGGATACAGTACTGGTGGGTACAGGTCTGTCGCTGCATAACACTGGGGTACAGTAATGGTGGGCACAGGTTTGTCACTGTATAACACTGGGATGCAGTATTGGTGGGTTCAGGTCTGTCACTGTATAACACTGGGGTACAGTACTGGTGGGTACAGGTCTGTCGCTGCATAACACTGGGGTACAGTAATGGTGGGTACAGGTCTGTCACTGTATAACACTGGGATGCAGTATTGGTGGGTTCAGGTCTGTCACTGTATAACACTGGGGTACAGTACTGGTGGGTACAGGTCTGTCGCTGCATAACACTGGGGTACAGTACTGGTGGGTACAGGTCTGTCGCTGCATAACACTGGGGTACAGTACTGTTGGGTACAGGTCTGTCGCTGTATAACACTGGAGTACAGTACTGGTGGGTACAGGTTTGTCATGGTATAACACTGGGGTACAGTACTGGTGGGTACGGGTCTGTCACTGTATAACACTGGGGTACAGTACTGGTGGGTACAGGTCTGTCACTGTATTACACTGGGGTACAGTACTGGTGGGTACAGGTCTGTCAGTGTATAACGCTGGGTTACAGTACTGGTGGGTACAGGTTTGTCACTGTATAACACTGGAGTACAGTACTGGTGGGTACAGGTCTGTCACTGTATAACACTGGGGTACAGTACTGGTGGGTACAGATCTCTCACTGTATGACACTGGGGTACAGTACTGGTGGGTACAGGTCTGTCACTGTATATCACTGGGGTACAGTACTGGTGGGTACAGGTCTGTCACTGTATAACATTGGGGTACAGGACTGGTGGGTACAGGTCTGTCACTGTATAACATTGGGGTACAGGACTGGTGGGGTCAGGTCTGTCGTTGTATAACACGGGGATACTGTGCTGGTGGGTACAGGTTTGTCACTGTATAACACGGGTACAGTACTGATGGGATCAGGCCTGTCACTGCATAACACTGGGGTACAGTACTGGTCGGATCAGGCATGTCAATGTATAACACTAGGGTTCAGTACTGGTGGGTACAGGTTTGTCACTGTATAACACAGGTGTACAGTACTGGTGGGGTCAGGTCTGTCATTGTATAACAGGGATACTGTACTGGTTGGTACAGGTCTGTCACTGTATAACACTGGGGTACTGTACTGATGGGATGAGGCCTGTTAATGCATAACACTGGGGTACAGTACTCGCAGTATAACACGAGTACAGTACTGGTGGCTACAGGTCTGTCATTGTATAATACTTGGGTTCAGTACTGGTGGGTGCAGGTCTGTCGCTGTATAATACTGTCGTGCAGTACTAGTGGGTACAGGTCTGTCACTGTATAACAGAGGGGTACAGTACTGGTGGGTACAAGTCTGTCACTGTATAACACTGGGAAACAGTACTGGTGGGTGCAGGTCTGTCACTGTATAACACTGGGGTACAGTAATGGTGGGTACTCGTCTGTCAGTGTATAATACGGGTACAGTACTGGTGGGTGCAGGTCTGTCACTGTATAACACTGGGGTACAGTACTGGTGGGTGCAGGTCTGTCACTGTATAACACTGGGGTACAGTACTGGTGGGTACATGTCTGTCACTGTATAACACTGGGGTACAGTACTGGTGGGTTCAGGTCTGTCACTGTATAACACTGGGGTACAGTACTGTTGGTTAACAGGTCTGTCACTGTATAACATTGGGATACAGTACTGGTGTGTGCAGGTCTGTAACTGTATAACACTGGGGTACAGTACTGGTGGGTTCACGTCTGTCACTGTATAACACGAGTACAGTGCTGGTGGCTACAGCTCTGTCATTGTATAACACTTGGGTGCAGTACTGGTGGGTGCAGCTCTGTCGCTGTATAACACTGGGCTGCAGTATTAGTGGGTACAGGTCTGTCACTGTATAACACTGGGGCACAGTACTGGTGGGTACAAGTCTGTCACTGTATAACACTGGGAAACAGTACTGGTGGGTGCAGGTCTGTCACTGTATAACACTGGGGTACAGTAATGGTGGGTACTGGTCTGTCAGTGTATAATACGGGTACAGTACTGGTGGGTGCTCGTCTGTCACTGTATAACACTGGGGTACAGTACTGGTGGGAACAAGTCTGTCAGTGTATAACACTGGGGTACAGTGCTGGTGGGTACAGGTCTGTCACTGTATAACACTGGGGTACAGTATTGTTGGGTACAGGTCTGTCTCTGTATAACACTGGAGTACAGTACTGTTGGGTAACAGGTCTGTCACTGTATAACATTGGGATACAGTACTGGTGTGTGCAGGTCTGTAACTGTATAACACTGGGGTACAGTACTGGTGGGTTCAGGTCTGTCACTGTATAACACTGGGGTACAGTACTGGTGGGTACAGATATGTCACTGTATTACGTTGGGGTACAGTACTGGTGGGTACAAGCCTGTCACTGTATAACACTGGGGTACAGTACTGGTGGGTACAGGTCTGTCACTGTATAACACTGGGATACAGCACTGGTGGGATCAGGTCTGTCACTGTATGACACTGGGGTGCAGTATTGGTGGGTTCAGGTCTGTCTCTGTATAACACCGGGGTACAGTGCAGCTGGGTACAGGTCTGTCACTGTAAAACACTGGGGTACAGTACTGGTGGGTGCAGGTCTGTCACTGTATAACACTGGGGTACAGTACAGGTGGGTACAGGTCTGTCAGTGTATAACACTGGGGTACAGTACAGGTGGGTACAGGTCTGGCACTGTATAACACTGGGGTACAGTACAGGTGGGTACAGGTCTGTCGCTGTATAAAACTGGGATACAGTACTGGTGTGTACAGGTCTGTCTCTGTATAACACTGGGGTACAGTACTGGTGGGTACAGGTCTGTCACTGTATAACACTTGGGTACAGTACTGGTGGGTACAGGTCTGTCACTCTATAACACTGGGGTACAGTACAGGTGGGTACAGGTCTGTCGCTGTACAACATTGGGGTACAGTACTGGTGGGTACAGGTCTGTCACTGTATATCACTGGGGTACAGTACTGGTGGGTACAGGTCTGTCACTGTATAACACTGGGGTACAGTACTGGTAGGTTCAGGTCTGTCAATGTATAACACTGGGATACAGTACTAGTGTGTACAGGTCTGTCACTGTATAACACTGGGGTACAGTACTGGTGGGTACAGGTCTGTCACTGTATAACACTGGGGTACAGTACTGGTGGGTACAGGTCTGTCCCTGTATAACACTGGGGTACAGTACTGGTGGGTACAGGTCTGCCGCTGTATAAAACTGGGATACAGTACTGGTGGGTACAGGTCTGTCACTGTATAACACTGGGGTACAGTACTGGTGGGTTCAGGTCTGTCACTGTATAACACTGGGGTACAGTACTGTTGGTTAACAGGTCTGTCACTGTATAACATTGGGATACAGTACTGGTGTGTGCAGGTCTGTAACTGTATAACACTGGGGTACAGTACTGGTGGGTTCACGTCTGTCACTGTATAACACGAGTACAGTGCTGGTGGCTACAGCTCTGTCATTGTATAACACTTGGGTGCAGTACTGGTGGGTGCAGCTCTGTCGCTGTATAACACTGGGCTGCAGTATTAGTGTGTGCAGGTCTGTAACTGTATAACACTGGGGCACAGTACTGGTGGGTACAAGTCTGTCACTGTATAACACTGGGGTACAGTACTGGTGGGTACAGATATGTCACTGTATTACGTTGGGGTACAGTAATGGTGGGTACTGGTCTGTCAGTGTATAACACTGGGGTACAGTACTGGTGGGTACAGGTCTGTCACTGTATAACACTGGGATACAGCACTGGTGGGATCAGGTCTGTCACTGTATGACACTGGGGTGCAGTATTGGTGGGTTCAGGTCTGTCTCTGTATAACACCGGGGTACAGTGCAGCTGGGTACAGGTCTGTCACTGTAAAACACTGGGGTACAGTACTGGTGGGTGCAGGTCTGTCACTGTATAACACTGGGGTACAGTACAGGTGGGTACAGGTCTGTCAGTGTATAACACTGGGGTACAGTACAGGTGGGTACAGGTCTGGCACTGTATAACACTGGGGTACAGTACAGGTGGGTACAGGTCTGTCGCTGTATAAAACTGGGATACAGTACTGGTGTGTACAGGTCTGTCTCTGTATAACACTGGGGTACAGTACTGGTGGGTACAGGTCTGTCACTGTATAACACTTGGGTACAGTACTGGTGGGTACAGGTCTGTCACTCTATAACACTGGGGTACAGTACAGGTGGGTACAGGTCTGTCGCTGTACAACATTGGGGTACAGTACTGGTGGGTACAGGTCTGTCACTGTATATCACTGGGGTACAGTACTGGTGGGTACAGGTCTGTCACTGTATAACACTGGGGTACAGTACTGGTAGGTTCAGGTCTGTCAATGTATAACACTGGGATACAGTACTAGTGTGTACAGGTCTGTCACTGTATAACACTGGGGTACAGTACTGGTGGGTACAGGTCTGTCACTGTATAACACTGGGGTACAGTACTGGTGGGTACAGGTCTGTCCCTGTATAACACTGGGGTACAGTACTGGTGGGTACAGGTCTGCCGCTGTATAAAACTGGGATACAGTACTGGTGGGTACAGGTCTGTCACTGTATAACACTGGGGTACAGCACTGGTGGGTACAGGTCTGTCACTGTATAACACGGGTACAGTACTGGTGGGTTCAGGTCTGTCACTGTATAACACTGGGGTACTGTACTGGTGGGGACAGGTCTGTCACTGTATAACACTGGGGTACAATACTGGTGGGTACAGGTCTGTCACTGTATAACACTGGGGTACAGTACTGGTGGGTACAGGTCTGTCACTGTATATCACTGGGGTACTGTACTTGTGGGTACAGGTCTGTCACTGTATAACACTGGGATACAGTACTGGTGGGTACAGGTCTGTCAGTGTATAACACTGGGGTACAATACTGGTGGGTACAGGTCTATCACTATATAACACTGGGGTACAGTACTGGTGGGTACAGGTCTGTCACTGTATAACACTGGGGTACAGTACTGGTGGGTACAGGTCTGTCACTGTATAACACTGGGTACTGTACTGGTGGGTACAGGTCTGTCACTGTATATCACTGGGGTACAGTACTGGTGGGTACAGGTCTGTCACTGTATAACACTGGGGTACAGTACTGGTGGGGTCAAGTCTGTCGTTGTATAACACAGGGATACTGTACTGGTGGGTACAGGTCTGTCACTGTGTAACAATGGCGCACAGTACTGGTGGGTACAGGTCTGTCACTGTATAACACGGGTACAGTACTGGTGGGTGCAGGTCTGTCACTGTATAACTCTGGGGTGCAGTACTGGTGGGTACAGGTCTGTCACTGTATAACACTGGGGTACTGTACTGATGGGATGAGGCCTGTTAATGCATAACACTGGGGTACAGTACTCGCAGTATCACACGAGTACAGTACTGGTGGCTACAGGTCTGTCATTGTATAATACTTGGGTGCAGTACTGGTGGGTGCAGGTCTGTCGCTGTATAACACTGTGGTGCAGTACTAGTGGGTACAGGTCTGTCACTGTATAACAGAGGGGTACAGTACTGGTGGGTACAAGTCTGTCACTGTATAACACTGGGAAACAGTACTGGTGGGTGCAGGTCTGTCACTGTATAACACTGGGGTACAGTAATGGTGGGTACTGGTCTGTCAGTGTATAATACGGGTACAGTACTGGTGGGTGCTCGTCTGTCACTGTATAACACTGGGGTACAGTACTGGTGGGAACAAGTCTGTCAGTGTATAACACTGGGGTACAGTGCTGGTGGGTACAGGTCTGTCACTGTATAACACTGGGGTACAGTATTGTTGGGTACAGGTCTGTCTCTGTATAACACTGGAGTACAGTACTGTTGGGTAACAGGTCTGTCACTGTATAACATTGGGATACAGTACTGGTGTGTGCAGGTCTGTAACTGTATAACACTGGGGTACAGTACTGGTGGGTTCAGGTCTGTCACTGTATAACACTGGGGTACAGTACTGGTGGGTACACATATGTCACTGTATTACGTTGGGGTACAGTACTGGTGGGTACAAGCCTGTCACTGTATAACACTGGGGTACAGTACTGGTGGGTACAGGTCTGTCACTGTATAACACTGGGATACAGCACTGGTGGGATCAGGTCTGTCACTGTATGACACTGGGGTGCAGTATTGGTGGGTTCAGGTCTGTCTCTGTATAACACTGGGGTACAGTGCTGCTGGGTACAGGTCTGTCACTGTAAAGCACTGGGGTACAGTACTGGTGGGTACAGGTCTGTCAGTGTATAACACAGGGGTACAGTACAGGTGGGTACAGGTCTGTCACTGTATAACACTGGGGTACAGTACAGGTGGGTACAGGTCTGTCGCTGTATAAAACTGGGATACAGTACTGGTGTGTACAGGTCTGTCTCTGTATAACACTGGGTTACAGTGCTGGTGGGTACAGGTCTGTCACTGTATAACACTTGGGTACAGTACTGGTGGGTACAGGTCTGTCACTCTATAACACTGGGGTACAGTACAGGTGGGTACAGGTCTGTCGCTGTATAACACTGGGGTACAGTACTGGTGGGTAAAGGTCTGTCACTGTATATCACTGGGGTACAGTACTGGTGGGTACAGGTCTGTCACTGTATAACACTGGGGTACAGTACTGGTGGGTTCAGGTCTGTCAATGTATAACACTGGGATACAGTACTAGTGTGTACAGGTCTGTCACTGTATAACACTGGGGTACAGTACTGGTGGGTACAGGTCTTTCTCTGTATAACACTGGGGTACAGTACTGGTGGGTACAGGTCTGTCCCTGTATAACACTGGGGTACAGTACTGGTTGGTACAGGTCTGTCGCTGTATAAAACTGGGATACAGTACTGGTGGGTACAGGTCTGTCACTGTATAACACTGGGGTACAGTACTGGTGGGTAGAGGTCTGTCACTGTATAACACTGGGGTACAGTACATGTTGGGTGCAGGTCTGTCACTGTATAACACTGGGGTACAGTACAGGTGGGTACAGGTCTGTCACTGTATAACACTGGGGTACAGTACTGGTGGGTTCAGGTCTGCCACTGTATAACACTGGGGTACTGTACTGGTGGGTACAGGTCTGTCACTGTATAACACTGGGATACAGTACTGGTGGGTACAGGTCTGTCACTGTATAACACTTGGGTACAGTACTGGTGGGTACAGGTCTGTCACTCTATAACACTGGGGTACAGTACAGATGGGTACAGGTCTGTCGCTGTACAACATTGGGGTACAGTACTGGTGGGTACAGGTCTGTCACTGTATATCACTGGGGTACAGTACTGGTGGGTACAGGTCTGTCACTGTATAACACTGGGGTACAGTACTGGTAGGTTCAGGTCTGTCAATGTATAACACTGGGATACAGTACTAGTGTGTACAGGTCTGTCACTGTATAACACTGGGGTACAGTACTGGTGGGTACAGGTCTGTCACTGTATAACACTGGGGTACAGTACTGGTGGGTACAGGTCTGTCCCTGTATAACACTGGGGTACAGTACTGGTGGGTACAGGTCTGCCGCTGTATAAAACTGGGATACAGTACTGGTGGGTACAGGTCTGTCACTGTATAACACTGGGGTACAGCACTGGTGGGTACAGGTCTGTCACTGTATAACACGGGTACAGTACTGGTGGGTTCAGGTCTGTCACTGTATAACACTGGGGTACTGGACTGGTGGGTACAGGTCTGTCACTGTATAACACTGGGGTACAATACTGGTGGGTACAGGTCTGTCACTGTATAACACTGGGGTACAGTACTGGTGGGTACAGGTCTGTCACTGTATATCACTGGGGTACTGTACTTGTGGGTACAGGTCTGTCACTGTATAACACTGGGATACAGTACTGGTGGGTACAGGTCTGTCACTGTATAACACTGGGGTACAATACTGGTGGGTACAGGTCTATCACTATATAACACTGGGGTACAGTACTGGTGGGTACAGGTCTGTCACTGTATAACACTGGGGTACAGTACTGGTGGGTACAGGTCTGTCACTGTATAACACTGGGTACTGTACTGGTGGGTACAGGTCTGTCACTGTATATCACTGGGGTACAGTACTGGTGGGTACAGGTCTGTCACTGTATAACACTGGGGTACAGTACTGGTGGGGTCAGGTCTGTCGTTGTATAACACAGGGATACTGTACTGGTGGGTACAGGTCTGTCACTGTGGAACAATGGCGCACAGTACTGGTGGGTACAGGTCTGTCACTGTATAACACGGGTACAGTACTGGTGGGTGCAGGTCTGTCACTGTATAACTCTGGGGTACAGTACTGGTGGGTACAGGTCTGTCACTGTATAACACTGGGGTACTGTACTGATGGGATGAGGCCTGTTAATGCATAACACTGGGGTACAGTACTCGCAGTATCACACGAGTACAGTACTGGTGGCTACAGGTCTGTCATTGTATAATACTTGGGTGCAGTACTGGTGGGTGCAGGTCTGTCGCTGTATAACACTGTGGTGCAGTACTAGTGGGTACAGGTCTTTCACTGTATAACAGAGGGGTACAGTACTGGTGGGTACAAGTCTGTCACTGTATAACACTGGGAAACAGTACTGGTGGGTGCAGGTCTGTCACTGTATAACACTGGGGTACAGTAATGGTGGGTACTCGTCTGTCAGTGTATAATACGGGTACAGTACTGGTGGGTGCAGGTCTGTCACTGTATAACACTGGGGTACAGTACTGGTGGGTGCAGGTCTGTCACTGTATAACACTGGGGTACAGTACTGGTGGGTACAAGTCTGTCACTGTATAACACTGGGGTACAGTACTGGTGGGTTCAGGTCTGTCACTGCATAACACTGGGGTACAGTACTGTTGGGTAACAGGTCTGTCACTGTATAACATTGGGATACAGTACTGGTGTGTGCAGGTCTGTAACTGTATAACACTGGGGTACAGTACTGGTGGGTTCAGGTCTGTCACTGTATAACACGAGTACAGTACTGGTGGCTACAGGTCTGTCATTGTATAACACTTGGGTGCAGTACTGGTGGGTGCAGCTCTGTCGCTGTATAACACTGGGCTGCAGTACTAGTGGGTGCAGGTCTGTCACTGTATAACACTGGGGCACAGTACTGGTGGGTACAAGTCTGTCACTGTATAACACTGGGAAACAGTACTGGTGGGTGCAGGTCTGTCACTGTATAACACTGGGGTACAGTAATGGTGGGTACTGGTCTGTCAGTGTATAATACGGGTACAGTACTGGTGGGTGCTCGTCTGTCACTGTATAACACTGGGGTACAGTACTGGTGGGAACAAGTCTGTCAGTGTATAACACTGGGGTACAGTGCTGGTGGGTACAGGTCTGTCACTGTATAACACTGGGGTACAGTATTGTTGGGTACAGGTCTGTCTCTGTATAACACTGGAGTACAGTACTGTTGGGTAACAGGTCTGTCACTGTGTAACATTGGGATACAGTACTGGTGTGTGCAGGTCTGTAACTGTATAACACTGGGGTACAGTACTGGTGGGTTCAGGTCTGTCACTGTATAACACTGGGGTACAGTACTGGTGGGTACACATATGTCACTGTATTACGTTGGGGTACAGTACTGGTGGGTACAAGCCTGTCACTGTATAACACTGGGGTACAGTACTGGTGGGTACAGGTCTGTCAATGTGTAACACTGGGATACAGCACTGGTGGGATCAGGTCTGTCACTGTATGACACTGGGGTGCAGTATTGGTGGGTTCAGGTCTGTCTCTGTATAACACTGGGGTACAGTGCTGCTGGGTACAGGTCTGTCACTGTAAAACACTGGGGTACAGTACTGGTGGGTACAGGTCTGTCACTGTATAACACTGGGGTACAGTACAGGTGGGTACAGGTCTGTCAGTGTATAACACTGGGGTACAGTACAGGTGGGTACAGGTCTGTCACTGTATAACACTGGGGTACAGTACAGGTGGGTACAGGTCTGTCGCTGTATAAAACTGGGATACAGTACTGGTGTGTACAGGTCTGTCTCTGTATAACACTGGGGTACAGTGCTGGTGGGTACAGGTCTGTCACTGTATAACACTTGGGTACAGTACTGGTGGGTACAGGTCTGTCACTCTATAACACTGGGGTACAGTACAGGTGGGTACAGGTCTGTCGCTGTATAACACTGGGGTACAGTACTGGTGGGTACAGGTCTGTCACTGTATATCACTGGGGTACAGTACTGGTGGGTACAGGTCTGTCACTGTATAACACTGGGGTACAGTACTGGTGGGTTCAGGTCTGTCAATGTATAACACTGGGATACAGTACTAGTGTGTACAGGTCTGTCACTGTATAACACTGGGGTACAGTACTGGTGGGTACAGGTCTGTCACTGTATAACACTGGGGTACAGTACTGGTGGGTACAGGTCTGTCCCTGTATAACACTGGGGTACAGTACTGGTTGGTACAGGTCTGTCGCTGTATAAAACTGGGATACAGTACTGGTGGGTACAGGTCTGTCACTGTATAACACTGGGGTACAGTACTGGTGGGTACAGGTCTGTCACTGTATAACACTGGGGTACAGTACATGTTGGGTACAGGTCTGTCACTGTATAACACTGGGGTACAGTACAGGTGGGTACAGGTCTGTCACTGTATAACACTGGGGTACAGTACTGGTGGGTTCAGGTCTGCCACTGTATAACACTGGGGTACTGTACTGGTGGGTACAGGTCTGTCACTGTATAACACTGGGATACAGTACTGGTGGGTACAGGTCTGTCACTGTATAACACTGGGGTACAATACTGGTGGGTACAGGTCTGTCACTGTATAACACTGGGGTACAGTACTGGTGGGTACAGGTCTGTCACTGTATATCACTGGGGTACTGTACTTGTGGGGACAGGTCTGTCACTGTATAACACTGGGATACTGTACTGGTGGGGACAGGTCTGTCACTGTATAACACTGGGGTACAATACTGGTGGGTACAGGTCTATCACTATATAACACTGGGGTACAGTACTGGTGGGTACAGGTCTGTCACTGTATAACACTGGGGTACAGTACTGGTGGGTTCAGGTCTGTCACTGTATAACACTGGGGTACTGTACTGGTGGGTACAGGTCTGTCACTGTATATCACTGGGGTACAGTACTGGTGGGTACAGGTCTGTCACTGTATAACACTGGGGTACAGTACTGGTGGGGTCAGGTCTGTCGTTGTATAACACAGGGATACTGTACTGGTGGGTACAGGTTTGTCACTGTATAACACGGGTACAGTACTGATGGGATCAGGCCTGTCACTGCATAATACTGGGGTACAGTACTGGTCGGATCAGGCCTGTCAATGTATAACACTAGGGTTCAGTACTGGTGGGTACAGGTTTGTCACTGTATAACACAGGGGTACAGTACTGGTGGGGTCATGTCTGTCATTGTATTACAGGGATACTGTACTGGTGGGTACAGGTCTGTCTCTGTATAACACTGGGGTACAGTACTGATGGGATGAGGCCTGTCAATGCATAACACCAGGGTACAGTACTCGCAGTATAACACGAGTACAGTACTGGTGGCTGCAGGTCTGTCATTGTATAATACTTGGGTGCAGTACTGGTGGGTGCAGGTCTGTCGCTGTATAACACTGTGGTGCAGCACTAGTGGGTACAGGTCTGTCACTGTATAACAGAAGGGTACAGTACTGGTGGGTACAAGTCTGTCACTGTATAACACTGGGAAACAGTACTGGTGGGTGCAGGTCTGTCACTGTATAACACTGGGGTACAGTCCTGGTGGGAACAAGTCTAACACTGTATAACACTGGGTACAGTACTGGTGGGTGCAGGTCTGTCACTGTATAACACTGGGGTACAGTACTGGTGGGGCCAGGTCTGTCACTGTATAACACTGCGGCACAGTGCTGGTGGGTACAGGTCTGTCGCTGTATAACACTGGGGTATAGTACTGTTGGGTACAGGTCTGTCACTGTATAACACTGGGATACAGTACTGGTGGGTACAGGTCTGTCACTGTATAACACTGGGATACAGTACTGGTGGGTACAGGTCTGTCACTGTATAACACTGGGGTACAGTACTGTTGGGTACAGGTCTGTCACTGTATAACACTGGGATACAGTACTGGTGGGTACAGGTCTGTCACTGTATAACACTGGGGTACAGTACTGGTGGGTTCAGGTCTGTCACTGTATAACACTGCGGCACAGTGCTGGTGGGTACAGGTCTGTCGCTGTATAACACTGGGGTATAGTACTGTTGGGTGCAGGTCTGTCACTGTATAACACTGGGGTGTAGTCCTGGTGGGTACAGATTTGTCATTGTATAACGCTGGGTTGCAGTACTCGTGGGTACAGGTCTGTCACTGTATAACACTGGGGGACAGTACTGGTGGGGTCAGGTCTGTCGTTCTATAACACAGGGATACTGTACTGGTGGGTACAGGTCTGTCACTGTATAACACGAATACAGTACTGGTGGCTACAGGTCTGTCATTGTATAACACTTGGGTGCAGTACTGGTGGGTACAGGTCTGTCGCTGTATAACACTGGGGTGCAGTACTGGTGGGTACAGGTCTGTCACTGTATAACACTGGGGTACAGTACTGGTGTGTACAAGTCTGTCACTGTATAACACTGGGAAACAGTACTGGTGGGTGCAGGTCTGTCACTGTATAACACTGGGGTACAGTAATGGTGGGTACTGGTCTGTCAGTGTATAATACGGGCACAGTACTGGTGGGTGCTCGTCTGTCACTGTATAACACTGGGGTACAGTACAGGTGGGAACAAGTCTGTCAGTGTATAACACTGGGGTACAGTGCTGGTGGGTACAGGTCTGTCACTCTATAACACGGGTACAGTGCTGGTGGGGACAGGTCTGTCGCTAAAAAAACTGGGGTACAGTCTTGTTGCGTACAGGTCTGTCTCTGTATAACACTGGGGTACAGTACTGTTGGGTAACAGGTCTGTCACTGTATAACATTGGGATACAGTACTGGTGTGTGCAGGTCTGTAACTGTATAACACTGGGGTACAGTAGTGGTGGGTTCAGGTCTGTCACTGTATAACACTGGGGTACAGAACTGGTGGGTACAGGTCTGCCACTGTATAACACTGGGGTACTGTACTGGTGGGTACAGGTCTGTCACTGTATAACACTGGGATACAGTACTGGTGGGTACAGGTCTGTCACTGCATAACACTGGGGTACAATACTGGTGGGTACAGGTCTGTCACTGTATAACACTGGGGTACAGTACTGGTGGGTACAGGTCTGTCACTGTATAACACTGGGGTACTGTACTTGTGGGTACAGGTCTGTCACTGTATAACACTGGGATACAGTACTGGTGGGTACAGGTCTGTCACTGTATCGCACTGGGGTACAATACTGGTGGGTACAGGTCTGTCACTGTATAACACTGGGGTACAGTACTGGTGGGTACAGGTCTGTCACTGTATAACACTGGGGCACAGTACTGGTGGGTTCAGGTCTGTCACTGTATAACACTGTGGTACTGTACTGGTGGGTACAGGTCTGTCATTGTATAACACTGGGGTACAGTACTGGTGGGTACAGATCTGTCACTGTATAACACTGGGATACAGTGCCAGTGTGTACATGTCAGTCACTGTATAACACTGGGGTACAGTACTGGTGGGTACAGGTCTGTCACTGTATAACACTGGGGTACAGTACTGGTGGGTACAGGTCTGTCACTGTATAACACTGGGGTACAGCACTGGTGGGTACAGATCTGTCACTGCATAACACTGGGGTACAGTACTGGTGGGTACAGGTATGTCACTCTATAACACTGGGATACAGTACTGGTGGGATCAGGTCTCTCACTGTATGACACTGGGGTGCAGTATTGGTGGTCACAGGTTTGTCACTGTATAACATTGGGCTGCTGTATTGGTGGGTTCAGGTCTGTCTGTATAACACTGGGGTACAGTACTGGTGGTTACTGGTCTGTCACTGTATAACACTGCGGTACAGTACTGGTGGGTACAGGTCTGTCGCTGTATAAAACTGGGATACAGTACTGGTGGGTACAGGTCTGTCACTGTATAACACTGGGGTACAGTACTGGTGGGTACAGGTCTGTCACTGTATAACACTGGGGTACAGTACATGTTGGGTACAGGTCTGTCACTGTATAACACTGGGGTACAGTACAGGTGGGTACAGGTCTGTCACTGTATAACACTGGGGCACAGTACTGGTGGGTACAGGTCTGTCACTATATAACACTGGGGTACACTACAGCTGGGTACAGGTCTATCACTGTGTAATTCTGGGGTACAGTGCTGGTGGGTAGAGGTTTGTCACTGTATAAACTTGGGGTACAGTACTGGTGGGTACACGCCTGTCGCTGAATAACACTGGGGTACAGTACTGGTGGGTACAGGTCTGTCACTGTATAACACAGTGGAACAGGACTGGTGGGTACTGCTCTGTCACTGTATAACTCTTAGTTACAGTACTGGTGGGTACAGGTTTGTCACTGTATTATCCTGGGGTACAGTACTGGTGGGTACAGGTCTGTCACTGCATAACACTGGGGTACAGTACTGGTGGGTACAGGTCTGTCACTGTATAACGACTGGGGTACAGTACTGGTGGGTACAGGTCTGTCACTGTATAACACTGGGATACAGTACTGGTGGGATCAGGTCTGTCACTGTATGACACTGGGGTGCAGTATTGGTGGGCACAGGTTTGTCACTGTATTACATTGGTGTGCTGTATTGGTGGGTGCAGGTCTGTCTCTGTATAACACTGTGGTACAGTGCTGGTGGTTACTGCTCTGTCACTGTACAACACTGGGGTACAGTACTGGTGTGTACAGGTCTGTCGCTGTATAAAAATGGGATACATTACTGGTGGGTACAGGTCTGTCGCTGTATAACAGTGTGGTACAGTACTGGTGGTTACAGGTCTGTCACTGTAAAACACTGGGGTACAGTACTGGTGGGTACAGGTCTGTCACTGTATAACACTGGGGTACAGTACTGGTGGGTACAGGTCTGTCACTGTATAACACTGGGGTACAGTACTGGTGGGTACAGGTCTGTCGCTGTATAAAACTGGGATACAGTACTGGTGGGTACAGGTCTGTCACTGTATAACACTGGGGTACAGTACTGGTGGGTACAGGTCTGTCACTGTATAACACTGGGGTACTGTACTGGTGGGTACAGGTCTGTCACTGTATAACACTGGGGTACAGTACTGGTGGGTACAGATATGTCACTGTATTACATTGGGGTACAGTACTGGTGGGTACAAGCCTGTCACTGTATAACACTGGGGTACAGTACTGGTGGGTACAGGTCTGTCACTGTATAACACTGGGATACAGCACTGGTGGGATCAGGTCTGTCACTCTATGACACTGGGGTGCAGTATTGGTGGGTTCAGGTCTGTCTCTGTATAACACTGGGGTACAGTGCTGCTGGGTACAGGTCTGTTACTGTAAAACACTGGGGTACAGTACTGGTGGGTACAGGTCTGTCACTGTATAACACTGGGGTACAGTACAGGTGGGTACAGGTCTGTCACTGTATAACACTGGGGTACAGTATATGTTGGGTACAGGTCTGTCACTGTATAACACTGGGGTACAGTACAGGTGGGTACAGATCTGTCACTGTATAAAACTGGGATACCGTACTGGTGTGTACAGGCCTGTCGCTGTATAACACTGGGGTACAGTACTGGTGGGTACAGGTCTGTCACTGTATATCACTGGGATACAGTACTGGTGGGTACAGGTCTGTCGCTGTATAACACTTGGGTACAGTACTGGTGGGTACAGGTCTGTCACTGTATAACACTGGGGTACAGTACAGGTGGGTACAGGTCTGTCGCTGTATAACACTGGGGTACAGTACTGGTGGGTACAGGTCTGTCACTGTATATCACTTGGATACAGTACTGGTGGGTACAGGTCTGTCACTGTATAACACTGGGGTACAGTACTGGTGGGTTCAGGTCTGTCAATGTATAACACTGGGATACAGTACTAGTGTGTACAGGTCTGTCACTGTATAACACTGGGGTACAGTACTGGTGGGTACAGGTCTGTCACTGTATAACACTGGGGTACAGTACAGGTGGGTACAGGTCTGTCCCTGTATAACACTGGGGTACAGTGCTGGTGGGTACAGGTCTGTCGCTGTATAAAACTGGGATACAGTACTGGTGGGTACAGGTCTGTCACTGTATAACACTGGGGTACAGTACTGGTGGGGACAGGTCTGTCACTGTATAACACTGGGGTACAGTACATGTTGGGTACACGTCTGTCACTGTATAACACTGGGGTACAGTACAGGTGGGTACAGGTCTGTCACTGTATAACACTGGGGTACAGTACTGGTGGGTTCAGGTCTGCCACTGTATAACACTGGGGTACTGTACTGGTGGGTACAGGTCTGTCACTGTATAACACTGGGATACAGTACTGGTGGGTACAGGTCTGTCACTGTATAACACTGGGGTACAATACTGGTGGGTACAGGTCTGTCACTGTATAACAGTGGGGTACAGTACTCGTGGGTACAGGTCTGTCACTGCATAACACTGGGGTACTGTACTTGTGGGTACAGGTCTGTCACTGTATAACACTGGGATACAGTACTGGTGGGTACAGGTCTGTCACTGTATAACACTGGGGTACAGTACTGGTGGGTACAGGTCTGTCACTGTATAACACTGGGATACAGTACTGGTGGGTACAGGTCTGTCACTGTATATCACTGGGGTACAGTACTGGTGGGTACAGGTCTGTCACTGTATAACACTGGGGTACAGTACTGGTGGGGTCAGGTCTGTCGTTGTATAACACAGGGATACTGTACTGGTGGGTACAGGTTTGTCACTGTATAACACGGGTACAGTACTGATGGGATCAGGCCTGTCACTGCATAACACTGGGGTACAGTACTGGTCGGATCAGGCCTGTCAATGTATAACACTAGGGTGCAGTACTGGTGGGTACAGGTTTGTCACTATATAACACAGGGGTACAGTACTGGTGGGGTCAGGTCTGCCATTGTATAACAGGGATACTGTACTGGTGGGTACTGGTCTGTCACTGTATAACACTGAGGTACAGTACTGATGCGATGAGGCCTGTCAATGCATAACACTGGGGTACAGTACTCGCAGTATAACACGAGTACAGTACTGGTGGCTACAGGTCTGTCATTGTATAATACTTGGGTGCAGTACTGGTGGGTGCAGGTTTGTCGCTGTATAAAACTGTGGTGCAGTACTAGTGGGTACAGGTCTGTCACTGTATAACAGAGGGGTACAGTACTGGTGGGTAGAAGTCTGTCACTTTATAACACTGGGAAACAGTACTGGTGGGTGCAGGTCTGTCACTGTATAACACTGGGGTACAGTAATGGTGGGTACTCGTCTGTCAGTGTATAATACGGGTACAGTACTGGTGGGTGCAGTTCTGTCACTGTATAACACTGGGGTACAGTACTGGTGGGAACAAGTCTGTCACTGTATAACACTGGGGTACAGTACTGGTGGGTTCAGGTCTGTCACTGTATAATACTGGGGTACAGTACTGGTGGGTACAGGTTTGTCGCTGTATAACACTGGGATACAGTACTGGTGGGTACAGGTCTGTCACTGTATAACACTGGGGTACAGTACTGGTGGGTACAGGTTTGACACTGTACAACACTAGGGTACAGTACTGGTGGGTACTGGTCTGTCGCTGTATAACACTGGAGTACAGTACTGGTGGGTACAGGTCTCTCACTGTATAACGCTGGGTTACAGTACTGGTGGGTACAGGTTTGTCACTGTATAACACTGGGGTACAGTGCTGGTGGGTACAGGTCTGTCACTGTATAACATTGGGATACAATACCGGTGTGTGCAGGTCTGCCACTGTATAACACTGGGGTACAGTACTGATGGGTTCAGGTCTGTCACTGTATAACACTTGGGTACAGTACTGGTGGGTACAGGTCTGTCACTGTATAACACGAATACAGTACTGGTGGCTACAGGTCTGTCATTGTATAACACTTGGGTGCAGTACTGGAGGGTGCAGGTCTGTCGCTGTATAACACTGGGGTGCAGTACTAGTGGGTACACGTCTGTCACTGTATAACACTGGGGTACAGCACTGGTGGGTACAAGTCTGTCACTGTATAACACTGGGGTTCAGTACTGGTGGGTGCAGGTCTGTCACTGTATAACACTGGGGTACAGTAATGGTGGGGACAGGTCTGTCACTGTATAACACTGGGGTACAGTACATGTTGGGTACACGTCTGTCACTGTATAACACTGGGGTACAGTACAGGTGGGTACAGGTCTGTCACTGTATAACACTGGGGTACAGTACTGGTGGGTTCAGGTCTGCCACTGTATAACACTGGGGTACTGTACTGGTGGGTACAGGTCTGTCACTGTATAACACTGGGATACAGTACTGGTGGGTACAGGTCTGTCACTGTATAACACTGGGGTACAATACTGGTGGGTACAGGTCTGTCACTGTATAACAGTGGGGTACAGTACTCGTGGGTACAGGTCTGTCACTGCATAACACTGGGGTACTGTACTTGTGGGTACAGGTCTGTCACTGTATAACACTGGGATACAGTACTGGTGGGTACAGGTCTGTCACTGTATAACACTGGGGTACAGTACTGGTGGGTACAGGTCTGTCACTGTATAACACTGGGATACAGTACTGGTGGGTACAGGTCTGTCACTGTATATCACTGGGGTACAGTACTGGTGGGTACAGGTCTGTCACTGTATAACACTGGGGTACAGTACTGGTGGGGTCAGGTCTGTCGTTGTATAACACAGGGATACTGTACTGGTGGGTACAGGTTTGTCACTGTATAACACGGGTACAGTACTGATGGGATCAGGCCTGTCACTGCATAACACTGGGGTACAGTACTGGTCGGATCAGGCCTGTCAATGTATAACACTAGGGTGCAGTACTGGTGGGTACAGGTTTGTCACTATATAACACAGGGGTACAGTACTGGTGGGGTCAGGTCTGCCATTGTATAACAGGGATACTGTACTGGTGGGTACTGGTCTGTCACTGTATAACACTGAGGTACAGTACTGATGCGATGAGGCCTGTCAATGCATAACACTGGGGTACAGTACACGCAGTATAACACGAGTACAGTACTGGTGGCTACAGGTCTGTCATTGTATAATACTTGGGTGCAGTACTGGTGGGTGCAGGTCTGTCGCTGTATAAAACTGTGGTGCAGTACTAGTGGGTACAGGTCTGTCACTGTATAACAGAGGGGTACAGTACTGGTGGGTAGAAGTCTGTCACTGTATAACACTGGGAAACAGTACTGGTGGGTGCAGGTCTGTCACTGTATAACACTGGGGTACAGTAATGGTGGGTACTCGTCTGTCAGTGTATAATACGGGTACAGTACTGGTGGGTGCAGTTCTGTCACTGTATAACACTGGGGTACAGTACTGGTGGGAACAAGTCTGTCACTGTATAACACTGGGGTACAGTACTGGTGGGTTCAGGTCTGTCACTGTATAATACTGGGGTACAGTACTGGTGGGTACAGGTTTGTCGCTGTATAACACTGGGATACAGTACTGGTGGGTACAGGTCTGTCACTGTATAACACTGGGGTACAGTACTGGTGGGTACAGGTTTGACACTGTACAACACTAGGGTACAGTACTGGTGGGTACTGGTCTGTCGCTGTATAACACTGGAGTACAGTACTGGTGGGTACAGGTCTCTCACTGTATAACGCTGGGTTACAGTACTGGTGGGTACAGGTTTGTCACTGTATAACACTGGGGTACAGTGCTGGTGGGTACAGGTCTGTCACTGTATAACATTGGGATACAATACCGGTGTGTGCAGGTCTGCCACTGTATAACACTGGGGTACAGTACTGATGGGTTCAGGTCTGTCACTGTATAACACTTGGGTACAGTACTGGTGGGTACAGGTCTGTCACTGTATAACACGAATACAGTACTGGTGGCTACAGGTCTGTCATTGTATAACACTTGGGTGCAGTACTGGAGGGTGCAGGTCTGTCGCTGTATAACACTGGGGTGCAGTACTAGTGGGTACAGGTCTGTCACTGTATAACACTGGGGTACAGCACTGGTGGGTACAAGTCTGTCACTGTATAACACTGGGGTTCAGTACTGGTGGGTGCAGGTCTGTCACTGTATAACACTGGGGTACAGTAATGGTGGGTACTGGTCTGTCAGTGTATAATACGGGTACAGTACTGGTGGGTGCTCGTCTGTCACTGTATAACACTGGGGTACAGTACTGGTGGGAACAAGTCTGTCAGTGTATAACACGGGTACAGTGCTGGTTGGTACAGGTCTGTCGCTATATAAAACTGGGGTACAGTATTGTTGGGTACAGGTCTGTCTCTGTATAACACTGGGGTACAGTACTGCTGGGTAACAGGTCTGTCACTGTATAACATTGGGATACAGTACTGGTGTGTGCAGGTCTGTAACTGTATAACACTGGGGTACAGTAGTGGTGGGTTCAAGTCTGTCACTGTATAACACGGGGGTACAGTACTGGTGGGTACAGGTATGTCACTGTATTACGTTGGGGTACAGTACTGGGGGGTTCAAGCCTGTCACTGTATAACACTGGGGTACAATACTGGTGGGTACAGGTCTGTCACGGTATAACACGGGGATACAGCACTTGTGGGATCAGGTCTGTCACTGTATGACACTGTGGTGCAGTATTGGTGGGTTCAGGTCTGTCTCTGTATAGCACTGGGGTTCAGTGCTGCTCGGTACAGGTCTGTCACTGTAAAACACTGGGGTACAGTACTGGTGGGTACAGGTCTGTCACTGTATAACACTGGGGTACAGTACAGGTGGGTAAAAGTTTGTCAATGTATAACACTGGGGTACAGTACAGGTGGGTACAGGTCTGTCACTGTATAACACTGGGGTACAGTACAGGTGGGTACAGGTCTGTCGCGGTATAAAACTGGGATACAGTACTGGTGTGTACAGGTCTGTCTCTGTATAACACTGGGGTACAATACTGGTGGGTACAGGTCTGTCACTGTATAACACTTGGGTACAGTACTGGTGGGTAGAGGTCTGTCACTGTATAACACTGGGGTACAGTACAGGTGGGTACAGGTCTGTCGCTGTATAACACTGTGGTACAGTACTGGTGGGTACAGGTCTGTCACTGTATATCACTGGGGTACAGTACTGGTGGGTACAGGTCTGTCACTGTATAACACTGGGGTACAGTACTGGTGGGTTCAGGTCTGTCAATGCATAACACTGGGATACAGTACTAGTGTGTACAGGTCTGTCATTGTATAACACTGGGATACAGTACTGGTGGGTACAGGTCTGTCACTGTATAACACTGGGGTACAGTACTGGTGGGTACACGTCTGTCACTGTATAACACTGGGGTACAGTACTGGTGGGTACAGGTCTGTCGCTGTATAAAACTGGGATACAGTACTGGTGGGTACAGGTCTGTCACTGTATAACACTGGGGTACAGTACTGGTGGGTACAGGTCTGTCACTGTATAACACTGGGGTGCAGTACATGTTGGGTACAGGTCTGTCACTGTATAACACTGGGGTACAGTACAGGTGGGTACAGGACTGTCACTGTATAACACTGGGGTACAGTACTGGTGGGTTCAGGTCTGCCACTGTTTCACACTGGGGTACAGTACAGGTGGGTACAGGTCTGTCACTGTATAACACTGGGGTGCAGTAGTGGTGGGTTCAGGTCTGTCACTGTATAACACTGTGGTACTGTACTGGTGGGTACAGGTCTGTCACTGTATAACACTGGGTTACAGTACTGGTGGGTACAGATCTGTCACTGTATAACACTGGGATACAGTGCCAGTGTGTACATGTCAGTCACTGTATAACACTGGGGTACAGTACTGGTGGGTACAGGTCTGTCACTGCATAACACTGGGGTACAGTACTGGTGGGAACAGGTCTGTCACTGTATAACACTGGGGTACAGCACTGGTGGGTACAGGTCTGTCACTGTATAACACTGGGGTACAGTACTGGTGGGTACAGGTATGTCACTCTATAACACTGGGATACAGTACTGGTGGGATCAGGCCTGTCACTGTATGACACTGGGGTGCAGTATTGGTGGTCACAGGTTTGTCACTGTATAACATTGGGCTGCTGTATTGATGGGTTCAGGTCTGTCTGTATAACACTGGGGTACAGTACTGGTGGTTACTGGTCTATCACTGTATAACACTGCGGTACAGTACTGGTGGGTACAGGTCAGTCACTGTATAACACTGGGGTACAGTACATGTTGGGTACAGGTCTGTCACTGTATAACACTGGGGTACAGTACTGGTGGGTACAGGTCTGTCACTGTATAAAACTGGGATACAGTACTGGTGGGTACAGGTCTGTCACTGTATAACACTGGGGTACAGTACTGGTGGGTACAGGTCTGTCACTGTATAACACTGGGGTACAGTACATGTTGGGTACAGGTCTGTCACTGTATAACACTGGGGTACAGTACAGGTGGGTACAGGTCTGTCACTGTCTAACACGGGTACAGCACTGGTGGGTACAGGTCTGTCACTGTAACACTGGGGTACAGTAATGGTGGGTACAGGTCTGTCACTGTATAACACTGGGGCACAGTACAGGTGGGTACAGGTCTGTCACTGTCTAACACGGGTACAGCACTGGTGGGTACAGGTCTGTCACTGTAACACTGGGGTACAGTAATGGTGGGTACAGGTCTGTCACTGTATAACACTGGGGTACAGTACAGCTGGGTACAGGTCTGTCACTGTGTAATTCTGTGGTACAGTGCTGGTGGGTACAGGTTTGTCACTGTATAAACCTGGGGTACAGTACTGGTGGGTACACGCCTGTCGCTGAATAACACTGGGGCACAGTACTGGTGGGTACAGGTCTGTCACTGTATAACACTGGGGTACAGTACAGCTGGGTACAGGTCTGTCACTGTCTAATCCTGGGGTACAGTACTGGTGGGTACAGGTCTGTCACTGCATAACACTGGGGTACAGTACTGGTGGGTACAGGTCTGTCACTGTATAACGAAGGGGTACAGTACTGGTGGGTACAGGTCTGTCACTGTATAACACTGGGATACAGTACTGGTGGGATCCGGTCTGTCACTGTATGAGACTGGGGTGCAGTATTGGTGGGCACAGGTTTGTCACTGTATAACATTGGGGTGCTGTATTGGTGGGTGCAGGTCTGTCTATGTATAACACTGGGGTACAGTACTGGTGGTTACTGGTCTGTCACTGTATAACACTGGGGTACAGTACTGGTGGGTACAGGTCTGTCGCTGTGTTAAAATGGGATACAGTACTGGTGGGTACAGGTCTGTCACTGTATAACACTGGGGTACAGTACATGTTGGGTACAGGTCTGTCACTGTATAACACTGGGGTACAGTACAGGTGGGTACAGGTCTGTCACTGTCTAACACTGGGATACAGTACTGGTGGGTACAGGTCTGTCACTGTATAACACTGGGGTACAATACTGGTGGGTACAGGTCTGTCACTGTACAACAATGGGGTACAGTACTGGTGGGTACAGGTCTGTCACTGTATAACACTGGGGTATTGTACTGGTGGGTACAGGTCTGTCACTGTATAACACTGGGATACAGTACTGGTGGGTACAGGTCTGTCGCTGTATAACACTGGGGTACAATACTGGTGGGTACAGGTCTGTCACTGTATAACACTGGGGTACAGTACTGGTGGGTACAGGTCTGTCACTGTATAACACTGGGGTACAGTACTGGTGGGTTCAGGTCTGTCACTGTATAACACTGTGGTACTGTACTGGTGGGTACAGGTCTGTCACTGCATAACACCGGGGTACAGTACTGGTGGGTACAGGTCTGTCACTGTATAACACTGGGATACAGTGCCAGTGTGTACATGTCAGTCACTGTATAACACTGGGCTACAGTACTGGTGGGTACAGGTCTGTCACTGTATAACACTGGGGTACAGTACTGGTGGGTACAGGTCTGTCACTGTATAACACTGGGGCACAGTACTGGTGGGTACAGGTCTGTCACTGTATAACACTGGGGTACAGTACTGGTGGGTACAGGTATTTCACTCTATAACACTGGGATACAGTACTGGTGGGATCAGGTCTGTCACTGTATGACACTGGGGTGCAGTATTGGTGGTCACAGGTTTGTCACTGTATAACATTGGGCTGCTGTATTGGTGGGTTCAGGTCTGTCTCTGTATAACACTGGGGTACAGTACTGGTGGTTACTGGTCTGTCACTGTATAACACTGGGGTACAGTACTGGTGGGTACAGGTATGTCACTCTATAACACTGTGATACAGTACTGGTGGGATCAGGTCTGTCACTGTATGACACTGGGGTGCAGTATTGGTGGTCACAGGTTTATCACTGTATAACATTGGGCTGCTGTATTGGTGGGTTCAGGTCTGTCTGTATAACACTGGGGTACAGTACTGGTGGTTACTGGTCTATCACTGTATAACACTGCGGTACAGTACTGGTGGGTACAGGTCTGTCGCTGTATAAAACTGGGATACAGTACTGGTGGGTACAGGTCTGTCACTGTATAACACTGGGGTACAGTACTGGTGGGTACAGGTCTGTCACTGTATAAAACTGCGGTACAGTACTGGTGGGTACAGGTCTGTCGCTGTATAAAACTGGGATACAGTACTGGTGGGTACAGGTCTGTCACTGTATAACACTGGGGTACAGTACATGTTGGGTACAGGTCTGTCACTGTATAACACTGGGGTACAGTACAGGTGGGTACAGGTCTGTCACTGTCTAACACTGGGATACAGTACTGGTGGGTACAGGTCTGTCACTGTATAACACTGGGGTACAATACTGGTGGGTACAGGTCTGTCACTGTACAACAATGGGGTACAGTACTGGTGGGTACAGGTCTGTCACTGTATAACACTGGGGTATTGTACTGGTGGGTACAGGTCTGTCACTGTATAACACTGGGATACAGTACTGGTGGGTACAGGTCTGTCGCTGTATAACACTGGGGTACAATACTGGTGGGTACAGGTCTGTCACTGTATAACACTGGGGTACAGTACTGGTGGGTACAGGTCTGTCACTGTATAACACTGGGGTACAGTACTGGTGGGTTCAGGTCTGTCACTGTATAACACTGTGGTACTGTACTGGTGGGTACAGGTCTGTCACTGCATAACACCGGGGTACAGTACTGGTGGGTACAGGTCTGTCACTGTATAACACTGGGATACAGTGCCAGTGTGTACATGTCAGTCACTGTATAACACTGGGCTACAGTACTGGTGGGTACAGGTCTGTCACTGTATAACACTGGGGTACAGTACTGGTGGGTACAGGTCTGTCACTGTATAACACTGGGGCACAGTACTGGTGGGTACAGGTCTGTCACTGTATAACACTGGGGTACAGTACTGGTGGGTACAGGTATTTCACTCTATAACACTGGGATACAGTACTGGTGGGATCAGGTCTGTCACTGTATGACACTGGGGTGCAGTATTGGTGGTCACAGGTTTGTCACTGTATAACATTGGGCTGCTGTATTGGTGGGTTCAGGTCTGTCTCTGTATAACACTGGGGTACAGTACTGGTGGTTACTGGTCTGTCACTGTATAACACTGGGGTACAGTACTGGTGGGTACAGGTATGTCACTCTATAACACTGTGATACAGTACTGGTGGGATCAGGTCTGTCACTGTATGACACTGGGGTGCAGTATTGGTGGTCACAGGTTTATCACTGTATAACATTGGGCTGCTGTATTGGTGGGTTCAGGTCTGTCTGTATAACACTGGGGTACAGTACTGGTGGTTACTGGTCTATCACTGTATAACACTGCGGTACAGTACTGGTGGGTACAGGTCTGTCGCTGTATAAAACTGGGATACAGTACTGGTGGGTACAGGTCTGTCACTGTATAACACTGGGGTACAGTACTGGTGGGTACAGGTCTGTCACTGTATAAAACTGCGGTACAGTACTGGTGGGTACAGGTCTGTCGCTGTATAAAACTGGGATACAGTACTGGTGGGTACAGGTCTGTCACTGTATAACACTGGGGTACAGTACATGTTGGGTACAGGTCTGTCACTGTATAACACTGGGGTACAGTACAGGTGGGTACAGGTCTGTCACTGTCTAACACTGGGATACAGTACTGGTGGGTACAGGTCTGTCACTGTATAACACTGGGGTACAATACTGGTGGGTACAGGTCTGTCACTGTACAACAATGGGGTACAGTACTGGTGGGTACAGGTCTGTCACTGTATAACACTGGGGTATTGTACTGGTGGGTACAGGTCTGTCACTGTATAACACTGGGATACAGTACTGGTGGGTACAGGTCTGTCGCTGTATAACACTGGGGTACAATACTGGTGGGTACAGGTCTGTCACTGTATAACACTGGGGTACAGTACTGGTGGGTACAGGTCTGTCACTGTATAACACTGGGGTACAGTACTGGTGGGTTCAGGTCTGTCACTGTATAACACTGTGGTACTGTACTGGTGGGTACAGGTCTGTCACTGCATAACACCGGGGTACAGTACTGGTGGGTACAGGTCTGTCACTGTATAACACTGGGATACAGTGCCAGTGTGTACATGTCAGTCACTGTATAACACTGGGCTACAGTACTGGTGGGTACAGGTCTGTCACTGTATAACACTGGGGTACAGTACTGGTGGGTACAGGTCTGTCACTGTATAACACTGGGGCACAGTACTGGTGGGTACAGGTCTGTCACTGTATAACACTGGGGTACAGTACTGGTGGGTACAGGTATTTCACTCTATAACACTGGGATACAGTACTGGTGGGATCAGGTCTGTCACTGTATGACACTGGGGTGCAGTATTGGTGGTCACAGGTTTGTCACTGTATAACATTGGGCTGCTGTATTGGTGGGTTCAGGTCTGTCTCTGTATAACACTGGGGTACAGTACTGGTGGTTACTGGTCTGTCGCTGTATAAAACTGGGATACAGTACTGGTGGGTACAGGTCTGTCACTGTATAACACTGGGGTACAGTACTGGTGGGTACAGGTCTGTCACTGTATAAAACTGCGGTACAGTACTGGTGGGTACAGGTCTGTCGCTGTATAAAACTGGGATACAGTACTGGTGGGTACAGGTCTGTCACTGTATAACACTGCGGTACAGTACTGGTGGGTACAGGTCTGTCACTGTATAACACTGGGGTACAGTACTGGTGGGTACAGGTATGTCACTCTATAACACTGGGATACAGTACTGGTGGGATCAGGTCTGTCACTGTATGACACTGGGGTGCAGTATTGGTGGTCACAGGTTTATCACTGTATAACATTGGGCTGCTGTATTGGTGGGTTCAGGTCTGTCTCTGGATAACACTGGGGTACAGTACTGGTGGTTACTGGTCTGTCACTGTATAACACTGCGGTACTGTACTGGTGGGTATAGGTCTGTAGCTGTATAAAACTGGGATACAGTACTGGTGGGTACAGGTCTGTCACTGTATAACACTGGAGCACAGTACTGGTGGGTACAGGTCTGTCACTGTATAACACTGGGGTACAGTACATGTTGGGTACAGGTCTGTCACTGTATAACACTGGGGTACAGTACAGGTGGGTACAGGTCTGTCACTGTATAACACGGATACAGTACTGGTGGTTTTTGTTCTGTCACTGTATAACACTGCGGTACAGTACTGGTGGGTACAGGTCTGTCACTGTATAACACTGGGGTACCATACTGGTTGGTACAGGTCTGTCACTGCATAACACTGGGGTACAGTACTGGTGGGTACAGGTCTGTCACTGTATAACACTGGGGTACAGTACTGGTGGGTACAGGCCTGTCACTGTATAACACTGGGATACAGTGCCAGTGTGTACATGTCAGTCACTGTATAACACTGGGGTACAGTACTGGTGGGTACAGGTCTGTCACTGTATAACACTGGGGTACAGTACTGGTGGGTACAGGTCTGTCACTGTATAACACTGGGGTACAGTACTGGTGGGTACAGGTCTGTCACTGTATAACACTGGGGTACAGTAGTGGTGGGTACAGGTCTGTCACTGTATAACACTGGGGTACAGTACTGGTGGGTTCAGGTCTGTCACTGTATAACACTGTGGTACTGTACTGGTGGGTGCAGGTCTGTCACTGCATAACACCGGGGTACAGTACTGGTGGGTACAGGTCTGTCACTGTATAACACTGGGATACAGTGCCAGTGTGTACATGTCAGTCACTGGATAACACCGGGGTACAGTACTGGTGGGTACAGGTCTGTCACTGTATAACACTGGGATACAGTGCCAGTGTGTACATGTCAGTCACTCTATAACACTGGGATACAGTACTGGTGGGATCAGGTCTGTCACTGTATGACACTGGGGTGCAGTATTGGTGGTCACAGGTTTATCACTGTATAACATTGGGCTGCTGTATTGGTGGGTTCAGGTCTGTCTGTATAACACTGGGGTACAGTACTGGTGGTTACTGGTCTATCACTGTATAACACTGCGGTACAGTACTGGTGGGTACAGGTCTGTCGCTGTATAAAACTGGGATACAGTACTGGTGGGTACAGGTCTGTCACTGTATAACACTGGGGTACAGTACTGGTGGGTACAGGTCTGTCACTGTATAAAACTGCGGTACAGTACTGGTGGGTACAGGTCTGTCGCTGTATAAAACTGGGATACAGTACTGGTGGGTACAGGTCTGTCACTGTATAACACTGGGATACAGTACTGGTGGGTACAGGTCTGTCACTGCATAACACAGTGGTACAAGACTGGTGGGTACTGCTCTGTCACTGTATAACTCTTAGTTACAGTACTGGTGGGAACAGGTTTGTCACTGTCTAATCCTGGGGTACAGTACTGGTGGGTACAGGTCTGTCACTGCATAACACTGGGGTACAGTACTGGTGGGTACAGGTCTGTCACTGTATAACACTGAGGTACAGTACTGGTGGGTACAGGTCTGTCACTGTATAACACTGGGATACAGTACTGGTGGGATCCGGTCTGTCACTGTATGAGACTGGGGTGCAGTATTGGTGGGCACAGGTTTGTCACTGTATAACATTGGGGTGCTGTATTGGTGGGTGCAGGTCTGTCTCTGTATAACACTGGGGTACAGTACTGGTGGTTACTGGTCTGTCACTGTATAACACTGGGGTACAGTACTGGTGGGTACAGGTCTGTCGCTGTGTAAAAATGGGATACAGTACTGGTGGGTACAGGTCTGTCACTGTATAACACTGGGGTACAGTACATGTTGGGTACAGGTCTGTCACTGTATAACACTGGGGTACTGTACAGGTGGGTACAGGTCTGTCACTGTATAACACAGTGGTACAGGACTGGAGGGTACTGCTCTGTCACTGTATGACACTGGGGTGCAGTACTGGTGGGTACAGGTCTGTCATTGTATAACACTGGGGTACAGTACTGGTGGGTACTGGTCTGTCACTGTATAACACTGGGGTACAGTACTGGTGGGTACAGGTCTGTCATTGTATAACACTGGGGTACAGTGCTGGTGGTTACTGGTCTGTCACTGTATAACACTGGGGTACAGTACTGGTGGGTACAGGTCTGTCATTGTATAACACTGGGGTACAGTACTGGTGGGTACAGGTCTGTCGCTGTATAAAAATGGGATACAGTACTGGTGGGTACAGGTCTGTCACTGTATAACACTGTGGTACAGTGATGGTGGGTACAGGTCTGTCACTGTATAACACTGGGGTACAGTACTGGTGGGTACAGGTCTGTCATTGTATAACACTGGGGTACAGTATTGGTGGGTACAGGTCTGTCACTGCATAACACTGGTGTACAGTACTGGTGGGTACAGGTCTGTCGCTGTATAAAACTGGGATACAGTACTGGTGGGTACAGGTCTGTCACTGTATAACACTGGGGTACCATACTGGTTGGTACAGGTCTGTCACTGCATAACACTGGGGTACAGTACTGGTGGGTACAGGTCTGTCACTGTATAACACTGGGGTACAGTAGTGGTGGGTACAGGTCTGTCACTGTATAACACTGGGGTACAGTACTGGTGGGTTCAGGTCTGTCACTGTATAACACTGGGATACAGTACTGGTGGGTACAGGTCTGTCACTGTATAACACTGGGGTACAGTACTGGTGGGTACAGGTCTGTCACTGTATAACACTGGGGTACAGTACATGTTGGGTACAGGTTTATCACTGTATAACACTGGGGTACAGTACAGGTGGGTACAGGTCTGTCACTGTATAACACGGATACAGTACTGGTGGTTTTTGTTCTGTCACTATATACCACTGCGGTACAGTACTGGTGGGTACAGGTCTGTCACTGTATAACACTGGGGTACAGTAGTGGTGGGTACAGGTCTGTCACTGTATAACACTGGGGTACAGTACTGGTGGGTTCAGGTCTGTCACTGTAAAACACTGTGGTACTGTACTGGTGGGTACAGGTCTGTCACTGCATAACACCGGAGTACAGTACTGGTGGGTACAGGTCTGTCACTGTATAACACTGGGATACAGTGCCAGTGTGTACATGTCAGTCACTGTATAACACTGGGCTACAGTACTGGTGGGTGAAGGTCTGTCACTGTGTAACACTGGGGTACAGTACTGGTGGGTACAGGTCTGTCACTGTAAAACACTGGGGTACAGTACTGGTGGGTACAGGTCTGTCACTGTATAACACTGGGGTACAGTACTGGTGGGTACAGGTATTTCACTCTATAACACTGGGTTACAGTACTGGTGGGATCAGGTCTGTCACTGTATGACACTGGGGTGCAGTATTGGTGGTCACAGATTTGTCACTGTATAACATTGGGCTGCTGTATTGGTGGGTTCAGGTCTGTCTCTGGATAACACTGGGGTACAGTACTGGTGGTTACTGGTCTGTCACTGTATAACACTGCGGTACTGTACTGGTGGGTATAGGTCTGTAGCTGTATAAAACTGGGATACAGTACTGGTGGGTACAGGTCTGTCACTGTATAACACTGGAGCACAGTACTGGTGGGTACAGGTCTGTCACTGTATAACACTGGGGTACAGTACATGTTGGGTACAGGTCTGTCACTGTATAACACAGGGGTACAGTACAGGTGGGTACAGGTCTGTCACTGTATAACACGGATACAGTACTGGTGGTTTTTGTTCTGTCACTGTATAACACTGCGGTACAGTACTGGTGGGTACAGGTCTGTCACTGTATAACACTGGGGTACCATACTGGTTGGTACAGGTCTGTCACTGCATAACACTGGGGTACAGTACTGGTGGGTACAGGTCTGTCACTGTATAACACTGGGGTACAGTACTGGTGGGTACAGGCCTGTCACTGTATAACACTGGGATACAGTGCCAGTGTGTACATGTCAGTCACTGTATAACACTGGGGTACAGTACTGGTGGGTACAGGTCTGTCACTGTATAACACTGGGGTACAGTACTGGTGGGTACAGGTCTGTCACTGTATAACACTGGGGTACAGTACTGGTGGGTACAGGTCTGTCACTGTATAACACTGGGGTACAGTAGTGGTGATTACAGGTCTGTCACTGTATAACACTGGGGTACAGTACTGGTGGGTTCAGGTCTGTCACTGTATAACACTGTGGTACTGTACTGGTGGGTGCAGGTCTGTCACTGCATAACACCGGGGTACAGTACTGGTGGGTACAGGTCTGTCACTGTATAACACTGGGATACAGTGCCAGTGTGTACATGTCAGTCACTGGATAACACTGGGGTACAGTACTGGTGGGTACAGGTCTGTCACTGTATAAAACTGGGATACAGTACTGGTGGGTACAGGTCTGTCACTGTATAACACTGGGATACAGTACTGGTGGGTACAGGTCTGTCACTGTATAACACTGGGGTACCATACTGGTTGGTACAGGTCTGTCACTGCATAACACTGGGGTACAGTACTGGTGGGTACAGGTCTGTCACTGTATAACACTGGGGTACAGTACTGGTGGGTACAGGCCTGTCACTGTATAACACTGGGATACAGTGCCAGTGTGTACATGTCAGTCACTGTATAACACTGGGGTACAGTACTGGTGGGTACAGGTCTGTCACTGTATAACACTGGGGTACAGTACTGGTGGGTACAGGTCTGTCACTGTATAACACTGGGGTACAGTACTGGTGGGTACAGGTCTATCACTGTATAACACTGGGGTACAGTAGTGGTGGGTACAGGTCTGTCACTGTATAACACTGGGGTACAGTACTGGTGGGTTCAGGTCTGTCACTGTATAACACTGTGGTACTGTACTGGTGGGTGCAGGTCTGTCACTGCATAACACCGGGGTACAGTACTGGTGGGTACAGGTCTGTCACTGTATAACACTGGGATACAGTGCCAGTGTGTACATGTCAGTCACTGGATAACACTGGGCTACAGTACTGGTGGGTACAGGTCTGTCACTGTATAACACTGGGGTACAGTACTGGTGGGTACAGGTCTGTCACTGTATAACACTGGGGTACAGTACTGGTGGGTGCTGGTATTTCACTCTATAACACTGGGTTACAGTACTGGTGGGATCAGGTCTGTCACTGTATAACACTGGGATACAGTGCCAGTGTGTACATGTCAGTCACTGTATAACACTGGGGTACAGTACAGGTGGGTACAGGTCTGTCACTGTATAACACGGATACAGTACTGGTGGTTTTTGTTCTGTCACTGTATAACACTGCGGTACAGTACTGGTGGGTACAGGTCTATCACTGTATAACACTGGGGTACAGTAGTGGTGGGTACAGGTCTGTCACTGTATAACACTGGGGTACAGTACTGGTGGGTTCAGGTCTGTCACTGTATAACACTGTGGTACTGTACTGGTGGGTGCAGGTCTGTCACTGCATAACACCGGGGTACAGTACTGGTGGGTACAGGTCTGTCACTGTATAACACTGGGATACAGTGCCAGTGTGTACATGTCAGTCACTGGATAACACTGGGCTACAGTACTGGTGGGTACAGGTCTGTCACTGTATAACACTGGGGTACAGTACTGGTGGGTACAGGTCTGTCACTGTATAACACTGGGGTACAGTACTGGTGGGTGCAGGTATTTCACTCTATAACACTGGGTTACAGTACTGGTGGGATCAGGTCTGTCACTGTATAACACTGGGATACAGTGCCAGTGTGTACATGTCAGTCACTGTATAACACTGGGGTACAGTACAGGTGGGTACAGGTCTGTCACTGTATAACACGGATACAGTACTGGTGGTTTTTGTTCTGTCACTGTATAACACTGCGGTACAGTACTGGTGGGTACAGGTCTATCACTGTATAACACTGGGGTACAGTAGTGGTGGGTACAGGTCTGTCACTGTATAACACTGGGGTACAGTACTGGTGGGTTCAGGTCTGTCACTGTATAACACTGTGGTACTGTACTGGTGGGTGCAGGTCTGTCACTGCATAACACCGGGGTACAGTACTGGTGGGTACAGGTCTGTCACTGTATAACACTGGGATACAGTGCCAGTGTGTACATGTCAGTCACTGGATAACACTGGGCTACAGTACTGGTGGGTACAGGTCTGTCACTGTATAACACTGGGGTACAGTACTGGTGGGTACAGGTCTGTCACTGTATAACACTGGGGTACAGTACTGGTGGGTGCAGGTATTTCACTCTATAACACTGGGTTACAGTACTGGTGGGATCAGGTCTGTCACTGTATGACACTGGGGTGCAGTATTGGTGGTCACAGATTTGTCACTGTATAACATTGGGCTGCTGTATTGGTGGGTTCAGGTCTGTCTCTGTATAACACTGGGGTACAGTACTGGTGGTTACTGGTCTGTCACTGTATAACACTGCGGTACTGTACTGGTGGGTATAGGTCTGTCGCTGTATAAAACTGGGATACAGTACTGGTGGGTACAGGTCTGTCACTGTATAACACTGGGGTACAGTACTGGTGGGTACAGGTCTGTCACTGTATAACACTGGGGTACAGTACATGTTGGGTACAGGTCTGTCACTGTATAACACTGGGGTACAGTACAGGTGGGTACAGGTCTGTCACTGTATAACACGGATACAGTGCTGGTGGGTACAGGTCTGTCACTGTGTAACACTGGGGTACAGTAATGGTGGGTACAGGTCTGTCACTGTATAACACTGGGGCACAGTACTGGTGGGTACAGGCCTGTCACTATATAACACTGGGGTACAATACTGGTGGTTACTGGTCTGTCACTGTATAACACTGCGGTACTGTACTGGTGGGTATAGGTCTGTCGCTGTATAAAACTGGGATACAGTACTGGTGGGTACAGGTCTGTCACTGTATAACACTGGGGTACAGTACTGGTGGGTACAGGTCTGTCACTGTATAACACTGGGGTACAGTACATGTTGGGTACAGATCTGTCACTGTGTAACACTGGGGTACAGTACAGGTGGGTACAGGTCTGTCACTGTATAACACGGATACAGTACTGGTGGGTACAGGTCTGTCACTGTGTAACACTGGGGTACAGTAATGGTGTGTACAGGTCTGTCACTGTATAACACTGGGGCACAGTACTGGTGGGTACAGGCCTGTCACTATATAACACTGGGGTACAGTACAGCTGGGTACAGGTCTGTCACTGTGTAATTCTGGGGTACAGTGCTGGTGGGTACAGGTTTGTCACTGTATAAACCTGGGGTACAGTATTGGTGGGTACAGGTCTGTCACTGTATAACACTGGGGTACAGTACTGGTGGGTACAGGTCTGTCGCTGTATAAAACTGGGATGCAGTACTGGTGGGTACAGGTCTGTCACTGTATAACACTGGGGTACAGTACTGGTGGGTACAGGTCTGTCACTGTATAACACTGGGGTACAGTACAGGTGGGTACAGGTCTGTCACTGTATAACACTGGGGTACAGTACTGGTGGGTTCAGGTCTGCCACTGTATAACACTGGGGTACTGTACTGGTGGGTACAGGTCTATCACTGTATAACACTGGGATACAGCACTGGTGGGTACAGGTCTGTCACTGTATAACACTGGGGTACAATACTGGTGGGTTCAGGTCTGTCACTGTATAACACTGGGGTACAGTACTGGTGGGTACAGGCCTGTCACTGTATAACACTGCGGTACTGTACTGCTGGGTACAGGTCTGTCATTGTATAACACTGGGATACAGTACTGGTGGGTACAGGTCTGTCACTGTATAACACTGGGGTACCATACTGGTTGGTACAGGTCTGTCACTGCATAACACTGGGGTACAGTACTGGTGGGTACAGATCTGTCACTGTATAACACTGGGGTACAGTACTGGTGGGTACAGGTCTGTCACTGTATAACACTGGGATACAGTGCCAGTGTGTACATGTCAGTCACTGTATAACACTGGGGTACAGTACTGGTGGGTACAGGTCTGTCACTGTATAACACTGGGGTACAGTACTGGTGGGTACAGGTCTGTCACTGTATAAAACTGGGGTACAGTACTGGTGGGTACAGGTCTGTCACTGTATAACACTGGGGTACAGTACTGGTGGGTACAGGTATGTCACTCTATAACACTGGGATACATTACTGGTGGGATCAGGTCTGTCACTGTATGACACTGGGGTGCAGTTTTGGTGGGCACAGGTTTGTCACTGTATAACATTGGGGTGCTGTATTGGTGGGTTCAGGTCTGTCTCTGTATAACACTGGGGTACAGTTCTGGTGGTTTTTGTTCTGTCACTGTATTACAGTGCGGTACAGTACTGGTGGGTACAGGTCTGTCGCTGTATAAAACTGGGATACAGTACTGGTGGGTACAGATCTGTCACTGTATAACATTGGGATACAGTACTGGTGGGTACAGGTCTGTCACTGTATAACACTGGGGTACCATACTGGTTGGTACAGGTCTGTCACTGCATAACACTGGGGTACAGTACTGGTGGGTACAGGTCTGTCACTGTATAACACTGGGGTACAGTACTGGTGGGTACAGGTCTGTCACTGTATAACACTGGGATACAGTGCCAGTGTGTACATGTCAGTCACTGTATAACACTGGGGTACAGTACTGGTGGGTACAGGTCTGTCACTGTATAACACTGGGGTACAGTACTGGTGGGTACAGGTCTGTCACTGTATAACACTGGGGTACAGTACTGGTGGGTACAGGTCTGTCACTGTATAACACTGGGGTATAGTAGTGGTGGGTACAGGTCTGTCACTGTATAACACTGGGGTACAGTACTGGTGGGTACATATCAGTCACTGTATAACACTGGGGTACAGTAGTGGTGGGTACAGGTCTGTCACTGCATAACACCGGGGTACAGTACTGGTGGGTACAGGTCTGTCACTGTATAACTCTGGGATACAGTGCCAGTGTGTACATGTCAGTCACTGTATAACACTGGGGTACAGTACAGGTGGGTACAGGTCTGTCACTGTATAACACGGATACAGTACTGGTGGTTTTTGTTCTGTCACTGTATAACACTGCGGTACAGTACTGGTGGGTACAGGTCTATCACTGTATAACACTGGGGTACAGTAGTGGTGGGTACAGGTCTGTCACTGTATAACACTGGGGTACAGTACTGGTGGGTTCAGGTCTGTCACTGTATAACACTGTGGTACTGTACTGGTGGGTGCAGGTCTGTCACTGCATAACACCGGGGTACAGTACTGGTGGGTACAGGTCTGTCACTGTATAACACTGGGATACAGTGCCAGTGTGTACATGTCAGTCACTGGATAACACTGGGCTACAGTACTGGTGGGTACAGGTCTGTCACTGTATAACACTGGGATACAGTACTGGTGGGTACAGGTCTGTCACTGTATAACACTGGGGTACAGTACTGGTGGGTGCAGGTATTTCACTCTATAACACTGGGTTACAGTACTGGTGGGATCAGGTCTGTCACTGTATGACACTGGGGTGCAGTATTGGTGGTCACAGATTTGTCACTGTATAACATTGGGCTGCTGTATTGGTGGGTTCAGGTCTGTCTCTGTATAACACTGGGGTACAGTACTGGTGGTTACTGGTCTGTCACTGTATAACACTGCGGTACTGTACTGGTGGGTATAGGTCTGTCGCTGTATAAAACTGGGATACAGTACTGGTGGGTACAGGTCTGTCACTGTATAACACTGGGGTACAGTACTGGTGGGTACAGGTCTGTCACTGTATAACACTGGGGTACAGTACATGTTGGGTACAGGTCTGTCACTGTATAACACTGGGGTACAGTACAGGTGGGTACAGGTCTGTCACTGTATAACACGGATACAGTGCTGGTGGGTACAGGTCTGTCACTGTGTAACACTGGGGTACAGTAATGGTGGGTACAGGTCTGTCACTGTATAACACTGGGGCACAGTACTGGTGGGTACAGGCCTGTCACTATATAACACTGGGGTACAATACTGGTGGTTACTGGTCTGTCACTGTATAACACTGCGGTACTGTACTGGTGGGTATAGGTCTGTCGCTGTATAAAACTGGGATACAGTACTGGTGGGTACAGGTCTGTCACTGTATAACACTGGGGTACAGTACTGGTGGGTACAGGTCTGTCACTGTATAACACTGGGGTACAGTACATGTTGGGTACAGATCTGTCACTGTGTAACACTGGGGTACAGTACAGGTGGGTACAGGTCTGTCACTGTATAACACGGATACAGTACTGGTGGGTACAGGTCTGTCACTGTGTAACACTGGGGTACAGTAATGGTGTGTACAGGTCTGTCACTGTATAACACTGGGGCACAGTACTGGTGGGTACAGGCCTGTCACTATATAACACTGGGGTACAGTACAGCTGGGTACAGGTCTGTCACTGTGTAATTCTGGGGTACAGTGCTGGTGGGTACAGGTTTGTCACTGTATAAACCTGGGGTACAGTATTGGTGGGTACAGGTCTGTCACTGTATAACACTGGGGTACAGTACTGGTGGGTACAGGTCTGTCGCTGTATAAAACTGGGATACAGTACTGGTGGGTACAGGTCTGTCACTGTATAACACTGGGGTACAGTACTGGTGGGTACAGGTCTGTCACTGTATAACACTGGGGTACAGTACAGGTGGGTACAGGTCTGTCACTGTATAACACTGGGGTACAGTACTGGTGGGTTCAGGTCTGCCACTGTATAACACTGGGGTACTGTACTGGTGGGTACAGGTCTATCACTGTATAACACTGGGATGCAGCACTGGTGGGTACAGGTCTGTCACTGTATAACACTGGGGTACAATACTGGTGGGTTCAGGTCTGTCACTGTATAACACTGGGGTACAGTACTGGTGGGTACAGGCCTGTCACTGTATAACACTGCGGTACTGTACTGGTGGGTACAGGTCTGTCACTGTATAACACTGGGATACAGTACTGGTGGGTACAGGTCTGTCACTGTATAACACTGGGGTACCATACTGGTTGGTACAGGTCTGTCACTGCATAACACTGGGGTACAGTACTGGTGGGTACAGATCTGTCACTGTATAACACTGGGGTACAGTACTGGTGGGTACAGGTCTGTCACTGTATAACACTGGGATACAGTGCCAGTGTGTACATGTCAGTCACTGTATAACACTGGGGTACAGTACTGGTGGGTACAGGTCTGTCACTGTATAACACTGGGGTACAGTACTGGTGGGTACAGGTCTGTCACTGTATAAAACTGGGGTACAGTACTGGTGGGTACAGGTCTGTCACTGTATAACACTGGGGTACAGTACTGGTGGGTACAGGTATGTCACTCTATAACACTGGGATACATTACTGGTGGGATCAGGTCTGTCACTGTATGACACTGGGGTGCAGTTTTGGTGGGCACAGGTTTGTCACTGTATAACATTGTGGTGCTGTATTGGTGGGTTCAGGTCTGTCTCTGTATAACACTGGGGTACAGTTCTGGTGGTTTTTGTTCTGTCACTGTATTACAGTGCGGTACAGTACTGGTGGGTACAGGTCTGTCGCTGTATAAAACTGGGATACAGTACTGGTGGGTACAGATCTGTCACTGTATAACATTGGGATACAGTACTGGTGGGTACAGGTCTGTCACTGTATAACACTGGGGTACCATACTGGTTGGTACAGGTCTGTCACTGTATAACACTGGGGTACAGTACTGGTGGGTACAGGTCTGTCACTGTATAACACTGGGGTACAGTACTGGTGGGTACAGGTCTGTCACTGTATAACACTGGGGTACAGTACTGGTGGGTACAGGTCTGTCACTGTATAACACTGGGGTACAGTAGTGGTGGGTACAGGTCTGTCACTGTATAACACTGGGGTACAGTACTGGTGGGTACATATCAGTCACTGTATAACACTGGGGTACAGTAGTGGTGGGTACAGGTCTGTCACTGCATAACACCGGGGTACAGTACTGGTGGGTACAGGTCTGTCACTGTATAACTCTGGGATACAGTGCCAGTGTGTACATGTCAGTCACTGTATAACACTGGGGTACAGTACAGGTGGGTACAGGTCTGTCACTGTATAACACGGATACAGTACTGGTGGTTTTTGTTCTGTCACTGTATAACACTGCGGTACAGTACTGGTGGGTACAGGTCTGTCACTGTATAACACTGGGGTTCCATACTGGTTGGTACAGGTCTGTCACTGCATAACAGTGGGGTACAGTACTGGTGGGTACAGGTCTGTCACTGTATAACACTGGGGTACAGTACTGGTGGGTACAGGCCTGTCACTGTATAACACTGGGATACAGTGCCAGTGTGTACATGTCAGTCACTGTATAACACTGGGGTACAGTACTGGTGGGTACAGGTCTGTCACTGTATAACACTGGGGTACAGTACTGGTGGGTACAGGTCTGTCACTGTATAACACTGGGGTACAGTACTGGTGGGTACAGGTCTGTCACTGTATAACACTGGGGTACAGTAGTGGTGGGTACAGGTCTGTCACTGTATAACACTGGGGTACAGTACTGGTGGGTTCAGGTCTGTCACTGTATAACACTGTGGTACTGTACTGGTGGGTGCAGGTCTGTCACTGCATAACACCGGGGTACAGTACTGGTGGGTACAGGTCTGTCACTGTATAACTCTGGGATACAGTGCCAGTGTGTACATGTCAGTCACTGGATAACACTGGGGTACAGTACTGGTGGGTACAGGTCTGTCACTGTATAAAACTGGGATACAGTACTGGTGGGTACAGGTCTGTCACTGTATAACACTGGGATACAGTACTGGTGGGTACAGGTCTGTCACTGTATAACACTGGGGTACCATACTGGTTGGTACAGGTCTGTCACTGCATAACACTGGGGTACAGTACTGGTGGGTACAGGTCTGTCACTGTATAACACTGGGGTACAGTACTGGTGGGTACACGCCTGTCACTGTATAACACTGGGATACAGTGCCAGTGTGTACATGTCAGTCACTGTATAACACTGGGGTACAGTACTGGTGGGTACAGGTCTGTCACTGTATAACACTGGGGTACAGTACTGGTGGGTACAGGTCTGTCACTGTATAACACTGGGGTACAGTACTGGTGGGTACAGGTCTATCACTGTATAACACTGGGGTACAGTAGTGGTGGGTACAGGTCTGTCACTGTATAACACTGGGGTACAGTACTGGTGGGTTCAGGTCTGTCACTGTATAACACTGTGGTACTGTACTGGTGGGTGCAGGTCTGTCACTGCATAACACCGGGGTACAGTACTGGTGGGTACAGGTCTGTCACTGTATAACACTGGGATACAGTGCCAGTGTGTACATGTCAGTCACTGGATAACACTGGGCTACAGTACTGGTGGGTACAGGTCTGTCACTGTATAACACTGTGGTACAGTACTGGTGGGTACAGGTCTGTCACTGTATAACACTGGGGTACAGTACTGGTGGGTGCAGGTATTTCACTCTATAACACTGGGTTACAGAACTGGTGGGATCAGGTCTGTCACTGTATGACACTGGGGTGCAGTATTGGTGGTCACAGATTTGTCACTGTATAACATTGGGCTGCTGTATTGGTGGGTTCAGGTCTGTCTCTGTATAACACTGGGGTACAGTACTGGTGGTTACTGGTCTGTCACTGTATAACACTGCGGTACTGTACTGGTGGGTATAGGTCTGTCGCTGTATAAAACTGGGATACAGTACTGGTGGGTACAGGTCTGTCACTGTATAACACTGGGGTACAGTACTGGTGGGTACAGGTCTGTCACTGTATAACACTGGGGTACAGTACATGTTGGGTACAGGTCTGTCACTGTATAACACTGGGGTACAGTACAGGTGGGTACAGGTCTGTCACTGTATAACACGGATACAGTGCTGGTGGGTACAGGTCTGTCACTGTGTAACACTGGGGTACAGTAATGGTGGGTACAGGTCTGTCACTGTATAACACTGGGGCACAGTACTGGTGGGTACAGGCCTGTCACTATATAACACTGGGGTACAATACTGGTGGTTACTGGTCTGTCACTGTATAACACTGCGGTACTGTACTGGTGGGTATAGGTCTGTCGCTGTATAAAACTGGGATACAGTACTGGTGGGTACAGGTCTGTCACTGTATAACACTGGGGTACAGTACTGGTGGGTACAGGTCTGTCACTGTATAACACTGGGGTACAGTACATGTTGGGTACAGATCTGTCACTGTGTAACACTGGGGTACAGTACAGGTGGGTACAGGTCTGTCACTGTATAACACGGATACAGTACTGGTGGGTACAGGTCTGTCACTGTGTAACACTGGGGTACAGTAATGGTGTGTACAGGTCTGTCACTGTATAACACTGGGGCACAGTACTGGTGGGTACAGGCCTGTCACTATATAACACTGGGGTACAGTACAGCTGGGTACAGGTCTGTCACTGTGTAATTCTGGGGTACAGTGCTGGTGGGTACAGGTTTGTCACTGTATAAACCTGGGGTACAGTATTGGTGGGTACAGGTCTGTCACTGTATAACACTGGGGTACAGTACTGGTGGGTACAGGTCTGTCGCTGTATAAAACTGGGATACAGTACTGGTGGGTACAGGTCTGTCACTGTATAACACTGGGGTACAGTACTGGTGGGTACAGGTCTGTCACTGTATAACACTGGGGTACAGTACAGGTGGGTACAGGTCTGTCACTGTATAACACTGGGGTACAGTACTGGTGGGTTCAGGTCTGCCACTGTATAACACTGGGGTACTGTACTGCTGGGTACAGGTCTATCACTGTATAACACTGGGATACAGCACTGGTGGGTACAGGTCTGTCACTGTATAACACTGGGGTACAATACTGGTGGGTTCAGGTCTGTCACTGTATAACACTGGGGTACAGTACTGGTGGGTACAGGCCTGTCACTGTATAACACTGCGGTACTGTACTGGTGGGTACAGGTCTGTCACTGTATAACACTGGGATACAGTACTGGTGGGTACAGGTCTGTCACTGTATAACACTGGGGTACCATACTGGTTGGTACAGGTCTGTCACTGCATAACACTGGGGTACAGTACTGGTGGGTACAGATCTGTCACTGTATAACACTGGGGTACAGTACTGGTGGGTACAGGTCTGTCACTGTATAACACTGGGATACAGTGCCAGTGTGTACATGTCAGTCACTGTATAACACTGGGGTACAGTACTGGTGGGTACAGGTCTGTCACTGTATAACACTGGGGTACAGTACTGGTGGGTACAGGTCTGTCACTGTATAAAACTGGGGTACAGTACTGGTGGGTACAGGTCTGTCACTGTATAACACTGGGGTACAGTACTGGTGGGTACAGGTATGTCACTCTATAACACTGGGATACATTACTGGTGGGATCAGGTCTGTCACTGTATGACACTGGGGTGCAGTTTTGGTGGGCACAGGTTTGTCACTGTATAACATTGGGGTGCTGTATTGGTGGGTTCAGGTCTGTCTCTGTATAACACTGGGGTACAGTTCTGGTGGTTTTTGTTCTGTCACTGTATTACAGTGCGGTACAGTACTGGTGGGTACAGGTCTGTCGCTGTATAAAACTGGGATACAGTACTGGTGGGTACAGGTCTGTCACTGTATAACACTGGGGTACAGTACTGGTGGGTACATGTCAGTCACTGCATAACACCGGGGTACAGTACTGGTGGGTACAGGTCTGTCACTGTATAACTCTGGGATACAGTGCCAGTGTGTACATGTCAGTCACTGTATAAAACTGGGCTACAGTACTGGTGGGTACAGGTCTGTCACTGTATAACACTGGGGTACAGTACTGGTGGGTACAGGTCTGTCACTGTATAACACTGGGGTACAGTACTGGTGGGTACAGGTCTGTCACTGTATAACACTGGGGTGCAGTATTGGTGGTTACTGGTCTGTCACTGTATAACACTGCGGTACTGTACTGGTGGGTATAGGTCTGTCGCTGTATAAAACTGGGATACAGTACTGGTGGGTACAGGTCTGTCACTGTATAACACTGGGGTACAGTACTGGTGGGTACAGGTCTGTCACTGTATAACACTGGGGTACAGTACATGTTGGGTACAGGTCTGTCACTGTATAACACTGGGGTACAGTACAGGTGGGTACAGGTCTGTCACTGTATAACACGGATACAGTACTGGTGGGTACAGGTCTGTCACTGTGTAACACTGGGGTACAGTAATGGTGGTACAGGTCTGTCACTGTATAACACTGGGGCACAGTACTGGTGGGTACAGGCCTGTCACTATATAACACTGGGGTACAGTACAGCTGGGTACAGGTCTGTCACTGTGTTATTCTGGGGTACAGTGCTGGTGGGTACAGGTTTGTCACTATATAAACCTGGGGTACAGTACTGGTGGGTGCACGCCTGTCGCTGAATAACACTGGGGTACAGTACTGGTGGGTGCAGGTCTGTCACTGTATAACACAGTGGTACAGGACTGGTGGGTACTGCTCTGTCACTGTATGACACTGGGGTGCAGTATGGGTGGGCACAGCTTTGTCACTGAATAACATTGGTGTGCTGTATTGGTGGGTGCAGGTCTGTCTCTGTATAACACTGGGGTACAGTGCTGGTGGTTACTGGTCTGTCACTGTATAACACTGGGGTACAGTACTGGTGGGTACAGGTCTGTCGCTGTATAAAAATGCGATACAGTACTGGTGGGTACAGGTCTGTCACTGTATAACACTGTGGTACAGTGATGGTGGGTACAGGTCTGTCACTGTATAACACTGGGGTACAGTACTGGTGGGTACAGGTCTGTCACTGTATAACACTGGGGTACAGTATTGGTGGGTACAGGTCTGTCACTGTATAACACTGGGGTACAGTACTGGTGGGTACAGGTCTGTCGCTGTATAAAACTGGGATACAGTACTGGTGGGTACAGGTCTGTCACTGTATAACACTGGGGTACAGTACTGGTGGGTACAGGTCTGTCACTGTATAACACTGGGGTACAGTACAGGTGGGTACAGGTCTGTCACTGTATAACACTGGGGTACAGTACTGGTGGGTTCAGGTCTGCCACTGTATAACACTGGGGTACTGTACTGGTGGGTACAGGTCTATCACTGTATAACACTGGGATACAGTACTGGTGGGTACAGGTCTGTCACTATAACACTGGGGTACAATACTGGTGGGTTCAGGTCTGTCACTGTATAACACTGGGGTGCAGTATTGGTGGGCAGAGGTTTGTCACTGTATAACATTGGGTTGCTGTATTGGTGGGTTCAGGTCTGTCTCTGTATAACACTGGGGTACAGTACTGGTGGTTACTGGTCTGTCACTGTATAACACTGGGGTACAGTACTGGTGGTTTTTGTTCTGTCACTGTATAACACTGCGGTACAGTACTGGTGGGTACAGTTCTGTCGCTGTATAAAACTGGGATACAGTACTGTTGGGTACAGGTCTGTCACTGTATAACACTGGGATACAGTACTGGTGGGTACAGGTCTGTCACTGTATAACACTGGGGTACCATACTGGTTGGTACAGGTCTGTCACTGCATAACACTGGGGTACAGTACTGGTGGGTACAGGTCTGTCACTGTATAACACTGGGGTACAGTACTGGTGGGTACAGGTCTGTCACTCTATAACACTGGGATACAGTGCCAGTGTGTACATGTCAGTCACTGTATAACACTGGGGTACAGTACTGGTGGGTACAGGTCTGTCACTGTATAACACTGGGGTACAGTACTGGTGGGTACAGGTCTGTCACTGTATAACACTGGGGTACAGTACTGGTGGGTACAGGTCTGTCACTGTATAACACTGGGGTACCATACTGGTTGGTACAGGTCTGTCACTGCATAACACTGGGGTACAGTACTGGTGGGTACAGGTCTGTCATTGTATAACACTGGGGCACAGTACTGGTGGGTACAGGTCTGTCACTGTATAACACTGGGATACAGTGCCAGTGTGTACATGTCAGTCACTGTATCACACTGGGGTACAGTACTGGTGGGTACAGGTCTGTCACTGTATAACACTGGGGTACAGTACTGGTGGGTACAGGTCCGTCACTGTATAATACTGGGGTACAGTACTGGTGGGTACAGGTCTGTCACTGTATAACACTGGGGTACCATACTGGTTGGTACAGGTCTGTCACTGCATAACACTGGGGTACAGTACTGGTGGGTACAGGTCTGTCACTGTATAACACTGGGGTACAGTACTGGTGGGTACAGGTCTGTCACTGTATAACACTGGGATACAGTGCCAGTGTGTACATGTCAGTCACTGTATAACACTGGGGTACAGTATTGGTGGGTACAGGTCTGTCACTGTATAACACTGGGGTACAGTACTGGTGGGTACAGGTCTGTCACTGTATAACACTGGGGCACAGTACTGGTGGGTACAGGTCTGTCACTGTATAACACTGGGGTACAGTACTGGTGGGTACAGGTATGTCACTCTATAACACTGGGATACAGTGCCAGTGTGTACATGTCAGTCACTGTATAACACTGGGGTACAGTACTGGTGGGTACAGGTCTGTCACTGTATAACACTGGGGTACAGTACTGGTGGGTACAGGTCTGTCACTGTATAACACTGGGGTACAGCACTGGTGGGTACAGGTCTGTCACTGTATAACACTGGGGTACAGTACTGGTGGGTACAGGTATGTCACTCTATAACACTGGGATACAGTACTGGTGGGATCAGGTCTGTCACTGTGTGACACTGAGGTGCAGTATTGGTGGGCACAGGTTTGTCACTGTATAACATTGGGGTGCTGTATTGGTGGGTTCAGGTCTGTCTCTGTATAACACTGGGGTACAGTACTGGTGGTTTTTGTTCTGTCACTGTATAACACTGCGGTACAGTACTGGTGGGTACAGGCCTGTCGCTGTATAAAACTGGGATACAGTACTGGTGGGTACAGGTCTGTCACTGTATAACACTGGGATACAGGACTGGTGGGTACAGGTCTGTCACTGTATAACACTGGGGTACCATACTGGTTGGTACAGGTCTGTCACTGCATAACACTGGGGTACAGTACTGGTGGGTACAGGTCTGCAACTGTATAACACTGGGGTACAGTACTGGTGGGTACAGGTCTGTCACTGTATAACACTGGGATACAGTGCCAGTGTGTACATGTCAGTCACTGTATAACACTGGGGTACAGTACTGGTGGGTACAGGTCTGTCACTGTATATCACTGGGGTACAGTACTGATGGGTACAGGCCTGTCACTGTATAACACTGGGGTACTGTACTGGTGGGTACAGGTCTGTCACTGTATAACACTGGGATACAGTACTGGTGGGTACAGGTCTGTCACTGTATAACACTGGGATACAGTGCCAGTGTGTACATGTCAGTCACTGTATAACACTGGGGTACAGTACTGGTGGGTACAGGTCTGTCACTGTATAACACTGGGGTACAGTACTGATGGGTACAGGCCTGTCACTGTATAACACTGGGGTACCATACTGGTTGGTACAGGTCTGTCACTGCATAACACTGGGGTACAGTACTGGTGGGTACAGGTCTGTCACTGTATAACACTGGGGTACAGTACTGGTGGGTACAGGTCTGTCACTGTATAACACTGGGATACAGTGCCAGTGTGTACATGTCAGTCACTGTATAACACTGGGGTACAGTACTGGTGGGTACAGGTCTGTCACTGTATAACACTGGGGTACAGTACTGGTGGGTACAGGTCTGTCACTGTATAAAACTGGGGTACAGTACTGGTGGGTACAGGTCTGTCACTGTATAACACTGGGGTACAGTACTGGTGGGTACAGGTCTGTCACTCTATCACACTGGGATACAGTACTGGTGGGATCACGTCTGTCACTGTATGACACTGGGGTGCAGTTTTGGTGGGCACAGGTTTGTCACTGTATAACATTGTGGTGCTGTATTGGTGGGTTCAGGTCTGTCTCTGTATAACACGGGTACAGTTCTGGTGGTTTTTGTTCTGTCACTGTATAACACTGCGGTACAGTACTGGTGGGTACAGGTCTGTCGCTGTATAAAACTGGGATACAGTACTGGTGGGTACAGATCTGTCACTGTAAAGCATTGGGATACAGTACTGGTGGGTACAGGTCTGTCACTGTATAACACTGGGGTACCATACTGGTTGGTACAGGTCTGTCACTGCATAACACTGGGGTACAGTACTGGTGGGTACAGGTCTGTCACTGTATAACACTGGGGTACAGTACTGGTGGGTACAGGTCTGTCACTGTATAACACTGGGATACAGTGCCAGTGTGTACATGTCAGTCACTGTATAACACTGGGGTACAGTACTGGTGGGTACAGGTCTGTCACTGTATAACACTGGGGTACAGTACTGGTGGGTACAGGTCTGTCACTGTATAACACTGGGGTACAGTACTGGTGGGTACAGGTTTGTCACTGTATAACACTGGGGTACAGTACTGGTGGGTACAGGTCTGTCACTGTATATCACTGGGGTACAGTACTGGTGGGTACAGGTTTGTCACTGTATAACACTGGGATACGGTACTGGTGGGATCAGGTCTGTCACTGTATGACACTGGGGTGCAGTATTGGTGGGTACAGGTCTGTCGCTGTATAACACTGGGGTACAGTACTGGTGGGTACAGGTCTGTCGCTGTATAACACTGGGGTACAGTACTGGTGGGTACAGGTCTGTCGCTGTATAAAACAGGGATACAATACTGGTGGGTGCAGGTCTGTCACTGTATAACACTGGGGTACAGTACTGGTGGGTACAAGTCTGTCACTGTATCACACTGTCGTACAGTACTGGTGGGTACAGGTCTGTCACTGTATAACACTTGGAAACAGTACTGGTGTGTGCAGGTCTGTCACTGTATAACACTGGGATACAGTAATGGTGGGTACTGGTCTGTCAGTGTATAATACGGGTACAGTACTGGTGGGTGCAGGTCTGTCACTGTATATTACTGGGGTACAGTACTGGTGGGAACAAGTCTGTCAGTGTATAACACTGGGGTACAGTACTGGTGGGTACAGGTCTGTCACTGTATAACACTGGGGCACAGTACTGGTGGGTACAGGTCTGTCACTGAATAACACTGGGGTACAGTACTGGTGGGTACAGGTCTGTCACTGTATAACACGGGTACAGTACAGGTGGGTACAGGTCTGTCTCTGTATAACTCTGGGGTACAGTACTGTTGGGTAACAGGTCTGTCACTGTATATCTCTGGGGTACAGTACTGGTGGGTACAGGTTTGTCACTGTATAAACCTGGGGTACAGGACTGGTGGGTACAGGTCTGTCACTGTATAACACGGGTACAGTACAGGTGGGTACAGGTCTGTCTCTGTATAACTCTGGGGTACAGTACTGTTGGGTAACAGGTCTGTCACTGTATATCTCTGGGGTACAGTACTGGTGGGTACAGGTTTGTCACTGTATAACTCTGGGGTACAGGACTGGTGGGTACACGCCTGTCGCTGCATAACACAGGGGTACAGTACTGGTGGGTACAGGTCTGTCACTGTATAACTCTGGGGTACAGTACTGGTGGGTACAGGTTTGTCACTGTATGATACTGTGGTACAGTACTGGTGGGTATAGGTCTGTCACTGTATAACACTGGGGTACAGTACTGGTGGTACAGGTCTGTCACTGTATAACACTGGGGTACAGTACTGGTGGGTACAGGTCTGTCACTGTATAACACTGGGGTACAGTACTGGTGGGTACAGGTCTGTCGCTGTATAACACTGGGGTACAGTACTGGTGGGTACAGGTCTGTCACTGTATAACACTGGAGTACTGTACTGGTGGGTACAGGTCTGTCACTGTATATCACTGGGGTACAGTACTGGTGGGTACAGGTTTGTCACTGTATAACACTGGGATACGGTACTGGTGGGATCAGGTCTGTCACTGTATGACACTGGGGTGCAGTATTGGTGGGCACAGGTTTGTCACTGTATAACACTGGGGTGCAGTATTGGTGGGTTCAGGTCTGTCTCTGTATAACACTGGGGTACAGTACTGGTGGGTACAGGTCTGTCGCTGTATAAAACAGGGATACAATACTGGTGGGTGCAGGTCTGTCACTGTATAACACTGGGGTACAGTACTGGTGGGTACAAGTCTGTCACTGTATCACACTGTGGTACAGTACTGGTGGGTACAGGTCTGTCACTGTATAACACTTGGAAACAGTACTGGTGTGTGCAGGTCTGTCACTGTATAACACTGGGATACAGTAATGGTGGGTACTGGTCTGTCAGTGTATAATACGGGTACAGTACTGGTGGGTGCAGGTCTGTCACTGTATATTACTGGGGTACAGTACTGGTGGGAACAAGTCTGTCAGTGTATAACACTGGGGTACAGTGCTGGTGGGTACAGGTCTGTCACTGTATAACACTGGGGTACAGCACTGGTGGGTACAGGTCTGTCGCTATATAACACTGGGGTACAGTATTGGTGGGTACAGGTCTGTCTCTGTATAACACTGGGGTACAGTACTGTTGGGGACAAGTCTGTCACTGTATAACATTGGGATACAGTACTGGTGTGTGCAGGTCTGTAACTGTATAACTCTGGGGTACAGTACTGGTGGGTTCAGGTCTGTCTCTGTATAACACTGGAGTATAGTACTGGTGGGTACAGGTCTATCACTGTATAACACTGGGGTACAGTACTGGTGGGTACAGATCTGTCGCTGTCTAACACTGGGGTACAGTACTGGTGGGTACAGGTCTGTCGCTGTATAACACTGGGGTACAGTACTGGTGGGTACAGGTCTGTCACTGTATAACACTGGGGTGAAGTATTGGTGGGAACAGGTCTGTCACTGTATAACATTGGGGTACAGTACTGGTGGGTTCAGGTCTGTCACTGTATGACACTGGGGTACAGTACTGGTGGGTACAGGTCTGTCACTGTATAACACTGGGGTGAAGTATTGGTGGGAACAGGTCTGTCACTGTATAACATTGGGGTACAGTACTGGTGGGTTCAGGTCTGTCACTGTATGACACTGGGGTGCAGTACTGGTGGGTACAGGTCTGTCACTGTATAACACTGGGGTACAGGACTGGTGGGTACAGGTTTGTCACTGTATAAACCTGGGGTACAGGACTGGTGGGTACAGGTCTGTCACTGTATAAACCTGGGGTACAGTACTGGTGGGTACAGGTCTGTCACTGTATAACTCTGGGGTACAGTACTGGTGGGTACAGGTTTGTCACTGTATAAACCTGGGGTACAGGACTGGTGGGTACAGGTCTGTCACTGTATAACACTGGGGTACAGTACTGGTGGGTACAGGTTTGTCACTGTATAACACTGGGCTACAGTACTGGTGGGTACAGGTCTGTCACTGTATAACACTGGGGTACAGTACTGGTGGGTACAGGTTTGTCACTGTATAACACTGGGCTACAGTACTGGTGGGCACAGGTTTGTCACTGTATAACACTGGGGTGCAGTATTGGTGGGTTCAGGTCTGTCTCTGTATAACACTGGGGTACAGTACTGGTGGGTACAGGTCTGTCTCTGTATAAAACAGGGATACAATACTGGTGGGTGCAGGCCTGTCACTGTATAACACTGGGGTACAGTACTGGTGGGTACAAGTCTGTCACTGTATCACACTGTGGTACAGTACTGGTGGGTACAGGTCTGTCACTGTATAACACTTGGAAACAGTACTGGTGGGTGCAGGTCTGTCACTGTATAACACTGGGATACAGTAATGGTGGGTACTGGTCTGTCAGTGTATAATACGGGTACAGTACTGGTGGGTGCAGGTCTGTCACTGTATAACACTGGGGTACAGTACTGGTGGGAACAAGTCTGTCAGTGTATAACACTGGGGTACAGTGCTGGTGGGTACAGGTCTGTCACTGTATAACACTGGGGTACAGTACTGGTGGGTACAGGTCTGTCGCTATATAATACTGGGGTACAGCACTGGTGGGTACAGGTCTGTCGCTATATAACACTGGGGTACAGTATTGGTGAGTACAGGTCTGTCACTGTATAACACTGGGGTACAGTACTGGTGGGTACAGGTCTGTCGCTATATAACACTGGGGTACAGTGCTGGTGGGTACAGGTCTGTCACTGTATAACACTGGGGTACAGTACTGATGGGTACAGGTCTGTCACTGTATAACACTGGGGTACAGCACTGGTGGGTACAGGTCTGTCGCTATATAACACTGGGGTACAGTATTGGTGGGTACAGGTCTGTCTCTGTATAACACTGGGGTACAGTACTGTTGGGGACAAGTCTGTCACTGTATAACATTGGGATACAGTACTGGTGTGTGCAGGTCTGTAACTGTATAACTCTGGGGTACAGTACTGGTGGGTTCAGGTCTGTCTCTGTATAACACTGGGGTACAGTGCTGCTCGGTACAGGTCTGTCACTGTATAAAACTGGGACACAGTACTGGTGGGTACAGGTCTGTCACTGTATAACACTGGGGTACAGTAGAGGTGGGTACAGGTCTGTCACTGTAAAACACTGGGGTACAGTAAAGGTGGGTACACGTCTGTCACTGTATAACACGTGTACAGTACTGGTGGGTACAGGTCTGTCACTGTATAACACTGGGGTACAGCACTGGTGGTTACAGGTCTGTCACTGTATAACACTGGGGTATAGTACTGGTGGGTACAGGTCTATCACTGTATAACACAGGTACAGTACTGGTGGGTTCAGGTCTGTCACTGTATAACACTGGGATACAGTACTGCTGGGATCAGGTCTGTCACTGTATGACACTGGGGTACTGTACTGGTGGGTACAGGTTTGTCACTGTATAACATTGTGGTGCTGTATTGGTCGGTTCAGGTCTGTCTCTGTATAACACTGGGGTACTGTACTGGTGGTTACTGGTCTTACACTGTATAACACTGGGGTACAATACTGGTGGGTACAGGTCTGTCGCTGTGTAAAACTGGGATACAGTCCTGGTGGGTACAGGTGTGTCACTGTATAACACTGGGGTACAGTACTGGTGGGTACAGATCTGTCACTGTATAACACTGGGGGACAGTACATGTTGGGTACAGGTCTGTCACTGTATAACACGGGTACAGTACAGGTGGGTACAGATCTGTCACTGTATAACACTGGGGTACAGCACTGGTGGGCTCAGTTCTGTCATTGTATAACACTGTGGTACAGCACTGGTGGGTACAGGTCAGTCGCTGTATAACACTGGGGTACAGTACTGGTGGGTACAGGTCTGTCATTGTATAACACAGTGGTACAGTACTGGTGGGTACAGGTCTGTCACTGTATAACACTGGGGTACAGTACTGGTGGGTACAGGTCTGTCACTGTATAACTCTGGGGTACAGTACTGGTGGGTACAGGTTTGTCACTGTATAACACTGGGGTACAGTACTGGTGGGTACAGGTCTGTCGCTGCATAACACTGGGGTACAGTACTGGTGGGTGCAGGTCTGTCACTGTATAACACTGGGGTACAGTACTGGTGGTACAGGTCTGTCACTGTATAACACTGTGGTACAGGACTGGTGGGTACACGCCTGTCGCTGCATAACACAGGGGTACAGGACTGGTGGGTACAGGTCTGTCACTGTATAACTCTGGGGTACAGTACTGGTGGGTACAGGTCTGTCGCTGTATAACACTGGGGTACAGTACTGGTGGGTGCAGGTCTGTCACTGTATAACACTGGGATTCAGTACTGGTGGGTACAGGTCTGTCGCTGTATAACACTGGGGTACAGTACTGGTGGGTGCAGGTCTGTCACTGTATAACACTGGGGTACAGTACTGGTGGGTACAGGTTTGTCACTGTATAACACTGGGGTACAGTACTGGTGGGCACAGGTTTGTCACTGTATAACACTGGGGTACAGTACTGGTGGGTACAGGTCTGTCACTGTATAACACTGGGCTACAGTACTGGTGGGCACAGGTTTGTCACTGTATAACACTGGGGTGCAGTATTGGTGGGTTCAGGTCTGTCTCTGTATAACACTGGGGTACAGTACTGGTGGGTACAGGTCTGTCTCTGTATAAAACAGGGATACAATACTGGTGGGTGCAGGCCTGTCACTGTATAACACTGGGGTACAGTACTGGTGGGTACAAGTCTGTCACTGTATCACACTGTGGTACAGTACTGGTGGGTACAGGTCTGTCACTGTATAACACTTGGAAACAGTACTGGTGGGTGCAGGTCTGTCACTGTATAACACTGGGATACAGTAATGGTGGGTACTGGTCTGTCAGTGTATAATACGGGTACAGTACTGGTGGGTGCAGGTCTGTCACTGTATAACACTGGGGTACAGTACTGGTGGGAACAAGTCTGTCAGTGTATAACACTGGGGTACAGTGCTGGTGGGTACAGGTCTGTCACTGTATAACACTGGGGTACAGTACTGGTGGGTACAGGTCTGTCGCTATATAATACTGGGGTACAGCACTGGTGGGTACAGGTCTGTCGCTATATAACACTGGGGTACAGTATTGGTGAGTACAGGTCTGTCACTGTATAACACTGGGGTACAGTACTGGTGGGTACAGGTCTGTCGCTATATAACACTGGGGTACAGTGCTGGTGGGTACAGGTCTGTCACTGTATAACACTGGGGTACAGTACTGATGGGTACAGGTCTGTCACTGTATAACACTGGGGTACAGCACTGGTGGGTACAGGTCTGTCGCTATATAACACTGGGGTACAGTATTGGTGGGTACAGGTCTGTCTCTGTATAACACTGGGGTACAGTACTGTTGGGGACAAGTCTGTCACTGTATAACATTGGGATACAGTACTGGTGTGTGCAGGTCTGTAACTGTATAACTCTGGGGTACAGTACTGGTGGGTTCAGGTCTGTCTCTGTATAACACTGGGGTACAGTGCTGCTCGGTACAGGTCTGTCACTGTAAAACACTGGGGTACAGTACTGGTGGGTACAGGTCTGTCGCTGTATAAAACTGGGACACAGTACTGGTGGGTACAGGTCTGTCACTGTATAACACTGGGGTACAGTAGAGGTGGGTACAGGTCTGTCACTGTAAAACACTGGGGTACAGTAAAGGTGGGTACACGTCTGTCACTGTATAACACGTGTACAGTACTGGTGGGTACAGGTCTGTCACTGTATAACACTGGGGTACAGCACTGGTGGTTACAGGTCTGTCACTGTATAACACTGGGGTATAGTACTGGTGGGTACAGGTCTATCACTGTATAACACAGGTACAGTACTGGTGGGTTCAGGTCTGTCACTGTATAACACTGGGATACAGTACTGCTGGGATCAGGTCTGTCACTGTATGACACTGGGGTACTGTACTGGTGGGTACAGGTTTGTCACTGTATAACATTGTGGTGCTGTATTGGTCGGTTCAGGTCTGTCTCTGTATAACACTGGGGTACTGTACTGGTGGTTACTGGTCTTACACTGTATAACACTGGGGTACAATACTGGTGGGTACAGGTCTGTCGCTGTGTAAAACTGGGATACAGTCCTGGTGGGTACAGGTGTGTCACTGTATAACACTGGGGTACAGTACTGGTGGGTACAGATCTGTCACTGTATAACACTGGGGGACAGTACATGTTGGGTACAGGTCTGTCACTGTATAACACGGGTACAGTACAGGTGGGTACAGATCTGTCACTGTATAACACTGGGGTACAGCACTGGTGGGCTCAGTTCTGTCATTGTATAACACTGTGGTACAGCACTGGTGGGTACAGGTCAGTCGCTGTATAACACTGGGGTACAGTACTGGTGGGTACAGGTCTGTCATTGTATAACACAGTGGTACAGTACTGGTGGGTACAGGTCTGTCACTGTATAACACTGGGGTACAGTACTGGTGGGTACAGGTCTGTCACTGTATAACTCTGGGGTACAGTACTGGTGGGTACAGGTTTGTCACTGTATAACACTGGGGTACAGTACTGGTGGGTACAGGTCTGTCGCTGCATAACACTGGGGTACAGTACTGGTGGGTGCAGGTCTGTGACTGTATAACACTGGGGTACAGTACTGGTGGTACAGGTCTGTCACTGTATAACACTGTGGTACAGGACTGGTGGGTACACGCCTGTCGCTGCATAACACAGGGGTACAGGACTGGTGGGTACAGGTCTGTCACTGTATAACTCTGGGGTACAGTACTGGTGGGTACAGGTCTGTCGCTGTATAACACTGGGGTACAGTACTGGTGGGTGCAGGTCTGTCACTGTATAACACTGGGATTCAGTACTGGTGGGTACAGGTCTGTCGCTGTATAACACTGGGGTACAGTACTGGTGGGTGCAGGTCTGTCACTGTATAACACTGGGGTACAGTACTGGTGGGTACAGGTTTGTCACTGTATAACACTGGGGTACAGTACTGGTGGGCACAGGTTTGTCACTGTATAACACTGGGGTACAGTACTGGTGGGTACAGGTCTGTCACTGTATAACACTGTGGTACAGTACTGGTGGGTACAGGTCTGTCGCTGCATAACACTGGGGTACAGTACTGGTGGGTGCAGGTCTGTCACTGTATAACACTGGGGTACAGTACTGGTGGGTACAGGTCTGTCGCTGTATAACACTGGGGTACAGTACTGGTGGGTACAGGTTTGTCACTGTATAACACTGGGGTGCAGTATTGGTGGGTTCAGGTCTGTCTCTGTATAACACTGGGGTACAGTACTGGTGGGTACAGGCCTGTCGCTGTATAAAACAGGGATACAATACTGGTGGGTACAGGTCTGTCACTGTATAACACTGGGGTACAGTACTGGTGGGTACAAGTCTGTCACTGTATCACACTTGGAAACAGTACTCGTGGGTGCAGGTCTGTCACTGTATAACACTGGGGTACAGTACTGGTGGGAACAAGTCTGTCAGTGTATAACACTGGGGTACAGTGCTGGTGGGTACAGGTCTGTCACTGTATAACACTGGGGTACAGTACTGGTGGGTACAGGTCTGTCGCTATATAACACTGGGGTACAGTATTGGTGGGTGCAGGTCTGTCTCTGTATAACACTGGGGTACCGTACTGTTGGGGACAAGTCTGTCACTGTATAACATTGGGATACAGTACTGGTTTGTGCAGGTCTGTCACTGTATATCTCTGGGGTACAGTACTGGTGGGTACAGGTTTGTCACTGTATAACTCTGGGGTACAGGACTGGTGGGTACACGCCTGTCGCTGCATAACACAGGGGTACAGTACTGGTGGGTACAGGTCTGTCACTGTATAACTCTGGGGTACAGTACTGGTGGGTACAGGTTTGTCACTGTATGATACTGTGGTACAGTACTGGTGGGTATAGGTCTGTCACTGTATAACACTGGGGTACAGTACTGGTGGGTACAGGTCTGTCACTGTATAACACTGGGGTACAGTACTGGTGGGTACAGGTCTGTCACTGTATAACACTGGGGTACAGTACTGGTGGGTACAGGTCTGTCACTGTATAACACTGGGGTACAGTACTGGTGGGTACAGGTCTGTCGCTGTATAACACTGGGGTACAGTACTGGTGGGTACAGGTCTGTCACTGTATAACACTGGAGTACTGTACTGGTGGGTACAGGTCTGTCACTGTATATCACTGGGGTACAGTACTGGTGGGTACAGGTTTGTCACTGTATAACACTGGGATACGGTACTGGTGGGATCAGGTCTGTCACTGTATGACACTGGGGTGCAGTATTGGTGGGCACAGGTTTGTCACTGTATAACACTGGGGTACAGTACTGGTGGGTACAGGTCTGTCGCTGTATAAAACAGGGATACAATACTGGTGGGTGCAGGTCTGTCACTGTATAACACTGGGGTACAGTACTGGTGGGTACAAGTCTGTCACTGTATCACACTGTGGTACAGTACTGGTGGGTACAGGTCTGTCACTGTATAACACTTGGAAACAGTACTGGTGTGTGCAGGTCTGTCACTGTATAACACTGGGATACAGTAATGGTGGGTACTGGTCTGTCAGTGTATAATACGGGTACAGTACTGGTGGGTGCAGGTCTGTCACTGTATATTACTGGGGTACAGTACTGGTGGGAACAAGTCTGTCAGTGTATAACACTGGGGTACAGTGCTGGTGGGTACAGGTCTGTCACTGTATAACACTGGGGTACAGCACTGGTGGGTACAGGTCTGTCGCTATATAACACTGGGGTACAGTATTGGTGGGTACAGGTCTGTCTCTGTATAACACTGGGGTACAGTACTGTTGGGGACAAGTCTGTCACTGTATAACACTGGGATACAGTACTGGTGTGTGCAGGTCTGTAACTGTATAACTCTGGGGTACAGTACTGGTGGGTTCAGGTCTGTCTCTGTATAACACTGGAGTATAGTACTGGTGGGTACAGGTCTATCACTGTATAACACTGGGGTACAGTACTGGTGGGTACAGGTCTGTCGCTGTATAACACTGGGGTACAGTACTGGTGGGTTCAGGTCTGTCACTGTATGACACTGGGGTACAGTACTGGTGGGTACAGGTTTGTCACTGTATAACACCGGTGCAGTACTGGTGGGTACAGGTCTGTCACTGTATAACACGGGTACAGTACTGGTGGGTACAGGTCTGTCTCTGTATAACTCTGGGGTACAGTACTGGTGCGTACAGGTTTGTCACTGTATAAACCTGGGGTACAGGACTGGTGGGTACAGGTCTGTCACTGTATAACACTGGGGTACAGGACTGGTGGGTACAGGTTTGTCACTGTATAAACCTGGGGTACAGGACTGGTGGGTACAGGTCTGTCACTGTATAAACCTGGGGTACAGTACTGGTGGGTACAGGTCTGTCACTGTATAACTCTGGGGTACAGTACTGGTGGGTACAGGTTTGTCACTGTATAACACTGGGGTACAGTACTGGTGGGTACAGGTCTGTCACTGTATAACACTGGGGTACAGTACTGGTGGGTACAGGTTTGTCACTGTATAACACTGGGGTACAGTACTGGTGGGTACAGGTCTGTCACTGTATAACACTGGGGTACAGTACTGGTGGGTACAGGTTTGTCACTGTATAACACTGGGCTACAGTACTGGTGGGCACAGGTTTGTCACTGTATAACACTGGGGTGCAGTATTGGTGGGTTCAGGTCTGTCTCTGTATAACACTGGGGTACAGTACTGGTGGGTACAGGTCTGTCTCTGTATAAAACAGGGATACAATACTGGTGGGTGCAGGCCTGTCACTGTATAACACTGGGGTACAGTACTGGTGGGTACAAGTCTGTCACTGTATCACACTGTGGTACAGTACTGGTGGGTACAGGTCTGTCACTGTATAACACTTGGAAACAGTACTGGTGGGTGCAGGTCTGTCACTGTATAACACTGGGATACAGTAATGGTGGGTACTGGTCTGTCAGTGTATAATACGGGTACAGTACTGGTGGGTGCAGGTCTGTCACTGTATAACACTGGGGTACAGTACTGGTGGGAACAAGTCTGTCAGTGTATAACACTGGGGTACAGTGCTGGTGGGTACAGGTCTGTCACTGTATAACACTGGGGTACAGTACTGGTGGGTACAGGTCTGTCGCTATATAATACTGGGGTACAGCACTGGTGGGTACAGGTCTGTCGCTATATAACACTGGGGTACAGTATTGGTGAGTACAGGTCTGTCACTGTATAACACTGGGGTACAGTACTGGTGGGTACAGGTCTGTCGCTATATAACACTGGGGTACAGTGCTGGTGGGTACAGGTCTGTCACTGTATAACACTGGGGTACAGTACTGATGGGTACAGGTCTGTCACTGTATAACACTGGGGTACAGCACTGGTGGGTACAGGTCTGTCGCTATATAACACTGGGGTACAGTATTGGTGGGTACAGGTCTGTCTCTGTATAACACTGGGGTACAGTACTGTTGGGGACAAGTCTGTCACTGTATAACATTGGGATACAGTACTGGTGTGTGCAGGTCTGTAACTGTATAACTCTGGGGTACAGTACTGGTGGGTTCAGGTCTGTCTCTGTATAACACTGGGGTACAGTGCTGCTCGGTACAGGTCTGTCACTGTAAAACACTGGGGTACAGTACTGGTGGGTACAGGTCTGTCGCTGTATAAAACTGGGACACAGTACTGGTGGGTACAGGTCTGTCACTGTATAACACTGGGGTACAGTAGAGGTGGGTACAGGTCTGTCACTGTAAAACACTGGGGTACAGTAAAGGTGGGTACACGTCTGTCACTGTATAACACGTGTACAGTACTGGTGGGTACAGGTCTGTCACTGTATAACACTGGGGTACAGCACTGGTGGTTACAGGTCTGTCACTGTATAACACTGGGGTATAGTACTGGTGGGTACAGGTCTATCACTGTATAACACGGGTACAGTACTGGTGGGTTCAGGTCTGTCACTGTATAACACTGGGATACAGTACTGCTGGGATCAGGTCTGTCACTGTATGACACTGGGGTACTGTACTGGTGGGTACAGGTTTGTCACTGTATAACATTGTGGTGCTGTATTGGTCGGTTCAGGTCTGTCTCTGTATAACACTGGGGTACTGTACTGGTGGTTACTGGTCTTACACTGTATAACACTAGGGTACAATACTGGTGGGTACAGGTCTGTCGCTGTGTAAAACTGGGATACAGTCCTGGTGGGTACAGGTGTGTCACTGTATAACACTGGGGTACAGTACTGGTGGGTACAGATCTGTCACTGTATAACACTGGGGGACAGTACATGTTGGGTACAGGTCTGTCACTGTATAACACGGGTACAGTACAGGTGGGTACAGATCTGTCACTGTATAACACTGGGGTACAGCACTGGTGGGCTCAGTTCTGTCATTGTATAACACTGTGGTACAGCACTGGTGGGTACAGGTCAGTCGCTGTATAACACTGGGGTACAGTACTGGTGGGTACAGGTTTGTCATTGTATAACACAGTGGTACAGTACTGGTGGGTACAGGTCTGTCACTGTATAACACTGGGGTACAGTACTGGTGGGTACAGGTCTGTCACTGTATAACTCTGGGGTACAGTACTGGTGGGTACAGGTTTGTCACTGTATAATCCTGGGGGACAGTACTGGTGGGTACAGGTCTGTCGCTGCATAACACTGGGGTACAGTACTGGTGGGTGCAGGTCTGTCACTGTATAACACTGGGGTACAGTACTGGTGGTACAGGTCTGTCACTGTATAACACTGTGGTACAGGACTGGTGGGTACACGCCTGTCGCTGCATAACACAGGGGTACAGGACTGGTGGGTACAGGTCTGTCACTGTATAACTCTGGGGTACAGTACTGGTGGGTACAGGTCTGTCGCTGTATAACACTGGGGTACAGTACTGGTGGGTGCAGGTCTGTCACTGTATAACACTGGGATTCAGTACTGGTGGGTACAGGTCTGTCGCTGTATAACACTGGGGTACAGTACTGGTGGGTGCAGGTCTGTCACTGTATAACACTGGGGTACAGTACTGGTGGGTACAGGTTTGTCACTGTATAACACTGGGGTACAGTACTGGTGGGCACAGGTTTGTCACTGTATAACACTGGGGTACAGTACTGGTGGGTACAGGTCTGTCACTGTATAACACTGTGGTACAGTACTGGTGGGTACAGGTCTGTCGCTGCATAACACTGGGGTACAGTACTGGTGGGTGCAGGTCTGTCACTGTATAACACTGGGGTACAGTACTGGTGGGTACAGGTCTGTCGCTGTATAACACTGGGGTACAGTACTGGTGGGTACAGGTTTGTCACTGTATAACACTGGGGTGCAGTATTGGTGGGTTCAGGTCTGTCTCTGTATAACACTGGGGTACAGTACTGGTGGGTACAGGCCTGTCGCTGTATAAAACAGGGATACAATACTGGTGGGTACAGGTCTGTCACTGTATAACACTGGGGTACAGTACTGGTGGGTACAAGTCTGTCACTGTATCACACTTGGAAACAGTACTCGTGGGTGCAGGTCTGTCACTGTATAACACTGGGGTACAGTACTGGTGGGAACAAGTCTGTCAGTGTATAACACTGGGGTACAGTGCTGGTGGGTACAGGTCTGTCACTGTATAACACTGGGGTACAGTACTGGTGGGTACAGGTCTGTCGCTATATAACACTGGGGTACAGTATTGGTGGGTGCAGGTCTGTCTCTGTATAACACTGGGGTACCGTACTGTTGGGGACAAGTCTGTCACTGTATAACATTGGGATACAGTACTGGTTTGTGCAGGTCTGTAACTGTATAACTCTGGGGTACAGTACTGGGGGGTTCAGGTCTGTCTGTGTATAACACTGGGGTACAGTGCTGCTCGGTACAGGTCTGTCACTGTAAAACACTGGGGTACAGTACTGGTGGGTGCAGGTCTGTCGCTGTATAAAACTGGGATACAGTACTGGTGGGTACAGGTCTGTCACTGTATAACACTGGGGTACAGTAGAGGTGGGTACAGGTCTGTCACTGTAAAACACTGGGGTACAGTAAAGGTGGGTACACGTCTGTCACTGTATAACACTGGGGTGAAGTATTGGTGGGAACAGGTCTGTCACTGTATAACACTGGGGTACAGTACTGGTGGGTTCAGGTCTGTCACTGTATGACACAGGGGTGCAGTATTGGTGGGCACAGGTTTGTCACTGTATAGCATTGGGGTGCTGTATTGGTGGGTTCAGGGCGGTCTCTGTATAACACTGGGGTACGGTACTGGTGGTTACTGGTCTGTCACTGTATAACACTGGGGTACAGTACTGGTGGGTACAGCTCTGTCACTGTATAAATATGGGGTACAGTACTGGTGAGTACAGGTCTAACACTGTATAACACTGGGGTACAGTACTGGTGGGTACAGGTCTGTCGCTGTATAACACTGGGGTGCAGTACTGGTGGGTTCAGGTCTGTCACTGTATTACACTGGGGTACAGTACAGGTGGGTACAGGTTTGTCACTGTATAACACGGGTGCAGTACTGGTGGATACAGGTCTGTCACTGTATAACACTGGGGTACAGTACTGGTGGGTACAGGTCTGTCATTGTATAACACTGGGGTACAGTACTGGTGGTTACTGGTCTTTCACTGTATAACACTGGGGTACAATACTGGTGGGTTCAGGTCTGTCTCTGTATAACACTGGGGTACAGTACTGGTGGTTACTGGTCTTTCACTGTATAACACTGGGGTACAATACTGGTGGGTACAGGTCTGTCGCTGTGTAAAACTGGGATACAGTACTGGTTGGTACAGGTGTGTCACTGTATAACACTGGGGTACAGTACTGGTGGGTACAGGTCTGTCACTGTATAACACTGGGGGACAGTACATGTTGGGTACAGGTCTGTCACTGTATAACACGGGCACAGTACAGGTGGGTACAGGTCTGTCCCTGTATAACACGGGTACAGTACTGGTGGGTAAAGGTCTGTCACTGTGTAACACTGGGGTACAGTAATGGTGGATACAGGTCTGTCACTGTATAACACTGGGGCACAGTACTGGTGGGTACTGGTCTGTCACTGTATAACACTGGGGTACAGTAGAGGTGGGTACAGGTCTGTCACTGTAAAACACTGGGGTACAGTAAAGGTGGGTACACGTCTGTCACTGTAGAACACGTGTACAGTACTGGTGGGTACAGGTCTGTCACTGTATAACACTGGGGTACAGTACTGGTGGGTACAGGTCTGTCACTGTATAACACTGTGGTATAGTACTGGTGGGTACAGGTCTATCACTGTATATCACTGGGGTACAGTACTGGTGGGTACAGGTCTGTCGCTGTCTAACACTGAGGTACAGTACTGGTGGCTCCAGGTGTGTCGCTGTATAACACTGGGGTACAGTACTGGTGGGTACAGGTCTGTCACTGTATAACACTGGGGTGAAGTATTGGTGGGAACAGGTCTGTCACTGTATAACACTGGGGTACAGTACTGGTGGGTTCAGGTCTGTCACTGAATGACACAGGGGTGCAGTATTGGTGGGTACAGGTTTGTCACTGTATAACATTGGGGTGCTGTATTGGTGGGTTCAGGTCGGTCTCTGTATAACACTGGGGTACAGTACTGGTGGTTACTGGTCTGTCACTGTATAACACTGGGGTACAGTACTGGTGGGTACAGCTCTGTCACTGTATAAATATGGGGTACAGTACTGGTGGGTACAGGTTTGTCACTGTATAATCCTGGGGTACAGTACTGGTGGGTACAGGTCTGTCGCTGCATAACACTGGGGTACAGTACTGGTGGGTACAGGTCTGTCACTGTAAAACACTGGGGTACAGTACTGGTGGGTACAAGTCTGTCACTGTCTAACACTGGGGTACAGTACTGGTGGGTACAGGTCTGTCACTGTATAACACTGGGGTACTGTACTGGTGGGTACAGGTCTAACACTGTATAACACTGGGGCACAGTACTGGTGGGTACAGGTCTGTCGCTGTATAACACTGGGGTACAGTACTGGTGGGTTCAGGTCTGTCACTGTATAACACTGGGGTACAGTACAGGTGGGTACAGGTTTGTCACTGTATAACACGGGTGCAGTACTGGTGGATAAAGGTCTGTCACTATATAACACTGAGGTACAGTACTGGTGGGTACAGGTCTGTCACTGTATAACACTGGGGTACAGTACTGGTGGGTTCAGGTCTGTCAATGTATAACACTGGAATACAGTACTAGTGTGTACAGGTCTGTCACTGTATAACACTGGGCTACAGGACTGGTCGGTACAGGTCTATCACTGTATAACACTGGGGTACAGTACTGGTGGGTACAGGTCTGTCACTGTATAACACTGGGGTACAGTACTGGTGGGTACATGTCTGTCACTGTATAACACTGGGGTACTGGACTGGTGGGTACAGGTCTGTCACTTTATAACTTTGGGGTACAGTACTGGTGGGTACAGGTCTGTCACTGTATAACACTGGGGTACAGTACTGGTGGGTTCAGGCCTGTCACTGTATAACACTGGGGTACTGTACTGGTGGGTACAGGTCTGTCACTGTATAACACTGGGGTACAGTACTGGTGGGTACAGGTCTGTCACTGCATAACACGGGTACAGTACTGGTGGGTTCAGGTCTGTCACTGTATAACACTGGGGTACAGTACTGGTGGTTACTGGTCTTTCACTGTATAACACTGGGGTACAATACTGGTGGGTACAGGTCTGTCGCTGTGTAAAACTGGGATACAGTACTGGTGGGTACAGGTGTGTCACTGTATAACACTGGGGTACAGTACTGGTGGGTACAGGTCTGTCACTGTATAACACTGGGGGACAGTACATGTTGGGTACAGGTCTGTCACTGTATAACACGGGCACAGTACAGGTGGGTACAGGTCTGTCCCTGTATAACTCTGGGGTACAGTACTGGTGGGTACAGGTTTGTCACTGTATAATCCTGGGGTACAGGACTGGTGGGTACAGGTCTGTCACTGTATAACACTGGGGCACAGTACTGGTGGGTACAGGTCTGTCACTGTATAACACTGGGGCACAGTACTGGTGGGTACAGGTTTGTCACTGTATAATCCTGGGGTACAGGACTGGTGGGTACAGGTCTGTCGCTGCATAACACTGGGGTACAGTACTGGTGGGTACAGGTCTGTCACTGTATAACACTGGGGTACAGTACTGGTGGGTACAGGTATTTCACTGTGTAACACTGGGATACGGTACTGGTGGGATCAGGTCTGTCACTGTATGACACTGGGGTGCAGTATTGGTGGGCACAGGTTTGTCACTGTATAACACTGGGGTGCAGTATTGGTGGGTTCAGGTCTGTCTCTGTATAACACTGGGGTACCGTACTGGTGGGTACAGGTCTGTCGCTGTATATAACAGGGATACAATACTGGTGGGTACAGGTCTGTCACTGTATAACACTGGGGTACAGTACTGGTGGGTACAGGTCTGTCACTGTATAACACTGGGGTACAGTACTGGTGGGTACAAGTCTGTCACTGTATAACACTTGGAAACAGTACTGGTGGGTGCAGGTCTGTCACTGTATAACACTGGGGTACAGTACTGGTGGGAACAAGTCTGTCAGTGTATAACACTGGGGTACAGTGCTGGTGGGTACAGGTCTATCACTGTATAACACTGGGGTACAGTACTGGTGGGTACAGGTCTGTCGCTATATTACAATGGGGTACAGTATTGGTGGGTACAGGTCTGTCTCTGTATAACACTGGGGTACCGTACTGTTGGGGACAAGTCTGTCACTGTATAACATTGGGATACAGTACTGGTTTGTGCAGGTCTGTAACTGTACAACTCTGGGGTACAGTACTGGGGGTTCATGTCTGTCACTGTAAAACACTGGGGGACACTCCTGGTGGGTGCAGGTCTGTCGCTGTATAAAACTGGGATACAGTACTGGTGGGTACAGGTCTGTCACTGTATAACACTGGGGTACAGTAGAGGTGGGTACAGGTCTGTCACTGTAAAACACTGGGGTACAGTAAAGGTGGGTACACGTCTGTCACTGTATAACACGTGTACAGTACTGGTGGGTACAGGTCTGTCACTGTATAACACTGGGGTACAGTACTGGTGGGTACAGGTCTGTCACTGTATAACACTGTGGTATAGTACTGGTGGGTACAGGTCTATCACTGTATAACACTGGGGTACAGTACTGGTGGGTACAGGTCTGTCACTGTCTAACACTGAGGTACAGTACTGGTGGGTACAGGTCTGTCGCTGTATAACACTGGGTACAGTACTGGTGGGTACAGGTCTGTCACTGTATAACACTGGGGTGAAGTATTGGTGGGAACAGGTCTGTCACTGTATAACACTGGGGTACAATACTGGTGGGTCCAGGTCTGTCACTGTATAACACTGGGGTACAGTATTGGTGGGCACAGGTTTGTCACTGTATAACATTGGGCTGCTGTATTGGTGGGTTCAGGTCGGTCTCTGTATAACACTGGGGTACAGTACTGGTGGTTACTGGTCTGTCACTGTATAACACTGGGGTACAGTACTGGTGGGTACAGCTCTGTCACTGTATAAATATGGGGTACAGTACTGGTGGGTACAGGTTTGTCACTGTATAATCCTGGGGTACAGTACTGGTGGGTACAGGTCTGTCGCTGCATAACACTGGGGTACAGTACTGGTGGGTCCAGGTCTGTCACTGTATAACACTGGGGTACAGTACTGGTGGGTACAGGTCTGTCACTGTATAACACTGGGGTACAGTACTGGTGGGTACAGGTCTGTCACTGTATAACACTGGGGTACTGTACTGGTGGGTACAGGTCTAACACTGTATAACACTGGGGTACAGTACTGGTGCGTACAGGTCTGTCGCTGTATAACACTGGGGTACAGTACTGGTGGGTTCAGGTCTGTCACTGTATAACACTGGGGTACAGCACAGGTGGGTACAGGTTTGTCACTGTATCACACGGGTGCAGTACTGGTGGATACAGGTCTGTCACTGTATAACACTGGGGTACAGTACTGGTGGGTACAGGTCTGTCACTGTATAACACTGGGGTACAGTACTGGTGGGTTCAGGTCTGTCACTGTATAACACTGGGGAACAGTACTGGTGGGTACAGCTCTGTCACTGTATAAATATGGGGTACAGTACTGGTGGGTACAGGTTTGTCACTGTATAATCCTGGGGTACAGTACTGGTGGGTACAGGTCTGTCGCTGCATAACACTGGGGTACAGTACTGGTGGGTCCAGGTCTGTCACTGTATAACACTGGGGTACAGTACTGGTGGGTACAGGTCTGTCACTGTATAACACTGGGGTACAGTACTGGTGGGTACAGGTCTGTCACTGTATAACACTGGGGTACTGTACTGGTGGGTACAGGTCTAACACTGTATAACACTGGGGTACAGTACTGGTGGGTACAGGTCTGTCGCTGTATAACACTGGGGTACAGTACTGGTGGGTTCAGGTCTGTCACTGTATAACACTGGGGTACAGTACAGGTGGGTACAGGTTTGTCACTGTATAACACGGGTGCAGTACTGGTGGATACAGGTCTGTCACTGTATAACACTGGGGTACAGTACTGGTGGGTACAGGTCTGTCACTGTATAGCACTGGGGTACAGTACTGGTGGGTACAGGTCTGTCACTGTATAACACTGGGGTACAGTACTGGTGGGTACATGTCTGTCACTGTATAACACTGGGGTACTGGACTGGTGGGTACAGGTCTGTCACTTTATAACATTGGGGTACAGTACTGGTGGGTACAGGTCTGTCACTGTATAACACTGGGGTACAGTACTGGTGGGTTCAGGCCTGTCACTGTATGACACTGGGGTACTGTACTGGTGGGTACAGGTCTGTCACTGTATAACACTGGTGTACAGTACTGATGGGTACAGGTCTGTCACTGTATAACACGGGTACAGTACTGGTGGGTTCAGGTCTGTCAATGTATAACACTGGGATACAGTACTGCTGGGATCAGGTCTGTCACTGTATGACACGGGTGCAGTATTGGTGGGTACAGGTTTGTCACTGTATAACATTGTGGTGCTGTATTGGTCGGTTCAGGTCTGTCTCTGTATAACACTGGGGTACAATACTGGTGGGTACAGGTCTGTCGCTGTGTAAAACTGGGATACAGTACTGCTGGGTACAGGTGTGTCACTGTATAACACTGGGGTACAGTACTGGTGGGTACAGGTCTGTCACTGTATAACACTGGGGGACAGTACATGTTGGGTACAGGTCTGTCCCTGTATAACACGGGTGCAGTACTGGTGGGTACAGGTCTGTCCCTGTATAACACGGGTACAGTACTGGTGGGTACAGGTCTGTCACTGTGTAACACTGGGGTACAGTACTGGTGGATACAGGTCTGTCACTGTATAACACTGGGGCACAGTACTGGTGGGTACAGGTCTGTCACTGTATAACACTGGGGTACAGTACTGATGGGTACAGGTCTGTCACTGTATAACTCTGGGGTTCAGTACTGGTGGGTACAGGTTTGTCACTGTATAACACTGGGGCACAGTACTGGTGGGCACAGGTCTGTCACTGTATAACACTGGAGTACAGTACTGGTGGGTAGAGGTCTGTCACTATAACACTGGGGTACAGAACTGGTGGGTACAGGTCTGTCACTGTATAGCACTGGGGTACTGTACTGGTGGGTACAGGTCTGTCACTGTATAACACTGGGGTACAGTACTGGTGGGTACAGGTCTGTCGCTGTATAACACTGGGGTACAGTACTGGTGGGATCAGGTCTGTCTCTGTATAACACTGGGGTACAGTACTGGTGGGTACAAGTATGTCACTGCATAACACTGGGATACAGTACTGGTGGGATCAGGTCTGTCTCTGTATAACACTGGGGTACAGTACTGGTGGGTACAGGTCTGTCACTGTATAACACTGGGGTACAGTACTGGTGGGTACAGGCCTGTCACTTTATAACACTGTGGTACAGTACTGGTGGGTACAGGTCTGTCACTGTATGACACTGGGGTACAGTACTGGTGTGTGCAGGTCTGTCACTGTATAACACTGGGGTACAGTACTGGTGGGTACAGGTCTGTCGCTGTATAACACTGGGGTACAGTACTGGTGGGGTCAGGTCTGTCGTTGTATAACACAGGGATACTGTACTGGTGGGTACAGGTCTGTCACTGTATAACACGAGTACAGTACTGGTGGCTACAGGTCTGCAATTGTATAACACTTGGGTGTAGTGCTGGTGAGTGCAGGTCTGTCGCTGTATAACAATGGGGTGCAGTACTAGTCGGTACAGGTCTGTCACTGTATAACACTGGGGTACAGTACTGGTGGGTACAAGTCTGTCACTGTATAACACTGGGAAACAGTACTGGTGGGTGCAGGTCTGTCACTGTATAACACTGGGGTATATTAATGGCGGTACTGGTCTGTCAGTGTATAATATGGGTACAGTACTGGTGGGTGCAGGACTGTCACTGTATAACACTGGCGTACAGTACTGGTGGGAACAAGTCTGTCAGTGTATAACACTGGGGTACAGTGCTGGTGGGTACAGTGCTGTCACTGTATAACACTGGTGTACAGTACTGTTGGGTACAGGTCTGTCACTGTATAACATTGGGATACAGTGCTGGTGTGTGCAGGTCTGTAAGTGTATAACACTGGGGTACTGTACGGGTGGGTTCAGATCTGTCACTGTATAACACTGGGGTACAGTACTGGTGGGTACAGGTCTGTCACTGTATAACACTGGGGTACAGTACTGTTGGGTACAGGTTTATCACGGTATAACACTGGGCTACAGTACTGGTGGGTTCAGGTCTGTCACTGTATAACACTGGGGTACAGTACTGGTGGGTACAGGTATTTCACTGTGTAACACTGGGATACGGTACTGGTGGGATCAGGTCTGTCACTGTATGACACTGGGGTGCAGTATTGGTGGGTTCAGGTCTGTCTCTGTATAACACTGGGGTACCGTACTGGTGGGTACAGGTCTGTCGCTGTATATAACAGGGATACAATACTGGTGGGTACAGGTCTGTCACTGTATAACACTGGGGTACAGTACTGGTGGGTACAGGTCTGTCACTGTATAACACTGGGGTACAGTACTGGTGGGTACAAGTCTGTCACTGTATAACACTTGGAAACAGTACTGGTGGGTGCAGGTCTGTCACTGTATAACACTGGGGTACAGTACTGATGGGTACGGGTCTGTCACTGTATAACACTGGGGTACAGTACTGGTGGGAACAAGTCTGTCAGTGTATAACACTGGGGTACAGTGCTGGTGGGTACAGGCCTATCACTGTATAACACTGGGGTACAGTACTGGTGGGTACAGGTCTGTCGCTATATTACACTGGGGTACAGTATTGGTGGGTACAGGTCTGTCTCTGTATAACACTGGGGTACCGTACTGTTGGGGACAAGTCTGTCACTGTATAACATTGGGATACAGTACTGGTTTGTGCAGGTCTGTAACTGTACAACTCTGGGGTACAGTACTGGGGGTTCAGGTCTGTCACTGTAAAACACTGGGGGACACTACTGGTGGGTGCAGGTCTGTCGCTGTATAAAACTGGGATACAGTACTGGTGGGTACAGGTCTGTCACTGTATAACACTGGGGTACAGTAGAGGTGGGTACAGGTCTGTCACTGTAAAACACTGGGGTACAGTAAAGGTGGGTACACGTCTGTCACTGTATAACACGTGTACAGTACTGGTGGGTACAGGTCTGTCACTGTATAACACTGGGGTACAGTACTGGTGGGTACAGGTCTGTCACTGTATAACACTGTGGTATAGTACTGGTGGGTACAGGTCTGTCACTGTCTAACACTGAGGTACAGTACTGGTGGGTACAGGTCTGTCACTGTCTAACACTGGGGTACAGTACTGGTGGGTACAGGTCTGTCACTGTCTAACACTGAGGTACAGTACTGGTGGGTACAGGTCTGTCGCTGTATAACACTGGGTACAGTACTGGTGGGTACAGGTCTGTCACTGTATAACACTGGGGTGAAGTATTGGTGGGAACAGGTCTGTCACTGTATAACACTGGGGTACAATACTGGTGGGTCCAGGTTTGTCACTGTATAACATTGGGCTGCTGTATTGGTGGGTTCAGGTCGGTCTCTGTATAACACTGGGTACAGTACTGGTGGGTACAGGTCTGTTACATTATAACACTCGGGTACAGTACTGGTGGGTACAGGTCTATCACTGTATAACACTGGGGTACAGTACTGATGGTTACAGGTCTGTCACTGTATAACACTGGGGTACAGCACTGGTGGGTAAAGGTCTGTTACTGTATAACAATGGGGTACAGTACTGGTGGGTACAGGTCTGTCACTGTATAACACTGGGGTACAGTACTGATGGGTACAGGTCTGTCACTGTATAACACTGGGATACTGTACTGTTGGGTACGGGTCTGTCACTGTATAACACTGGGGTACAGTACTGGTGGGTACAGGTCTGTCACTGTATAACACTGGGGTACAGTACTGGTGGGTACAGGTCTGTCACTGTATAACACTGGGGTACAGTACTGGTCGTTTGAGGTCTGTCACTGTATAACTCTGGGTACAGTACTGGTGGGTACAGGTCTGTCGCTGTATAACATTGGGGTACAGTATTGGTGGGAATAGTTCTGTCACTTTATAACACTGGGGTACAGTACTGGTGGGTACAGGCCTGTCACTGTACAACACTGGGGTACGGTACTGGTGGGTACAGGTCTGTCGCTGTATAACACTGGGGTGATATATTGGTGGGAACAGGTCTGTCGCTGTATAACACTGGGGTACAGTACTGGTGGGTACTGCTCTGTCACTGTATATCATTGTGTTACTGTTCTGGTGGGTACAGGTCTGTCACTGTACAACACTGGGGTACCGTGCTGGTGGGTACAGGTCTGTCACTGTATAACTGTGGTTACAGTACTGGTGGGTACAGGTTTGTCATTGTATAACACTGCGGTGCAGAACTGGTCGGTACCGGTTTGTCACTGTATAACACTGGAGTACAGTACTGGTGGGTACTGGTCTGTCACTGTATAACACTGGTGTACAGTTCTGGTGGGCACAGGTCTGTCACTGTATAACACTGGGGGACAGTACTGGTGGGTACAGGTCTGTCACTGTATAACACTGGTGTACAGTACTGGTCGGTACAGGTCTGTCGCTATATAACACTGGGGTACAGTACTGGTGGGTACAGGTCTGTCACTGTATAACACTGGGGTACAGTACTGGTGGGTACAGGTCTGTCGCCGTATAACACTGGGGTACAGTACTGGTGGCTACAAGTCTGTCACTATATAACACTTGGGTACAGTACTGGTGGGTACAGGTTTGTCACTATAACACTGGGGTGCAGAATTGGTGGGTACATGTTTGTCACTGTATAACACTGGGGTACAGTACTGGTAGGTACAGGTTTGTCACTGTTTAACACTGGGGTATAGTACTGGTAGGCACAGGTCTGTCACTGTATAACAGTGGGGTACAGTACTGGTGGGTACAGGTTTGTCACTGTCTTACACTGGGGTACAGTACTGGTAGGTACAGGTCTGTCACTGTATAACACTGGGATACAGTACTGGTGGGTACAGGTCTGTCGCTGTATAACACTGGGGTGAAGTATTGGTGGGAACAGGTCTGTCGCTGTATTGCACTGGGGTGCAGTATTGGTGGGAACAGGCCTGTCACTGTATAACACTGGGGTACAGTACTGGTGGGTATAGGCCTGTCACTGTACAGCACTGGTGTAAAATATTGGTGTGTACAGGTCTGTCACTGTATAACACTGGGGTACGGTACTGGTGGGTTGAGGTCAGTCACTGTATAACTCTGTGTACATTACTGGTGGGTACAGGTCTGTCACTGTATAACACTGGGGTTCAGTATTGGTGGGAATAGGTCTGTCACTTTATAACACTGGGGTACAGTACTGGTGGATACAGGCCTGTCACTTTACAACACTGGTGTACAATACTGGTGTGTACATGTCTGTAACTGTATAACACTGGGGTACAGTACTGGTGGGTACAGGCCTGTCACTGTACAACACTGGGGTACAGTACTGGTGGGTACAGGTCTGTCACTGTATAACACTTGGGTACAGTACTGGTGGTTACAGGTCTGTCACTGTATAACTCTGATTACAGTACTGGTGGGTACAGGTTTGTCATTGTGTAACACTGGGGTGCAGTACTGGTCGGTACCGGTTTGTCACTGTATAACACTGGAGTACAGTTTATGGTGGGAACAGGTATGTCAATGTATAACACTGGGAAACAGTACTGGTGGGTGCAGGTCTGTCACTGTATAACACTAGGGTGCAGTACTGGTGGCTACAGGTCTGTCATTGTATAACACTTGGGTGCAGTACTGGTGGGTACAGGTCTGTCGCTGGATAACACTGGGGTGCAGTACTGGTGGGTACAGGTCTGTCACTGTATAACACTGGTAAACAGTACTGGTGGGAACATGTCTGTCACAGAATAACACTGGGGTACAGTGCTGCTAGGTACAGGTTTGTCACTGTATAACACTGGGGTACATTACTGGTAGGTACAGGTCTGTCACTGTATAACATTGGGGTACAGTACTGGTAGGTACAGGTCTGTCACTGTATAACACTGGAGTACAGTACTGGTGGGTACAGGTTTGCCACTGTGTAACACTGGGGTACAGTACTGGTAGGTACAGGTCTGTCACTGTATAACACTGGGGTACAGTACTGGTGGGTACAGGTCTGTCACTGTATAGCACTGGGGTACAGTACTGGTGGGTTCAGGTCTGTCACTGTATAACACTGGGGTACGGTACTGGTCGGATCAGGTCTGTCACTGTATAACACTTGGGTACAGTACTTGTGGGTACAGGTCTGTCACTGTATAACTCTGGTTACAGTACTGGTGGGTACAAGTCTGTCACTGTATAAATTTGGTTAATGTGCTGGTGGGTACAGATTTGTCATTGTATACCACTGGGGTACAGTACTGGTGGGCACTGGACTGTCACTGTATAACACTGGTGTACAGTACTGTTGTGTACAGGTCTGTCACTGTATAACACTGCGGTACAGTATTGGTGGGTACTGGTCTGTCACTGTATAACACTGGGATACAGTACTGGTGGGTACAGGTCTATCGCTATATAACACTGGCGTGCAGTACTGGTGGGTACAGGTTTGTCATTGTATAATACTGGGTTACAGTACTGTTGGGTACAAGTTTGTCACTGAATAACATTGGGATATAGTACTGGTGTGTACAGGTCTGTCATTGTATAACACTGGGGTACAGTACCGGTGGGTTCAGATCTCTCACTGTATAACACTGGGGTACAGTACTGGTGGGTACAGATCTGTCACTGTATAAAACTGGGGTACAGTACTGGTGGCTGCAGGTCTGTCGCTGTATAACACTGGGGTACCGTACTGGTAGGTTGAGGTCTGTCACTGTATAACTCTGGGTACAGTACTGGTGGGTACAGGTCTGTCGTTGTATAACACTGGGGTTCAGTATTGGTGGGAATAGGTCTGTCACTTTATAACACTGGGGTACAGTACTGGTGGGTACAGGCCTGTCACTGTACAACACTGGGGTACGGTACTGGTCGGATCAGGTCTGTCACTGTATAACACTTGGGTACAGTACTGGTGGGGACAGGTCTGTCACTGTATAACTCTGATTACAGTACTGGTGGGTACAGGTTTGTCATTGTGTAACACTGGGGTGCAGTACTGGTCGGTACCGGTATGTCAATGTATAACACTGGGAACAGAACTGGTGGGTGCAGGTCTGTCACTGTATAACACTAGGGTGCAGTACTGGTGGCTACAGGTCTGTCATTGTATAACACTTGGGTGCAGTACTGGTGGGTACAGGTCTGTCGCTGGATAACACTGGGGTGCAGTATTGGTGGGTACAGGTCTGTCACTGTATAACACTGGGGTGCAGTACTGGTGGCTACAGGTCTGTCATTGTATAACACTTGGGTGCAGTACTGGTAGGTACAGGTTTGTCACTGTATAACACTGGGGTACATTACTGGTAGGTACAGGTCTGTCACTGTATAACATTGGGGTACAGTACTGGTAGGTACAGGTCTGTCACTGTATAACACTGGGGTGCAGTACTGGTAGGTACAGGTCTGTCATTGTATAACACTTGTGTGCAGTACTGGTGGGTACAGGTCTGTCGCTGTATAACACTGGGGTGCAGTACTGGTGGGTACAGGTCTGTCACTGTATAACACTGGAAAACAGTACTGGTGGGAACATGTCTGTCACAGAATAACACTGGGGTACAGTACTGGTAGGTACAGGTTTGTCACTGTATAACACTGGGGTACATTACTGGTAGGTACAGGTCTGTCACTGTATAACATTGGGGTACAGTACTGGTAGGTACAGGTCTGTCACTGTATAACACTGGGGTGCAGTACTGGTGGGTACAGGTTTGTCACTGTATAACACTGGGATACAGTACAGGTGGGTACAGGTCTGTCACCGTATATCATTGTGTTACTGTTCTGGTGTGTACAGGTCTGTCACTGTGTAACACTGGGGTACAGTACTGGTGGGTTGAGGTCTGTCACTGTATAACTCTGGGTACAGTACTGGTGGGTACAGGTCTGTCGCTGTATAACACTGGGGTTCAGTATTGGTGGGAATAGGTCTGTCACTTTATAACACTGGGGTACGGTACAGGTCGGATCAGGTCTGTCATTGTCTAACACTTGGGTACAGTACTGGTGGGTACAGGTCTGTCGCTGTATAACACTGGGGTTCAGTATTGGTGGGAATAGGTCTGTCACTTTATAACACTGGGGTACGGTACAGGTCGGATCAGGTCTGTCATTGTCTAACACTTGGGTACAGTACTGGTGTGTACAGGTCTGTCACTGCATAACACTGCGGTACAGTATTGGTCGGTACCGGTTTGTCACTGTATAACTCTGGAGTTCAGTACAGGTGGGTACAGGTCTGTCACTGTATAACAATGGGGTACAGTACTGGTCGGTACTGGTTTGTCACTGTATATCACTGGGGTGCAGCACTGGTCGGTACCGGTTTTCATTGTATAACGCTTGAGTACAGTACCGGTGTGTACAGGTCTGTCACTGTGTAACACTAGGGTGCAGTACTGGTGGCTACAGGTCTGTCATTGTACAACACTTGGGTGCAGTACTGGTGGGTAGAGGTCTGTCGCTGTATAACACTGGGGTGCAGTACTGGTGGGTACAGGTCTGTCACTGTTTAACACTGGGGTACAGTTTATGGTGGGAACAGGTATGTCACTGTATAACACTGGGAAACAGTACTGGCGGGTGCAGGTCTGTCACTGTATAAAACTGGGGTACATTAATGGTGGGTACCGGTTTGTCACTGTATAACACTGGAGTACAGTATTGGTGGGTACAGGTCTGTCACTGTATAACACTGGGGTACGGTACTGGTCGGATCAGGTCTGTCACTGTATAACACTTGGGTACAGTACTGGTGGGTACAGGTCTGTCACTGTATAACTCTGGTTACAGTACTGGTGGGTACAAGTCTGTCACTCTATAACTCTGGTTACAGTGCTGGAGGGTACAGGTTTGTCATTGTATTACATAGGGGTACAGTACTGGTGGGTACTGGTCTGACACTGTATAACACTGGTGTACAGTACTGGTGTGTACAGGTCTGTCACTGTATAACACTGCGGTACAGTATTGGTGGGTACTGGTCTGTCACTGTATAACACTGTGATACAGTACTGGTGGGTACAGGTCTGTCACTGTATAAGACTGGGGTGCAGTATTGGCGGGAACAGGTCTGTCACTGTATAACACTGGGGTACAGTACTGGTGGGTACAGGCCGGTCACTGTACAACACTGGTGTACAATACTGGTGTGTACAGGTCTGTCACTGTATAACACTGGTGTACAGTAGTGGTGGGTACTGCTCTGTCACTGTATACCATTGTGTTACTGTTCTGGTGGGTACAGGTCTGACACTGTATAACACTGGGGTACAGTACTGGTTGGTTGAGGCCTGTTGCTGTATAACTCTGGGTACAGTACTGGTGGGTACAGGTCTGTCACTGTATAACACTGGTGTACAGTAGTGGTGGGTACTGCTCTGTCACTGTATGCCATTGTGTTACTGTTCTGGTGGGTACAGGTCTGACACTGTATAACACTGGGGTACAGTACTGGTTGGTTGAGGCCTGTTGCTGTATAACTCTGGGTACAGTACTGGTGGGTACAGGTCTGTCACTGTATAACACTGGTGTACAGTAGTGGTGGGTACTGCTCTGTCACTGTATACCATTGTGTTACTGTTCTGGTGGGTACAGGTCTGACACTGTTTTACACTGGGGTACAGTACTGGTTGGTTGAGGCCTGTTGCTGTATAACTCTGGGTACAGTACTGGTGTGCACAGGTCTGTCACTGTATAACACTGGGGTACAGTACTGGTGGGTACAGGTCTGTCACTGTATAACACTGGGGTACAGTACTGGTGGGTTCAGGTCTGTCACTGTATAACACTGTGGTACAGTACTGGTGGGTACAGGTCTGTCACTGTATAACACTGGGGTACAGTAATGGTGGGTTCAGGTCTGTCACTGTATAACACTGTGGTACCGTAGTGGTGGGTACTGCTCTGTCACTGTATATCATTGTGTTACTGTTCTGGTGGGTACAGGTCTGTCAGTGTATAGCACTGGGGTACAGTACTGGTGGGTACAGGTCTGTCACTGTAAAACACTGTGGTACAGTCGTGGCGGGTACTGCTCTGTCACTGTATATCATTGTGTTACTGTTCTGGTGGGTACAGGTCTGTCACTGTATAACACAGGTACAGTACTGATTGGTACAGGTCTGTCACTGTATAACACTGGGATACTGTACTGGTGGGTACAGGTCTGTCACTGTATAACACTGTGGTACAGTACTGGTGGGTACAGGCCTGTCACTGTACAACACTGGTGTACAATATTGGTGTGTACAGGTCTGTCACTGTATAACACTGGGGTACAGTACTGGTGGGTACAGGTCTGTCACTGTATAACACTGGGGTACAGTACTGGTGTGTACAGGTCTGTCACTGTATACCATTGTGTTACTGTTCTGGTGGGGACAGGTCTGTCACTGTATAACACTGGGGTACAGTACTGGTTGGTTGAGGCCTGTTGCTGTATAACTCTGGGTACAGCACTGGTGTGTACAGGTCTGTCACTGTATAAAACTGGGGTACAGTAATGTTGGGTACTGGTCTGCCAGTGTATAATACGGGAATAGTTCTGGAGGGTGAATGCCTGTCACTGTATAACACTGGGGTACAGCACTGGTGGGTACAGGCCTGTCACTGTATAACACTGGGATACAGTACTGGTGGGTACAGGTCTGTAACTGTATAACACTGGGGTACAGTGCTGGTGGGTACAGGTCTGTAACTGTATAACACTGGGATACAGTACTGGTGGGTACTGGTCTGTCACTGTATAACACGGGTACAGTACTGGTCGGTACCAGTCTGTCACTGTATAACACTGGAGTACAGTACCAGTGGGTACAGGTCTGTCACTGTACAACACTAGGGTGCAGTACTGGTGGCAACAGGCCTGTCATTGTATAACACTTGGGTGCAGTACTGGTGGGTGCAGGTCTGTCGCTGTATAACACTGGGGTGCAGTACTGGTGGGTACAGGTCTGTTACTGTATAAAACTGGGGTACAGTCCTGGTGGGTACAGGTCTGTCACTGTATAACACTGGAGTACAGTACTGGTGGGTGCAGGTCTGTCGCTGTATAAAACTGGGATACAGTACTTGTGTGTACAGGTCTGTCACTGTATAAAACTGGGGTACAGTAATGGTGGGTACTGGTCTGTCAGTGTATAATACGGGTACAGTACTGGTGGGTGAATGTCTGTCACTGTATAAAACTGCGGTACAGTACTGGTGGGTACAGGTCTGTCACTGTATAACACTGGGGTACAGTACTGGTGGGAACGGGTCTGTCACTGTATAACACTGGGGTACAGTACTGGTGGGTACAGGTCTGTCACTGTATCACTCTGTGTACAATACTGGTGGGTGCAGGTCTGTCACTGTATAACACTGGGGTACAGTTCTGGTGGGTACAGGTCTGTCACTGTATAACACTGGGGTACAGTACTGGTGGGCACAGGTCTGTCACTGTATAACACTGGGGCACAGTATTGGTGGGTACTGGTCTGTCACTGTATAAAACTGGGGTACAGTACTGGTGGGCACAGGTCTGTCACTGTATAACACTGGGGCACAGTATTGGTGGGTACAAGTCTGTCACTGTATAACACTGGGATACAGAACTGGTGGGTACAGGTCTGTCACTCTATAACACTGGGGTACAGTACTGGTGGGTACCGGTCTGACACTGTATAACAATGGGATACAGTACTGGTGGGTACAGGTCTGTCACTGTATAACACTGATGTACTTTTCTGGTGAGTACAGGTCTGTCACTGTATAACACTGGGATACAGTACTGGTGGGCACCGGTCTGTCACTGTATAACACTGGGATACAGTACTGGTGGGTACAGGTCTGTCACTGTATAATGCTGAGGTACAGTACTGGTGGGTACAGGTCTGTCGCTGTATAACACTGGGGTACAGTACTGGTGGGTACCGGTCTGACACTGTATAACAATGGGATACAGTACTGGTGGGTACAGGTCTGTCACTCTATAACACTGGGGTACAATGCCTGTTGATACAGGTCTGTCTCGGTATAAAACTGGGATACAGTACTGGTGGGTACAGGTCTGTCACTGTATAACACTGGGGTACAGTACTGGTGGGTACAGGTCTGTCACTGTATAACACTGGGGTACATTACTGCTGGGTACAGGTCTGTCACTGTATAACAATGGGGTACAATATTGGTGGGTACAGGACTGTTACTGTATATCACTGGGCTACAGTACTGGTGCGGTCAGGTCTGTTAATGTATAACACTGGGGTACCCTACTGATCGGTACAGGTTTGTCACTGTATAACAGTGGGGTACAGTACTGGTGGGTACAGGTCTGTAGCTGTATAACACTGGGGAACAGTACTGGTGGGTACAGCTCTGTCACTGTATAACACTGGGTTACAATGCCAGTTGGTACAGGTCTGTCACTGTATAACACAGGGGTACAGTACTGGTGCGAACCGGTCTGTGGCCGTATAACACTGGCGCATAATGTTAGTGGGTACACGTCTGTCATTGTATAACATTGGGGTAAAGGAGTGGTGGGTACAGGTCTGTCACTGTATAACACGGGTACAGTACTGGTGGGTACAGGTCTGGCACTGTATAACACTGGGGTACAGTACTGGTGGGTACAGGTCTGTCACTGTACAAACTGGAGTAGAGTACTGGTGGGTACAGGTCTGTCACTGTATAAGACTGGGGTACAGTGCTGGTGGGTACAAGTCTGTCACTCAATAACTCTGGAGTACTGTACTGGTGGGTACATGTCTGTCACTGTTTAACACGGGCACAGTACTGGTGGGTACAAGTCTGTCAATGTATAACACTGGGGTACAGTAATGGTGGGTTCAGGTCTGTCACTGTATTACACTGGAGTACAGTACTGGTGGGTAGAGGTCTGCAACTGCATAACACTGGGTTACAGTACTGGTGGGAACAGGTCTGTCACTGTGGAACACTGGGGTACAGTACTGGTGGGTACAGGTTTGTCGCTGTATAACACTGGTGTTCAGTGTTGGTGGATACTGGTCTGTCACTGTACAACACTGGTGTACAGTACTGGTGTGCACAGGTCTGTCACTGTATAACACTGGGGTACAGTACTGGTGGGTACAGGTCTGTCACTGTATAACACTGGGGTACAGTACTGGTGGGTTCAGGTCTGTCACTGTATAACACTGGGGTACGGTACTGGTCGGATCAGGTCTGTCACTGTATAACACTTGGGTACAGTACTTGTGGGTACAGGTCTGTCACTGTATAACTCTGGTTACAGTACTGGTGGGTACAAGTCTGTCACTGTATAAATTTGGTTAATGTGCTGGTGGGTACTGGACTGTCACTGTATAACACTGGTGTACAGTACTGTTGTGTACAGGTCTGTCACTGTATAACACTGCGGTACAGTATTGGTGGGTACTGGTCTGTCACTGTATAACACTGGGGTACGGTACTGGTCGGTACCGGTTTGTCACTGCATAACACTGGCGTGCAATACTGGTGGGTACAGGTTTGTCATTGTATAATACTGTGTTACAGTACTGTTGGGTACATGTCTGTCACTGTATAACACTGGGGTACAGTACCGGTGGGTTCAGATCTCTCACTGTATAACACTGGGGTACAGTACTGGTGGGTACATGTCTGTCACTGTATAACACTGGGGTGAAATATTGGTGGGTTCAGTTCTCTCACTTTATGACACTGGGGTACAGTACTGGTGGGTACAGGTCTGTCACTTTATAACACTGGGGTACAGTACTGGTGGGTACAGGCCTGTCACTGTACAACACTGGGGTACGGTACTGGTCGGATCAGGTCTGTCACTGTATAACACTTGGGTACAGTACTGGTGGGTACAGGTCTGTCACTGTATAACTCTGGTTACAGTACTGGTGGGTACAGGTTTGTCATTGTGTAACACTGGGGTGCAGTATTGGTCGGTACCGGTTTGTCACTGTATAACACTGGAGTACAGTTTATGGTGGGAACAGGTATGTCAATGCATAACACTGGGAAACAGTACTGGTGGGTGCAGGTCTGTCACTGTATAACACGAGGGTGCAGTACTGGTGGCTACAGGTCTGTCACTGTATAACACTTGGGTACAGTACTGGTGGGTACAGGTCTGTCACTGTATAACTCTGGTTACAGTACTGGTAGGTACAGGTTTGTCACTGTATAACACTGGGGTACATTACTGGTAGGTACAGGTCTGTCACTGTATAACATTGGGGTACAGTACTGGTAGGTACAGGTCTGTCACTGTATAACATTGGGGTACAGTACTGGTAGGTACAGGTCTGTCACTGTGTAACACTGGGGTACAGTACTGGTGGGTTGAGGTCTGTCACTGTATAACTCTGGGTACAGTACTGGTGGGTACAGGTCTGTCGCTGTATAACACTGGGGTTCAGTATTGGTGGGAATAGGTCTGTCACTTTATAACACTGGGGTACGGTACTGGTCGGATCAGGTCTGTCATTGTCTAACACTTGGGTGCAGTACTGGTGTGTACAGGTCTGTCAGTGTATAACACTGGTGTACAGTACTGGTGTGTACAGGTCTGTCACTGCATAACACTGCGGTACAGTATTGGTCGGTACCGGTTTGTCACTGTATAACTCTGGAGTTCAGTACTGGTGGGTACAGGTCTGTCACTGTATAACAATGGGGTACAGTACTGGTCGGTACCGGTTTGTCACTGTATATCACTGGGGTGCAGTACTGGTCGGTACCGGTTTGTCACTGTATAACGCTTGAGTACAGTACCGGTGTGTACAGGTCTGTCACTGTGTAACACTAGGGTGCAGTACTGGTGGCTACAGGTCTGTCATTGTACAACACTTGGGTGCAGTACTGGTGGGTAGAGGTCTGTCGCTGTATAACACTGGGGTGCAGTACTGGTGGGTACAGGTCTGTCACTGTATAACACTGGGGTACAGTTTATGGTGGGTACCGGTTTGTCATTGTATAACACTGGAGTACAGTACTGGTGGGTACAGGTCTGTCACTGTATAACACTGGGGTACAGTACTGGTCGGTACCGGTTTGTCACTGTATAACACTGGAGTACAGTACTGGTGGGTACAGGTCTGTCACTGTATAACACTGGGGTACAGTACTGGTGGGTACAGGTCTGTCACTGTATAACACTAGGGTACAGTACTGGTGGGTACAGGTCTGTCACTGTATAACACTGGGGTGCAGTACTGGTGGGTACAGGTCTGTCACTGTATAACACTGGGGTACAGTACTGGTCGGTACCTGTTTGTCACTGTATAACACTGGAGTACAGTACCAGTGGGTACAGGTCTGTCACTATATAACACTAGGGTGCAGTACTGGTGGCTACAGGTCTGTCATTGTATAACACTTGGGTGCAGTACTGGTGGGTACAGGTCTGTTACTGTATAAAACTGGGGTACAGTACTGGTGGGTACAGGTCTGTCGCGGTATAAAACTGGGGTACAGTACTGGTGGGTACATGTCTGTCACTGTAAATTACTGAGGTACAGTAATGGTGGGTTCAGGCCTGTCACTGTATAACACTGGAAAACAGTACTGGTGGGTTCAGGTCTGTCACTGTATAACACTGGGGTACGGTACTGGTCGGATCAGGTCTGTCACTGTATAACACTTGGGTACAGTACTGGTGGGTACAGGTCTGTCACTGTATAACTCTGGTTACAGTACTGGTGGGTACAAGTCTGTCACTCTATAACTCTGGTTACAGTGCTGGAGGGTACAGGTTTGTCATTGTATTACATTGGGGTACAGTACTGGTGGGTACTGGTCTGACACTGTATAACACTGGTGTACAGTACTGGTGTGTACAGGTCTGTCACTGTATAACACTGCGGTACAGTATTGGTGGGTACTGGTCTGTCACTGTATAACACTGTGATACAGTACTGGTGGGAACAGGTCTGTCACTGTATAAGACTGGGGTACAGTATTGGTCGGTACCGGTTTGTCACTTTATAACACTGGAGTACAGTTCTGGTGGGTACAGGTCTGTCACTGTATAACACTGGGGTACAGTACTAGTGGGTACAGGCCTGTCACTGTACAACACTGGTGTACAATACTGGTGTGTACAGGTCTGTCACTGTATAACACTGGGGTACAGTACTGGTGGGTACAGGTCTGTCACTGTATAACACTGTGGTACAGTACTGGTGGGTACAGGTCTGTCACTGTATAACACTGGGGTACAGTAATGGTGGGTTCAGGTCTGTCACTGTATAACACTGTGGTACCGTAGTGGTGGGTACTGCTCTGTCACTGTATATCAATGTGTTACTGTTCTGGTGGGTACAGGTCTGTCAGTGTATAGCACTGGGGTACAGTACTGGTGGGTACAGGTCTGTCACTGTAAAACACTGTGGTACAGTAGTGGCGGGTACTGCTCTGTCACTGTATATCATTGTGTTACTGTTCTGGTGGGTACAGGTCTGTCACTGTATAACACAGGTACAGTACTGATGGGTACAGGTCTGTCACTGTATAACACTGGGATACTGTACTGGTGGGTACAGGTCTGTCACTGTATAACACTGTGGTACAGTACTGGTGGGTACAGGTCTGTCACTGTATAGCACTGGGGTACAGTAATGGTGGGTTCAGGTCTGTCACTGTATAACACTGGGGTACAGTACTGGTGGGTACAGGCCTGTCACTGTACAACACTGGTGTACAATATTGGTGTGTACAGGTCTGTCACTGTATAACACTGGGGTACAGTACTGGTGGGTACAGGTCTGTCGCTGTATAACACTGGGGTGCAGTATTGGCGGGAACAGGTCTGTCACTGTATAACACTGGGGTACAGTACTGGTTGGTTGAGGCCTGTTGCTGTATAACTCTGGGTACGGCACTGGTGTGTACAGGTCTGTCACTGTATAAAACTGGGGTACAGTAATGTTGGGTACTGGTCTGTCAGTGTATAATACGGCAACAGTTCTGGAGGGTGAATGTCTGTCACTGTATAACACTGGGGTACAGCACTGGTGGGTACAGGCCTGTCACTGTATAACACTGGGGTACAGTACTGGTGGGAACAGGTCTGTCACTGTATAACACTGGGATACAGTACTGGTGGGTACTGGTCTGTCACTGTATAACACGGGTACAGTACTGGTCGGTACCGGTTTGTCACTGTATAACACTGGGGTGCACTACTGGTCGGTAACAGTTTGTCACTGTATAACACTGGAGTACAGTACCAGTGGGTACAGGTCTGTCACTGTACAACACTAGGGTGCGGTACTGGTGGCAACAGGTCTGTCATTGTATAACACTTGGGTGCAGTACTGGTGGGTGCAGGTCTGTCGCTGTATAACACTGGGGTGCAGTACTGGTGGGTACAGGTCTGTTACTGTATAAAACTGGGTACAGTCCTGGTGGGTACAGGTCTGTCACTGTATAACACTGGAGTACAGTACTGGTGGGTACAGGTCTGTCGCTGTATAAAACTGGGATACAGTACTTGTGTGTACAGGTCTGTCACTGTATAAAACTGGGGTACAGTAATGGTGGGTACTGGTCTGTCGGTGTATAGTACGGGTACAGTACTGGTGGGTGAATGTCTGTCACTGTATAAAACTGCGGTACAGTACTGGTGGGTACAGGTCTGTCACTGTATAACACTGGGGTACAGTACTGGTGGGAACAGGTCTGTCACTGTATAACACTGGGGTACAGTACTGGTGGGTACACGTCTGTCACTGTATAAAACTGGGGTACAGTACTGGTGGGCAGAGGTCTGTCACTGTATAACACTGGGGCACAGCATTGGTGGGTACAAGTCTGTCACTGTATAACACTGGGATACAGAACTGGTGGGTACAGGTCTGTCACTCTATAACACTGGGGCACAATGCTGGTGGGTACAGGTCTGTCACTGTATAACACTGATGTACTTTTCTGGTGAGTACAGGTCTGTCACTGTATAACACTGGGATACAGTACTGGTGGGCACCGGTCTGTCACTGTATAACACTGGGATACAGTACTGGTGGGTACAGGTCTGTCACTGTATAATGCTGAGGTACAGTACTGGTGGGTACAGGTCTGTCACTGTATAACACTGGGGTACAGTACTGGTGGGTACCGGTCTGACACTGTATAACAATGGGATACAGTACTGGTGGGTACAGGTCTGTCACTCTATAACACTGGGGTACAATGCCTGTTGGTACAGGTCTGTCTCGGTATAAAACTGGGATACAGTACTGGTGGGTACAGGTCTGTCACTGTATAACACTGGGGTACAGTACTGGTGGGTACAGGTCTGTCACTGTATAACACTGGGGTACAGTACTGGTAGGTACAGGTCTGTCACTGTATAACACTGGGGTACAGTACTGGTGTGTACAGGTCTGTCACTATAACACTGGGGTACAGTACAGGTGGGTACAGGTCTGTCGCTGTATAACACTGGGGTGCAGTGTTGGTGAGAACAGGTCTGTCACTGTGTAACACTGGGGTACAATACTGGTGGATACAGGTCTGTCACTGTATAACTCTGGGTACAATACTGGTGGGTACAGGTCTGTCACTGTATAACACTGGGGTGAAGTATTGGTGGGTACAGGTCTGTCACTTTATAACACTGGGGTACAGTACTGATGGGTACAGGCCTGTCACTGTACAACACTGGGGTACAGTACTGGTGGGTACAGGTCTGTCACTGTATAACACTGGGGTACAGTACTGGTGGGTACAGGTCTGTCACTTTATAACACTGGGGTGCAGTGTTGGTGAGAACAGGTCTGTCACTGTGTAACACTGGGGTACAATACTGGTGGGTACAGGTTTGTCACTGTATTACACTGGGGTACAGTACTGGTGGGTACAGGTCTGTCACTGTATAACTCTGGTTACAGTACTGGTGGGTACAGGTTTGTCATTGTGTAACACTGGGGTGCAGTACTGGTCGGTACCGGTTTGTCACTGTATAACACTGGAGTACAGTTTATGGTGGGAACAGGTATGTCAATGTATAACACTGGGAAACAGTACTGGTGGGTGCAGGTCTGTCACTGTATAACACTAGGGTGAAGTACTGGTGGCTACAGGTCTGTCATTGTATAACACTTGGGTGCAGTACTGGTGGGTACAGGTCTGTCGCTGTATAACACTGGGGTGCAGTACTGGTGGGTACAGGTCTGTCACTGTATAACACTGGAAAACAGTACTGGTGGGAACATGTCTGTCACAGAATAACACTGGGGTACAGTACTGGTAGGTACAGGTTTGCCACTGTATAACACTGGGGTACATTACTGGTAGGTACAGGTCTGTCACTGTATAACACTGGGGTACAGTACTGGTGGGTACAGGTTTGTCACTGTGTTACACTGGGGTACAGTACTGGTAGGTACAGGTCTGTCACTGTATCACACTGGGATACAGTACAGGTGGGTACAGGTCTGTCACCGTATATCATTGTGTTACTGTTCTGGTGGGTACAGGTCTGTCACTGTATAACACTGGGGTACAGTACTGGTGGGTTGAGGTCTGTCACTGTATAACTCTGGGTACAGTACTGGTGGGTACAGGTCTGTCATTGTACAACACTTGGGTGCAGTACTGGTGGGTAGAGGTCTGTCGCTGTATAACACTGGGGTGCAGTACTGGTGGGTAGAGGTCTGTCGCTGTATAACACTGGGGTGCAGTACTGGTGGGTACAGGTCTGTTACTGTATAAAACTGGGTACAGTCCTGGTGGGTACAGGTCTGTCACTGTATAACACTGGAGTACAGTACTGGTGGGTACAGGTCTGTCGCTGTATAAAACTGGGATACAGTACTTGTGTGTACAGGTCTGTCACTGTATAAAACTGGGGTACAGTAATGGTGGGTACTGGTCTGTCGGTGTATAGTACGGGTACAGTACTGGTGGGTGAATGTCTGTCACTGTATAAAACTGCGGTACAGTACTGGTGGGTACAGGTCTGTCACTGTATAACACTGGGGTACAGTACTGGTGGGAACAGGTCTGTCACTGTATAACACTGGGGTACAGTACTGGTGGGTACACGTCTGTCACTGTATAAAACTGGGGTACAGTACTGGTGGGCAGAGGTCTGTCACTGTATAACACTGGGGCACAGCATTGGTGGGTACAAGTCTGTCACTGTATAACACTGGGATACAGAACTGGTGGGTACAGGTCTGTCACTCTATAACACTGGGGCACAATGCTGGTGGGTACAGGTCTGTCACTGTATAACACTGATGTACTTTTCTGGTGAGTACAGGTCTGTCACTGTATAACACTGGGATACAGTACTGGTGGGCACCGGTCTGTCACTGTATAACACTGGGATACAGTACTGGTGGGTACAGGTCTGTCACTGTATAATGCTGAGGTACAGTACTGGTGGGTACAGGTCTGTCACTGTATAACACTGGGGTACAGTACTGGTGGGTACCGGTCTGACACTGTATAACAATGGGATACAGTACTGGTGGGTACAGGTCTGTCACTCTATAACACTGGGGTACAATGCCTGTTGGTACAGGTCTGTCTCGGTATAAAACTGGGATACAGTACTGGTGGGTACAGGTCTGTCACTGTATAACACTGGGGTACAGTACTGGTGGGTACAGGTCTGTCACTGTATAACACTGGGGTACATTACTGGTGGGTACAGGTCTGTCACTGTATAACAATGGGGTACAATATTGGTGGGTACAGGACTGTTACTGTATATCACTGGGCTACAGTACTGGTGCGGTCAGGTCTGTTAATGTATAACACTGGGGTACCCTACTGATCGGTACAGGTTTGTCACTGTATAACAGTGGGGTACAGTACTGGTTGGTACAGGTCTGTAGCTGTATAACACTGGGGAACAGTACTGGTGGGTACAGCTCTGTCACTGTATAACACTGGGTTACAATGCCAGTTGGTACAGGTCTGTCACTGTATAACACAGGGGTACAGTACTGGTGCGAACCGGTCTGTGGCCGTATAACACTGGCGCATAATGTTAGTGGGTACACGTCTGTCATTGTATAACATTGGGGTAAAGGAGTGGTGGGTACAGGTCTGTCACTGTATAACACGGGTACAGTACTGGTGGGTACAGGTCTGTCACTGTATAACACTGGGGTACAGTACTGGTGGGTACAGGTCTGTCACTGTACAAACTGGAGTACAGTACTGGTGGGTACAGGTCTGTCACTGTATAAGACTGGGGTACAGTGCTGGTGGGTACAAGTCTGTCACTCAATAACTCTGGAGTACTGTACTGGTGGGTACATGTCTGTCACTGTTTAACACGGGCACAGTACTGGTGGGTACAAGTCTGTCAATGTATAACACTGGGGTACAGTAATGGTGGGTACAGTTCTGTCACTGTATAACACTGGGGTACTGTACTGGTGGGTTCAGGTCTGTCACTGTATTACACTGGAGTACAGTACTGGTGGGTACAGGTCTGTCACTGCATAACACTGGGGTACAGTACTGGTGGGAACAGGTCTGTCACTGTGTAACACTGGGGTACAGTACTGGTGGGTACAGGTTTGTCACTGTATAACACTAGGGTACAGTACTGGTGGGTACAGGTCTGTCATTGTATAACACTGGGGTACAGTACTGCTGGGTACAGGTCCGTCGCTGTCTAACACTGGGGTACAGTACTGGTGGGTACAGGTCTGTCGCTGTATAACACTGGGGTGAAGTATTGGTGGGAACAGGTCTGTCACTGTATAACACTGGGGTACAGTTTATAGTGGGAACAGGTATGCCAGTGTATAACACTGGGAAACAGTACTGGTGGGCACAGGTCTGTCACTGTATAACACTGGGGTACGGTACTGGTGGGTACAGGTTAGTCACTGTGTAACACAGGGGTACAGTACTGGTAGGTACAGGTCTGTCACTGTATAACACTGGGGTACGGTACTGGTGGGTACAGGTTAGTCACTGTGTAACACAGGGGTACAGTACTGGTGGGTACAGGTTAGTCACTGTATAACACTGGGGTACAGTACTGGTAGGTACAGGTCTGTCACTGTATAACACTGGGGTACAGTACTGGTGTGTACAGGTCTGTCACTATAACACTGGGGTACAGTACAGGTGGGTACAGGTCTGTCGCTGTATCACACTGGGGTACAATACTGGTGGATACAGGTCTGTCACTGTATAACTCTGGGTACAATACTGGTGGGTACAGGTCTGTCACTGTATAACACTGGGGTGAAGTATTGGTGGGTACAGGTCTGTCACTTTATAACACTGGGGTACAGTACTGATGGGTACAGGCCTGTCACTGTACAACACTGGGGTACAGTACTGGTGGGTACAGGTCTGTCACTGTATAACACTGGGGTACAGTACTGGTGGGTACAGGTCTGTCACTGTATAACACTGGGGTACAGTACTGGTGGGTTCAGGTCTGTCACTGTATAACACAGGGGTATAGTACTGGTCGGATCAGGTCTGTCACTGAAAAACACTTGGGTACAGTACTGGTGTGTACAGGTGTGTCACTGTATAAATCTGGTTACAGTACTGGTGGGTACAAGTCTGTCACTGTATAACTCTGGTTACAGTGCTGGTGGGTACAGGTTTGTCATTGTATTACATTGGGGTACAGTACTGGTGGGTACTGGTCTGACACTGTATAACACTGGTGTACAGTACTGGTGTGTACAGGTCTGTCACTGTATAACACTGCGGTACAGTATTGGTGGGTACTGGTCTGTCACTGTATAACACTGTGATACAGTACTGGTGGGAACAGGTCTGTCACTGTATAAGACTGGGGTACAGTATTGGTCGGTACCGGTTTGTCACTTTATAACACTGGAGTACAGTACTGGTAGGTGCAGGTCTGTCACTGTATAACACTGGGGTACAGTACTAGTGGGTACAGGCCTGTCACTGTACATCACTGGTGTACAATACTGGTATGTACAGGTCTGTCACTGTATAACACTGGGGTACAGTACTGGTGGGTACAGGTCTGTCACTGTATAACACTGGGGTACAGTACTGGTGGGTACAGGTCTGTCACTGTATAACACTGTGGTACAGTACTGGTGGGTACAGGTCTGTCACTGTATAACACTGGGGTACAGTAATGGTGGGTTCAGGTCTGTCACTGTATAACACTGGGGTACAGTAATGGTGGGTTCAGGTCTGTCACTGTATAACACTGTGGTACAGTAGTGGTGGGTACTGCTCTGTCACTGTATATCATTGTGTTACAGTTCTGGTGGGTACAGGTCTGTCAGTGTATAGCACTGGGGTACAGTACTGGTGGGTACAGGTCTGTCACTGTATAACACTGTGGTACAGTAGTGGTGGGTACTGCTCTGTCACTGTATAACACTGGGATACTGTACTGGTGGGTACAGGTCTGTCACTGTCTCACACTGTGGTACAGTACTGGTGGGTACAGGTCTGTCACTGTATAACACTGGGGTACAGTAATGGTGGGTTCAGGTCTGTCACTGTATAACACTGGGGTACAGTATTGGTGGGTACAGGTCTGTCACTGTATAACACTGGGGTACAGTGCTGGTGGGTACAGGTCTGTCACTCTATAACTCTGAGGTACTGTACTGGTGGGTACATGTCTGTCACTGTTTAACACGGGCACAGTACTGGTGGGTACAAGTCTGTCAATGCATAACACTGGGGTACAGTAATGGTGGGTACAGTTCTGTCACTGTGTAACACTGGGGTACTGTACTGGTGGGTTCAGGTCTGTCACTGTATTACACTGGAGTACAGTACTGCTGGGTACAGGTCTGTCACTGAATAACACTGGGGTACAGTACTGGTGGGTACAGGTCTGTCACTGTGTAACACTGGGGTACAGTACTGGTGGGTACAGGTTTGTCACTGTATAACACTTGGGTACAGTACTGGTGTGTACAGGTCTGTCACTGTATAACACTGGGGTACAGTTTATGGTGGGAACAGGTATGTCACTGTATAACACTGGGAAACAGTACTGGTGGGTGCAGGTCTGTCACTGTATAATACTGGGGTACAGTAATGGTGGGTACTGGTCTGTCAGTGTATAATACGGGTACAGTACTGGTGGGCACAGGTCTGTCACTGTATAACACTGGGGTACATTACTGGTGGGTACAGGTCTGTCACTGTATAACACTGGGGTACAGTACTGGTGGGTACAGGTCTGTCACTGTATAACACTGGGGTACAGTACTGGTGGGTACAGGTCTGTCACTGTATAATACTGGGGTACAGTAATGGTGGGTTCTGGTCTGTCACTGTATAACACTGGAAAACAGTACTGGTGGGAACATGTCCGTCACTATAACACTGGGCTACGGTACTGGAGGGTACAGGTTTGTCACTGTATAACACTGGGGTGCAGTAATGGTGGGTACATGTTTGTCACTGTATAACACTGGGGTAAAGTACTGGTAGGTACACGTCTGTCACTGTATAACACTGGGATACAGAACTGGTGGGTACAGGTCTGTCGCTGTACAACACTGGAGTGCAGTATTGGTGGGAACAGGTCTGGCACTGTATAACACAGGGGTACAGTACTGGTCGGTACTGGTCTGTCACTTTATATCATTGTGTTACTGTTCTGGTGGGTACAGGTCTGTCACTGTATAACACTGGGGTACAGTACTGGTGGGTTGAGGTCTGTCACTGTATAGCTCTGGGTACAGTACTGGTGGGTACAGGTCTGTCGCTGTATAACACTGGGGTACAGTACTGGTGGGTACAGGTCTGTCACTGAATAACACTGGGGTACAGTACTGGTGGGTACAGGTCTGTCACTGTGTAACACTGGGGTACAGTACTGGAGGGTACAGGTCTGTCACTGAATAACACTGGGGTACAGTACTGGTGGGTACAGGTCTGTCACTGTGTAACACTGGGGTACAGTACTGGTGGGTACAGGTTTGTCACTGTACAACACTGGTGTACAATACTGGTGTGTACAGGTCTGGCACTGTATAACACAGGGGTACAGTACTGGTCGGTACTGGTCTGTCACTGTATGACATTGTGTTACTGTTCTGGTGGGTACAGGTCTGTCACGGTATAACACTGGGGTACAGTACTGGTGGGTTGAGGTCTGTTATTGTACAACTCTGGGTACAGTACTGGTGGGTACAGGTCTGTCGCTGTATAACACTGGGGTACAGTACTGGTGGGTACAGGCCTGTCACTGTGCAAAACTGTTGTACAATACTGGTGTGTACATGTCTGTCACTGTATAACACTGGGCTACAGTACTTGTGGGTACAGGTCTGTCACTGTATAACACTGGGTTACAGTACTGGTGGGTTCAGGTCTGTCACTGTATTACACTGGAGTACAGTACTGCTGGGTACAGGTCTGTCACTAAATAACACTGGGGTACAGTACTGGTGGGTACAGGTCTGTCACTGTGTAACACTGGGGTACAGTACTGGTGGGTACAGGTTTGTCACTGTATAACACTAGGGTACAGTACTGATGGGAACAGCTCTCTCACTGTATAACACTGGGGTACACTTTATGGTGGAAACAGGTATGTCACTGTATAACACTGGGAAACAGTACAGGTGGGTGCAGGTCTGTCACTGTATAACACTGGGGTACAGTAATGGTGGGTACTGGTCTGTCAGCGTATAATACGGGTACAGTACTGGTGGGCACAGGTCTGCCACTGTATAACACTGGGGTACAGTACTGGTGGGTACAGGTCTGTCACTCTATAACACTGGGGTACAGTACTGGTGGGTACGGGTCTGTCACTGTATAACACTGGGGTACAGTACTGGTGGGTACAGGTCTGCCGCTATATAACACTGGGGTACAGTACTGGTGGGTACAGGTCTGTCACTGTATAACACTGGGGTACAGTACTGGTGGGTACAGGTCAGTCGCCGTATAACACTGGGGTACAGTACTGGTGGGTACAAGTATGTCACTGTATCACACTGGGGTACAGTACTGGTGGGTACAGGTCTGTCGCTGTATAATACTGGGGTACAGTAATGGTGGGTTCAGGTCTGTCACTGTATAACACTCGAAAACAATACTGGTGGGAACATGTCTGTCACTATAACACTGGGGTACGGTACTGGTGGGTACAGGTTTGTCACTGTATAACACTGGGATGCAGTAATGGTAGGTACAGGTTTGTCACTGTATAACACTGTGGTACAGAACTGGTGGGTACAGGTTTGTCACTGCATAACACTGGGGTACAGTACTGGTAGGTACAGGTCTGTCACTGTATAACACTGGGATACAGTACTTGTCGGTACAGGTCTGTCGCTGTATAACACTGGGGTGAAGTATTGGTGGGAACAGGTCTGTCGCTGTATAACGCTGGAGTGCAGTATTTTTGGGAACAGGTCTGTCACTGTATAACACTGGGGTGCAGTACTGGTGGGTACAGGCCTGTCACTGTACAACACTGGTGTACAATACTGGTGTGTACATGTCTGTCACTGTATAACACTGGGGTACAGTACTGGTGGGTACAGGTCTGTCACTGTATAACACTGGGGTACAGTACTGGTGGGTACAGGTCTATCACTGTATAACACTGGGGTACGGTACTGGTCGGATCAGGTCTGTCATTGTATAACACTTGGGTACAGTACTGGTGGGTACAGGTCTGTCACTGTATAAATCTGGTTACAGTGCTGGTGGGTACAGGTTTGTCATTGTATAACACTGGGGCACAGTACTGGTGGGTACTGGTCTGTCACTGTATAACACTGGGGTACAGTACTGGTGTGTACAGGTCTGTCACTGTATAACACTGCGGTACAGTATTGGTGGGTACTGGTATGTCACTGTATAACACTGGGATACAATACTGGTGGGTACAGGTCTGTCACTGTATGACGTTGGGGTACAGTACTGGTGGGTACAGGTTTGTCACTGTATAACACTGGGGTGCAGTACTGGTCGGTACCGGTTTGTCACTGTATAACACTGAAGTACAGTACTGGTGGGTACAAGTCTGTCACTGTATAACACTGGAGTACAGTACTGGTGGGTACAAGTCTGTCACTGTATAACACTGGAGTACAGAACTGGTGGGTACAGGCCAGTCACTGTATAACACTGGGGTACAGTACTGGTGGGTACAGGTCTGTCACTGTACAACACTGGAGTACAGTACTGGTATGTACAGGTCTGTCACTGTATAACACTGGGGTACAGTACTGGTGGGTACAGGTCTGTCACTGTATAACACAGGGGTACAGTACTGGTGGGTACAGGTCTGTCACTGTATAACACTGGGGTACAGTACTGGTGGGTACAGGTCTGTCGCTATTGGTGAGAACAGGTCTGTCACTGTGTAACACTGGGGTACAATACTGGTGGGTGCAGATTTGTCATTGTATAACACTGTGGTGCAGTACTGTTCGTTGCCGGTTTGTCACTGTATAACACTGGGGTACTGAACTGGTGGGTTCAGGTCTGTCACTGTATTACACTGGAGTACAGTACTGCTGGGTACAGGTCTGTCACTGAATAGCACTGGGGTACAGTACTGGTGGGTACAGGTCTGTCACTGTGTAACACTGGGGTACAGTACTGGTGGGTACAGGTTTGTCACTGTATAACACTAGGGTACAGTTCTGGTGGGAACCGGTCTGTCACTGTATAACACTGGGGTACAGTTTATGGTGGGAACAGGTATGTCACTGTATAACACTGGGAAACAGTACTGGTGGGTGCAGGTCTGTCACTGTATAATACTGGGGTACAGTAATGGTGGGTACTGGTCTGTCAGTGTATAATACGGGTACAGTACTGGTGGGCACAGGTCTGTCACTGTATAACACTGGGGTACAGTACTGGTGGGTGCAGGTCTGTCACTGTATAACACTGGGGTACAGTACTGGTGGGTACAGGTCTGTCACTGTATGACACTGGGGTACAGTACTAGTGGGTACAGGTCTGTCGCTATATAACACTGGGGTACAGTACTGGTGGGTACAGGCCTGTCACTGTATAACACTGGGGTACAGTACTGGTGGGTACAAGTCTGTCACTGTATCACACTGGTGTACAGTACTGGTGGGTACAGGTCTGTCACTGTATAATACTGGGGTCCAGTAATGGTGGGTTCTGGTCTGTCACTGTATAACACTGGAAAACAGTACTGGTGGGAACATGTCCGTCACTATAACACTGGGCTACGGTACTGGTGGGTACAGGTTTGTCACTGTATAACACTGGGGTGCAGTAATGGTGGGTACATGTTTGTCACTGTATAACACTGGGGCACAGTACTGGTAGGTACACGTCTGTCACTGTATAACACTGGGATACAGAACTGGTGGGTACAGGTCTGTCGCTGTATGACACTGGGGTGAAGTATTGGTGGGAACAGGTCTGTCGCTGTCTAACACTGGAGTGCAGTATTGGTGGGAACAGGTCTGTCATTGTATAACACTGGGGTACAGTACTGGTGGGTACAGGCCTGTCACTGTACAACACTGGTGTACAATACTGGTGTGTACAGGTCTGGCACTGTATAACACAGGGGTACAGTACTGGTCGGTACTGGTCTGTCACTGTATGTCATTGTGTTACTGTTCTGGTGGGTACAGGTCTGTCACGGTATAACTCTGGGTACAGTACTGGTGGGTACAGGTCTGTCTCTGTATAACACTGGGGTTCGGTATTGGTGGGAATATGTCTGTCACTTTATAACACTGGGGTACAGTACTGGTGGGTACAGGCCTGTCACTGTGCAACACTGGTGTACAATACTGGTGTGTACATGTCTGTCACTGTATAACACTGGGCTACAGTACTTGTGGGTACAGGTCTGTCACTGTATAACACTGGGTTACAGTACTGGTGGGTTCAGGTCTGTCACTGTATTACACTGGAGTACAGTACTGCTGGGTACAGGTCTGTCACTGAATAACACTGGGGTACAGTACTGGTGGGTACAGGTCTGTCACTGTGTAACACTGGGGTACAGGACTGGTGGGTACAGCTTTGTCACTGTATAACACTAGGGTACAGTACTGATGGGAACAGATCTCTCACTGTATAACACTGGGGTACACTTTATGGTGGAAACAGGTATGTCACTGTATAACACTGGGAAACAGTACAGGTGGGTGCAGGTCTGTCACTGTATAACACTGGGGTACAGTAATGGTGGGTACTGGTCTGTCAGCGTATAATACGGGTACAGTACTGGTGGGCACAGGTCTGTCACTGTATAACACTGGGGTACAGTACTGGTGGGTACAGGTCTGTCACTCTATAACACTGGGGTACAGTACTGGTGGGTACGGGTCTGTCACTGTATAACACTGGGGTAGAGTACTGGTGGGTACAGGTCTGTCGCTATACAACACTGGGGTACAGTACTGGTGGGTACAGGTCTGTCACTGTATAACACTGGGGTACAGTACTGGTGGGTACAGGTCAGTCGCCGTATAACACTGGGGTACAGTACTGGTGGGTACAAGTCTGTCACTGTATCACACTGGGGTACAGTACTGGTGGGTACAGGTCTGTCACTGTATAATACTGGGGTACAGTAATGGTGGGTTCAGGTCTGTCACTGTATAACACTGGGATGCAGTAATGGTAGGTACAGGTTTGTCACTGTATAACACTGGGATGCAGTAATGGTAGGTACAGGTCTGTCACTGTATAACACTGGGATACAGTACTGGTCGGTACAGGTCTGTCGCTGTATAACACTGGGGTACAGTACTGGTGGGTACAGGCCTGTCACTGTACAACACTGGTGTACAATACTGGTGTGTACATGTCTGTCAATGTATAACACTGGGGTACGGTACTGGTCGGATCAGGTCTGTCATTGTATAACACTTGGGTACAGTACTGGTGGGTACAGGTCTGTCACTGTATAAATCTGGTTACAGTGCTGGTGGGTACAGGTTTGTCATTGTATAACACTGGGGCACAGTACTGGTGGGTACTGGTCTGTCACTGTATAACACTGGGGTACAGTACTGGTGTGTACAGGTCTGTCATTGTATAACGCTGCGGTACAGTATTGGTGGATACTGGTATGTCACTGCATAACACTGGGATACAATACTGGTGGGTACAGGTCTGTCACTGTATAACGTTGGGGTACAGTACTGGTCGGTACCGGTTTGTCACTGTATAACACTGAAGTACAGTACTGGTGGGTGCAAGTCTGTCACTGTATAACACTGGGGTCCAGTTGAAAGTGGGAACAGGTATGTCATTGTCTAACACTGGGGTACAGTACTGGTGGGTACAGGCCAGTCACTGTATAACACTGGGGTACAGTACTGGTGGGTACAGGCCTGTCACTGTATAACACTGGGGTACAGTACTGGTGGGTACAGGTCTGTCACTGTATAACACAGGGGTACAGTACTGGTGGGTACAGGTCTGTCACTGTATAACACTGGGGTACAGTACTGGTGGGTACAGGTCTGTCGCTATTGGTGAGAACAGGTCTGTCACTGTGTCACACTGGGGTACAATACTGGTGGGTACAGGTTTGTCATTGTATAACACTGTGGTGCAGTACTGTTCGTTGCCGGTTTGTCACTGTATAACAATACAATACAATACAAATCGCTTTATTGGCATGATAAGGTACATCTTATGTTGCCAAAGCATCAAAATACATTTATGGTTGAACACATAAACGCGGTTCCATTCATACAGTGTATAAACAGGTATATCCCTGAGTTTATAAATATATTTTCGCCTTGTTTATATATACTCTTGTCTTAGTTTACTGGTTGTCCCTCTGTTCATGGCAAGCTGTAACATAGTGTGCCGCCAGTGTTACACAGCTTCTCTCCTCCCCCAGTAGGAATGGGAGTTTTTGGTTGTCAGTCAGATTTCTGAATTCAGGGCATATTTGTGAGAATTTTTGATAGAAATTCTCTCTGATGCCCTGATATTTTCCACAGGCTGTGAGGAAGTGCATCTCTGTCTCAACTACTCCCTGACTGCAGTGAGAGCATATCCTGTCTTCTCTTGGCAGCCTGGTCTGCCTGTGTCTGCCTTTTTCGATCGCTAGGCTATGTTCGCTAAGTCTGTACCTTGTCAAGGTTCTTCTCAGTTTGTTATCCTTTACCATGGTCAGGTAATCAGCTATGTTGTATTGTCTGTTTAGGGCCAAGTAGCAATTGAGTTTGCTTTGGGTTTTTGTTGTTTCTGCCCAATATGACAGATATTTTTCCTTTTGCTTAGCGACGATTGTGTTGGGTCGAATTCTTTGTGTTACCCTGTCACTGTCCTGGGGCTGGTTATTGTTAGTATTGTTATTAGTTACTTTATTGAGTCCCAGGACTAGTTGACTGAGGGTATTCTTCTTTATGGTCAGCTCTTGGCATTTCAGGGCGTCGTAGTGATAGCATTGGGGGTTGCTCATTTGTAGGTGATTCCAAAATTTGGTGGCTCTTTTTTGGATAGTGATTATTAATGGGCATTGGCCTAGTTCCGCCCTGCATGCGTTGTTTACTGTTTTCCTTTGAGTCCGGAGGATACTTTTACAGAATTCCGCATGTAGGATCTCAATTGGGTGTTTGTCCCATTTTGCAAAATCTTGTTGTGTTAGTGGTCCCCAGACCTCACTGCCATAGAGTGCAATTGGTTCAATTACTGATTTGAAAATTTTGAGCCAAATGCTAATTGGGATTTCTATTTGGATTGATTTTTTGATGGCATAGAAAGCCCTTCTTGCTTTCTCTTTCAGTTCATTCACAGCCAGTTTGAAGTTTCCCGTAGAACTGATTTTTAAGCCCAAGTATGTGTAGTGAGTGGTTTGTTCAATTTTGGTTGTTCCTACTGTGAAATTTATTGTGGGTCCATGTTGTTTGGATCTTTGCTGGAACACAAGGACTTTGGTTTTTTGGGGATTTATTGTCAGGGCCCAAGTCTGGCAGTACGACTCCAGCAGGTCCAGGTTCTGCTGTAGACCCTCCTTAGTTGGTGACAGCAGAACCAGGTCGTCGGCATAGAGGAGGAATTTAACCTTGGATTCATATAGGGTGAGGCCGGGTGCTGTAGATTGTTCAAGTAGTTTTGCCAATCCATTAATGTAAATATTAAAGAGTGTCGGTGAGATTGGCGAGCCCTGCGTCACCCCCCGCCCCTGTGGGAAGTATTTTATTTGTTTGTCTCCAATTTTAACTGCACATTTATTGTTTGTATACATTGATTTAATTACATCATATGTTTTACCTCCTACCCCGCTTTCGATAAGTTTCAGGAATAAACCGTCATGCCAGATGGAGTCGAAAGCCTTCTGGAAATCTACAAAGCATGCGTAGATTTTGCTTTTGTTATGGTGAACGTGTTTGTCAATTAGGGTCTGTAGGGTGAAGATATGATCGGATGTTCTATAGTTTGGCAGGAATCCAATTTGGCTTTTACTCAAGACATTGTGCTCTTCAAGGAAGTTTATAAGTCTTTTGTTTATGATGCTACAGAATACCTTCCCCAGGTTACTGTTTACACAGATGCCTCGATAGTTGTTTGGGTCGATTTTGTCCCCACTTTTGTATATGGGTGTTATGAGTCCTTTGTTCCAGATGTCAGGGAAATAACCGACACTCAGAACCAAGTTGAAGAGTTTTAGGATAGCCAGTTTCAGTTTGTCGTCTGCGTGTTTAATCATCTCGTTTAGTATGCCGTCTGTCCCGCAAGCTTTTCCTGGTCGCAGGTCCTTGAGTTTTTCAAGAAGTTCTTTTTCTGTTATTATGGCGTCTAGCGGGTTTTGGTTATCTTTTATGGCCATTTCAAGCTTTTCAAGTTTTTTGCGTATTTGGTGTTGCTCTGGTCCTAGTGTGTTTTTCTGGTATAATTTTTCAAAGTGGTTTACCCATGTGTCCCCATTTTGAATGGACAAATCATCGTGTTGTTTTTTGTGTAGTGTTTTCAAGTTGTCCCAGAAACAATTCGACTCAATGGATTCCTCCATGGAGCTGAGTGTATTCTTAATAAATTGCTCTTTTTTGGTCCTGAGTGTGTTTCTGTATTGTGTTAGCGTCTGACAATAAGTAAGGCGTAATTCCTCGTTTTCTGGATGTCTGTGTTTTTGGTTTGATAGTTTTCTAAGTTTTTTCCTCATGTTATGGCAATCATGGTCAAACCATTTTTCATAGTTTTTTGTTTTGGGTTTGTTCTTGCGAGCTTTCAAGTTTGCATTTGTTGCCAAATTATCAAAAATATTGTTTAGTTTACTAACTGCCCGGTTTACGCCTTCTTTATTGTGAGTGTATATGTTATCCAGAAAGGTGTCTAAGAGAGCTTGAGTTGATGCATTGCTAATTGTTTTCTGGTATTTTTCCGTGTCGTTTTTGGCCCATCTGTACGATTTTTTGGTGTTGTACAGTTTACTGGGTTGTGTTTCTATGTTGTTTGTTTCTGTCTTTTTGAGAAACATAGTAATTTGACTGTGATCTGACAGTGTTGTTTGTGGTTTGACTGTGAATGCTCTGAAAGAGGATGGGTCCAAGTCTGTAATCATATAGTCTACTGTGCTGCAGCCAAGAGGTGAGCAGTAGGTCGATCTTCCTAGGAGGTCTCCTATGAACCTACCATTGACAATGTACAGACCCAGGTTTCGACAGAGCTGTAGTAGCTGTTTACCGTTGGTATTTGACTGCTTGTCGCAGTTATGCCTGTATGGAAGGGAAGGGATGTCAAAGTGGTTATTCCCGAATACGTAATTGTTTCCCTGATTATTGGTGAAGTCTGGTTCTTCGCCCGTTCTTGAATTGAGGTCCCCACAGATCAACACGTTCCCCTGGGCCTGGTATTGGATAATTTCCCCCTCCATGTTGGAGAAGGTGTCCTCTTTGTAGTACGGGGAATCGATTGGAGGGATATAAAGTGCGCAAATGTAAACATCTTGGGTGTTTGAGATAATCTCCCTCTCAAGTTTGAGCCACATATGGTTTTCGCCCTTTTTTATGAATTTGATGTAATTCTTAAGTTCTGTTTTAAACCAGATCAGTATGCCTCCGGAGTCTCTGCCTTGGGTTACACTTGGTAATTTATTGGAGGGGACCACTAGCTCAGTGTACCCTTGGGGACAGCCGGTGTGTCCTTTTCCTTTATACCAAGTTTCCTGTAAAATGATAATATCTAGATCTTTAGTTTCCTCTATGAACTCTGGGGTCCTACTCTTCACTTCTCGCAGTGAAGAGCGTAGACCTTGGATATTCCAGGTCGAAATATATAAGGATTTCATGTTAAGTTTTATCTTTTTCTATGATAGGTTAAAGAGTGGTACGTGTTTGTCGTGTCTAAGTGTGGGGAAAAAAAAGATCACCCCAGTTGACTACAAAAGTTAATACAATTTGGTTACAGTTCTTTCTATTAATTAGTCCTTGATCCATAAGGCGGAAGTAGATGCTGCTGCACATCTGCTTATTGTCTCTTAATGGATTGTTTCTGTCTGAGGTATTGCGTACGTCCTGTGCATCTCTCCCTCTGTCTGGCTGGTAGCGGTCCTATTCCCCTGTGGGACAGGAGTGGTGCAGGTCTGATAATGTTGTTTTGCATGGGGATCCTCTCCGGTCTCGGTTGGTGTGGTGGTGGTCTTTGTAGTGTTCCTGATATGTACCCCGCTGATCTCTGGTGGTCGGGGGGGGGTCCTCTTGGAGTCTGGGTATGGACCCGGTTAAAAGCGACGTCCTTCAGGGCTTTAGCAAAGATCGATATTTTTTGCCTTTGGATGTGGACGTGGTCGTAAAGACATTCTTCATCGAGGGTGGGGTGTTGGGCCAGGTGTACGTTGTGGTTTGATTCGCATTCTGTTGCTATGCTGGCATTTATCTCATGAATTGTATAACACTGGAGTACAGTACTGGTGGGTACAGGCCTGTCACTGTATAACTCTGGGTACAATACTGGTGGGTACAGGTCTGTCACTGTATAACACTGGGGTGAATTATTGGTGGGAACAGGTCTGTCAATGTATAACACTGGGGTACAGTACTGGTTGGTACAGGTCTGTCACTGTATAACACTGGGGAACAGTACCGGTGGGTACAGGTCTGTCACTGTATAACACTGGGGTACAGTACTGGTCAGTACCGGTTTGTCACTGTATAACACTGGAGTACAGTACTGGTGAGTACAGGTCTGTCACTGTATAACACTGGGGTACAGTACTGGTGGGTACAGGTCTGTCACTGTATAACACTAGGGTACAGTACTGGTGGGTACAGCTCTGTCACTGTATAACACTGGGGTACGGTACTGGTCGGATCAGGTCTGTCACTGTATAACACTTGGGTACAGTACTGGTGGGTACAGGTCTGTCACTGTATAAATCTGGTTACAGTGCTGGTGGGTACAGGTTTGTCATTGTATAACACTGGGGCACAGGACTGGTGGGGACTGGTCTGTCACTGTATAACACTGGTGTACAGTACTGGTGTGTACAGGTCTGTCACTGTATAACACTGCGGTACAGTACTGGTGGGTACAGGTCTGTCACTGTATAATTCTGGGGTACAGTACTGGTCGGTACCAGTTTGTCACTGTATAACACTGGGGTGCAGCACTGGTCGGTACCGGTTTGTCACTGTATAACACTGAAGTACAGTACTGGTGGGTACAAGTCTGTCACTGTATAACACTGGAGTACAGCACTGATGGGTACAGGTCTGTCACTGTATAACACTGGGGTCCAGTTTATAGTGGGAACAGGTTTGTCATTGTATAACACTGGGGTACAGTACTGGTGGGTACAGGCCAGTCACTGTATAACACTGGGGTACAGTACTGGTGGGTACAGGTCTGTCACTGTATAACACTGGAGTACAGTACTGGTATGTACAGGTCTGTCACTGTATAACACTGGGGTACAGTACTGGTGGGTACAGGTCTGTCACTGTATAACACTGGGGTACAGTACTGGTGGGTACAGGTCTGTCACTGTATAACACTGGGGCACAGTACTGGTGGGTACAGGTCTGTCGCTATTGGTGAGAACAGGTCTGTCACTGTGTAACACTGGGGGACAATACTGGTGGGTACAGGTTTGTCATTGTATAACACTGTGGTGCAGTACTGTTCATTGCCGGTTTGTCACTGTATAACACTGGAGTACAGTACTGGTGGGTACAGGTCTGTCACTGTATAACTCTGGGTACAATACTGGTGGGTACAGGTCTGTCACTGGATAACACTGGGGTGAATTATTGGTGGGAACAGGTCTGTCACTGTATAACACTGGGGTACAGTACTGGTTGGTATAGGTCTGTCAATGTATAACACTGGGGTACAGTACTGGTTGGTACAGGTCTGTCACTGTATAACACTGGGGTACAGTACCGGTGGGTACAGGTCTGTCACTGTATAACACTGGGGTACAGCACTGGTCAGTACCGGTTTGTCACTGTATAACACTGGAGTACAGTACTGGTGAGTACAGGTCTGTCACTGTATAACACTGGAGTACAGAACTGGTGGGTACAGGTCTGTCACTGTTTTTAACTGGGATATAATACTGGTGGGTGCAGGTCTGGCACTGTATAATGCTGGAGTACAGTGCTCGTGGGTACAGGTCTGTAGCTAGCTTATACTGGGGTACAGTACTGATGGGTACAGGTCTGTCACTGTAAAGCACTGGGGTCCAGTTTACAGTGGGAACAGGTACGTCATTGTATAACACTGGGATACAGTACTGGTGGGTACAGGTCTGTCACTGTATAACACTGGGGTACAGAACTGGTGGGTTCAGGTCTGTCACTGTATAACACTGGGGTGCAGTATTGGTGGGAACAGGTCTGTCAATGTATAACACTGGGGTACAGTACTGGTGGGTACAGGCCTGTCACTGTATAACACTGGTGTACAATACTGGTGTATACAGATCTGTCACTGTGTAACACTGGGGTACGATACTGGTGGGTACTGCTCTGTCACTGTATAACACTGGGGTACAGTACTGGTGGGTTCAGGTCTGTCAATGTATAACACGGGGACAGTACTGGTGGGTACAGTTTTGTCACTGTATAACTCTGGAGTGCAGTATTGGTGGCTACAGGTCTGTCACGGTATAACACTGGGGTACAGTACTGGTGGGTACAGGTCTGTCACTGTATAACACTGGGGTACAGTACTGGTGGGTACAGGTCTGTCACTGTATAACACTGGGGTACAGTACTGGTGCGTACAGGTCTGTCGCTGTATAATACTGGAGTACAGTACTGGTGTGTACAGGTCTGTCACTGTATAACACTGGGGTGCAGTATTGGTGAGAACAGGTCTGTCACTGTGTAACACTGGGGTACAATACTGGTGGGTACAGGTTTGTCATTGTATAACACTGTGGTGCAGTACTGTTCATTGCCGGTTTGTCACTGTATAACACTGGAGTACAGTACTGGTGGGTACAGGTCTGTCACTGTGAAACTCTGGGTACAATACTGGTGGGTACAGGTCTGTCACTGTATAACACTGGGGTGAAGTATTGGTGGGAACAGGTCTGTCAATGTATAACGCTGGGGTACAGTACTGGTTGGTACAGGTCTGTCACTGTATAACACGGGTACAGTACTGGTGGGTACAGGTCTGTCACTGTATAATACTGGGGTACAGAATTAGTTGGTACAGGTCTGTCACTGTATAACACTGGGATACAGTACTGGTGGGATCAGGTCTGTCACTGTATAACACTGTGGTACAGTAGTGGTGGGTACTGCTCTGTCACTGTATAACACTGGGATACTGTACTGGTGGGTACAGGTCTGTCACTGTCTCACACTGTGGTACAGTACTGGTGGGTACAGGTCTGTCACTGTATAACACTGGGGTACAGTAATGGTGGGTTCAGGTCTGTCACTGTATAACACTGGGGTACAGTATTGGTGGGTACAGGTCTGTCACTGTATAACACTGGGGTACAGTGCTGGTGGGTACAGGTCTGTCACTCTATAACTCTGAGGTACTGTACTGGTGGGTACATGTCTGTCACTGTTTAACACGGGCACAGTACTGGTGGGTACAAGTCTGTCAATGCATAACACTGGGGTACAGTAATGGTGGGTACAGTTCTGTCACTGTGTAACACTGGGGTACTGTACTGGTGGGTTCAGGTCTGTCACTGTATTACACTGGAGTACAGTACTGCTGGGTACAGGTCTGTCACTGAATAACACTGGGGTACAGTACTGGTGGGTACAGGTCTGTCACTGTGTAACACTGGGGTACAGTACTGGTGGGTACAGGTTTGTCACTGTATAACACTTGGGTACAGTACTGGTGTGTACAGGTCTGTCACTGTATAACACTGGGGTACAGTTTATGGTGGGAACAGGTATGTCACTGTATAACACTGGGAAACAGTACTGGTGGGTGCAGGTCTGTCACTGTATAATACTGGGGTACAGTAATGGTGGGTACTGGTCTGTCAGTGTATAATACGGGTACAGTACTGGTGGGCACAGGTCTGTCACTGTATAACACTGGGGTACATTACTGGTGGGTACAGGTCTGTCACTGTATAACACTGGGGTACAGTACTGGTGGGTACAGGTCTGTCACTGTATAACACTGGGGTACAGTACTGGTGGGTACAGGTCTGTCACTGTATAATACTGGGGTACAGTAATGGTGGGTTCTGGTCTGTCACTGTATAACACTGGAAAACAGTACTGGTGGGAACATGTCCGTCACTATAACACTGGGCTACGGTACTGGAGGGTACAGGTTTGTCACTGTATAACACTGGGGTGCAGTAATGGTGGGTACATGTTTGTCACTGTATAACACTGTGGTAAAGTACTGGTAGGTACACGTCTGTCACTGTATAACACTGGGATACAGAACTGGTGGGTACAGGTCTGTCGCTGTACAACACTGGAGTGCAGTATTGGTGGGAACAGGTCTGGCACTGTATAACACAGGGGTACAGTACTGGTCGGTACTGGTCTGTCACTTTATATCATTGTGTTACTGTTCTGGTGGGTACAGGTCTGTCACTGTATAACACTGGGGTACAGTACTGGTGGGTTGAGGTCTGTCACTGTATAGCTCTGGGTACAGTACTGGTGGGTACAGGTCTGTCGCTGTATAACACTGGGGTACAGTACTGGTGGGTACAGGTCTGTCACTGAATAACACTGGGGTACAGTACTGGTGGGTACAGGTCTGTCACTGTGTAACACTGGGGTACAGTACTGGAGGGTACAGGTCTGTCACTGAATAACACTGGGGTACAGTACTGGTGGGTACAGGTCTGTCACTGTGTAACACTGGGGTACAGTACTGGTGGGTACAGGTTTGTCACTGTACAACACTGGTGTACAATACTGGTGTGTACAGGTCTGGCACTGTATAACACAGGGGTACAGTACTGGTCGGTACTGGTCTGTCACTGTATGACATTGTGTTACTGTTCTGGTGGGTACAGGTCTGTCACGGTATAACACTGGGGTACAGTACTGGTGGGTTGAGGTCTGTTATTGTACAACTCTGGGTACAGTACTGGTGGGTACAGGTCTGTCGCTGTATAACACTGGGGTTCAGTATTGGTGGGAATATGTCTGTCACTTTATAACACTGGGGTACAGTACTGGTGGGTACAGGCCTGTCACTGTGCAAAACTGTTGTACAATACTGGTGTGTACATGTCTGTCACTGTATAACACTGGGCTACAGTACTTGTGGGTACAGGTCTGTCACTGTATAACACTGGGTTACAGTACTGGTGGGTTCAGGTCTGTCACTGTATTACACTGGAGTACAGTACTGCTGGGTACAGGTCTGTCACTAAATAACACTGGGGTACAGTACTGGTGGGTACAGGTCTGTCACTGTGTAACACTGGGGTACAGTACTGGTGGGTACAGGTTTGTCACTGTATAACACTAGGGTACAGTACTGATGGGAACAGCTCTCTCACTGTATAACACTGGGGTACACTTTATGGTGGAAACAGGTATGTCACTGTATAACACTGGGAAACAGTACAGGTGGGTGCAGGTCTGTCACTGTATAACACTGGGGTACAGTAATGGTGGGTACTGGTCTGTCAGCGTATAATACGGGTACAGTACTGGTGGGCACAGGTCTGCCACTGTATAACACTGGGGTACAGTACTGGTGGGTACAGGTCTGTCACTCTATAACACTGGGGTACAGTACTGGTGGGTACGGGTCTGTCACTGTATAACACTGGGGTACAGTACTGGTGGGTACAGGTCTGCCGCTATATAACACTGGGGTACAGTACTGGTGGGTACAGGTCTGTCACTGTATAACACTGGGGTACAGTACTGGTGGGTACAGGTCAGTCGCCGTATAACACTGGGGTACAGTACTGGTGGGTACAAGTATGTCACTGTATCACACTGGGGTACAGTACTGGTGGGTACAGGTCTGTCGCTGTATAATACTGGGGTACAGTAATGGTGGGTTCAGGTCTGTCACTGTATAACACTCGAAAACAATACTGGTGGGAACATGTCTGTCACTATAACACTGGGGTACGGTACTGGTGGGTACAGGTTTGTCACTGTATAACACTGGGATGCAGTAATGGTAGGTACAGGTTTGTCACTGTATAACACTGTGGTACAGAACTGGTGGGTACAGGTTTGTCACTGCATAACACTGGGGTACAGTACTGGTAGGTACAGGTCTGTCACTGTATAACACTGGGATACAGTACTTGTCGGTACAGGTCTGTCGCTGTATAACACTGGGGTGAAGTATTGGTGGGAACAGGTCTGTCGCTGTATAACACTGGGGTGCAGTACTGGTGGGTACAGGCCTGTCACTGTACAACACTGGTGTACAATACTGGTGTGTACATGTCTGTCACTGTATAACACTGGGGTACAGTACTGGTGGGTACAGGTCTGTCACTGTATAACACTGGGGTACAGTACTGGTGGGTACAGGTCTATCACTGTATAACACTGGGGTACGGTACTGGTCGGATCAGGTCTGTCATTGTATAACACTTGGGTACAGTACTGGTGGGTACAGGTCTGTCACTGTATAAATCTGGTTACAGTGCTGGTGGGTACAGGTTTGTCATTGTATAACACTGGGGCACAGTACTGGTGGGTACTGGTCTGTCACTGTATAACACTGGGGTACAGTACTGGTGTGTACAGGTCTGTCACTGTATAACACTGCGGTACAGTATTGGTGGGTACTGGTATGTCACTGTATAACACTGGGATACAATACTGGTGGGTACAGGTCTGTCACTGTATAACGTTGGGGTACAGTACTGGTGGGTACAGGTTTGTCACTGTATAACACTGGGGTGCAGTACTGGTCGGTACCGGTTTGTCACTGTATAACACTGAAGTACAGTACTGGTGGGTACAAGTCTGTCACTGTATAACACTGGAGTACAGTACTGGTGGGTACAAGTCTGTCACTGTATAACACTGGAGTACAGAACTGGTGGGTACAGGCCAGTCACTGTATAACACTGGGGTACAGTACTGGTGGGTACAGGTCTGTCACTGTACAACACTGGAGTACAGTACTGGTATGTACAGGTCTGTCACTGTATAACACTGGGGTACAGTACTGGTGGGTACAGGTCTGTCACTGTATAACACAGGGGTACAGTACTGGTGGGTACAGGTCTGTCACTGTATAACACTGGGGTACAGTACTGGTGGGTACAGGTCTGTCGCTATTGGTGAGAACAGGTCTGTCACTGTGTAACACTGGGGTACAATACTGGTGGGTGCAGGTTTGTCATTGTATAACACTGTGGTGCAGTACTGTTCGTTGCCGGTTTGTCACTGTATAACACTGGGGTACTGAACTGGTGGGTTCAGGTCTGTCACTGTATTACACTGGAGTACAGTACTGCTGGGTACAGGTCTGTCACTGAATAGCACTGGGGTACAGTACTGGTGGGTACAGGTCTGTCACTGTGTAACACTGGGGTACAGTACTGGTGGGTACAGGTTTGTCACTGTATAACACTAGGGTACAGTTCTGGTGGGTACAGGTCTGTCACTGTATAATACTGGGGTACAGTTTATGGTGGGAACAGGTATGTCACTGTATAACACTGGGAAACAGTACTGGTGGGTGCAGGTCTGTCACTGTATAATACTGGGGTACAGTAATGGTGGGTACTGGTCTGTCAGTGTATAATACGGGTACAGTACTGGTGGGCACAGGTCTGTCACTGTATAACACTGGGGTACAGTACTGGTGGGTGCAGGTCTGTCACTGTATAACACTGGGGTACAGTACTGGTGGGTACAGGTCTGTCACTGTATGACACTGGGGTACAGTACTAGTGGGTACAGGTCTGTCGCTATATAACACTGGGGTACAGTACTGGTGGGTACAGGCCTGTCACTGTATAACACTGGGGTACAGTACTGGTGGGTACAAGTCTGTCACTGTATCACACTGGTGTACAGTACTGGTGGGTACAGGTCTGTCACTGTATAATACTGGGGTCCAGTAATGGTGGGTTCTGGTCTGTCACTGTATAACACTGGAAAACAGTACTGGTGGGAACATGTCCGTCACTATAACACTGGGCTACGGTACTGGTGGGTACAGGTTTGTCACTGTATAACACTGGGGTGCAGTAATGGTGGGTACATGTTTGTCACTGTATAACACTGGGGCACAGTACTGGTAGGTACACGTCTGTCACTGTATAACACTGGGATACAGAACTGGTGGGTACAGGTCTGTCGCTGTATGACACTGGGGTGAAGTATTGGTGGGAACAGGTCTGTCGCTGTCTAACACTGGAGTGCAGTATTGGTGGGAACAGGTCTGTCATTGTATAACACTGGGGTACAGTACTGGTGGGTACAGGCCTGTCACTGTACAACACTGGTGTACAATACTGGTGTGTACAGGTCTGGCACTGTATAACACAGGGGTACAGTACTGGTCGGTACTGGTCTGTCACTGTATGTCATTGTGTTACTGTTCTGGTGGGTACAGGTCTGTCACGGTATAACTCTGGGTAGAGTACTGGTGGGTACAGGTCTGTCTCTGTATAACACTGGGGTTCGGTATTGGTGGGAATATGTCTGTCACTTTATAACACTGGGGTACAGTACTGGTGGGTACAGGCCTGTCACTGTGCAACACTGGTGTACAATACTGGTGTGTACATGTCTGTCACTGTATAACACTGGGCTACAGTACTTGTGGGTACAGGTCTGTCACTGTATAACACTGGGTTACAGTACTGGTGGGTTCAGGTCTGTCACTGTATTACACTGGAGTACAGTACTGCTGGGTACAGGTCTGTCACTGAATAACACTGGGGTACAGTACTGGTGGGTACAGGTCTGTCACTGAATAACACTGGGGTACAGTACTGGTGGGTACAGCTTTGTCACTGTATAACACTAGGGTACAGTACTGATGGGAACAGATCTCTCACTGTATAACACTGGGGTACACTTTATGGTGGAAACAGGTATGTCACTGTATAACACTGGGAAACAGTACAGGTGGGTGCAGGTCTGTCACTGTATAACACTGGGGTACAGTAATGGTGGGTACTGGTCTGTCAGCGTATAATACGGGTACAGTACTGGTGGGCACAGGTCTGTCACTGTATAACACTGGGGAACAGTACTGGTGGGTACAGGTCTGTCACTCTATAACACTGGGGTACAGTACTGGTGGGTACGGGTCTGTCACTGTATAACACTGGGGTACAGTACTGGTGGGTACAGGTCTGTCGCTATACAACACTGGGGTACAGTACTGGTGGGTACAGGTCTGTCACTGTATAACACTGGGGTACAGTACTGGTGGGTACAGGTCAGTCGCCGTATAACACTGGGGTACAGTACTGGTGGGTACAAGTATGTCACTGTATCACACTGGGGTACAGTACTGGTGGGTACAGGTCTGTCACTGTATAATACTGGGGTACAGTAATGGTGGGTTCAGGTCTGTCACTGTATAACACTGGGATGCAGTAATGGTAGGTACAGGTTTGTCACTGTATAACACTGTGGTACAGAACTGGTGGGTACAGGTTTGTCACTGTATAACACTGGGGTACAGTACTGGTAGGTACAGGTCTGTCACTGTATAACACTGGGATACAGTACTGGTCGGTACAGGTCTGTCGCTGTATAACACTGGGGTGAAGTATTGGTGGGAACAGGTCTGTCGCTGTATAACACGAGTGCAGTATTTTTGGGAACAGGTCTGTCACTGTATAACACTGGGGTACAGTACTGGTGGGTACAGGCCTGTCACTGTACAACACTGGTGTACAATACTGGTGTGTACATGTCTGTCAATGTATAACACTGGGGTACGGTACTGGTCGGATCAGGTCTGTCATTGTATAACACTTGGGTACAGTACTGGTGGGTACAGGTCTGTCACTGTATAAATCTGGTTACAGTGCTGGTGGGTACAGGTCTGTCACTGTATAACACTGGGGTACAGTACTGGTGTGTACAGGTCTGTCATTGTATAACACTGCGGTACAGTATTGGTGGATACTGGTATGTCACTGTATAACACTGGGATACAATACTGGTGGGTACAGGTCTGTCACTGTATAACGTTGGGGTACAGTACTGGTCGGTACCGGTTTGTCACTGTATAACACTGAAGTACAGTACTGGTGGGTGCAAGTCTGTCACTGTATAACACTGGGGTCCAGTTGAAAGTGGGAACAGGTATGTCATTGTCTAACACTGGGGTACAGTACTGGTGGGTACAGGCCAGTCACTGTATAACACTGGGGTACAGTACTGGTGGGTACAGGTCTGTCACTGTACAACACTGGAGTACAGTACTGGTGGGTACAGGTCTGTCACTGTATAACACTGGGGTACAGTACTGGTGGGTACAGGTCTGTCACTGTATAACACAGGGGTACAGTACTGGTGGGTACAGGTCTGTCACTGTATAACACTGGGGTACAGTACTGGTGGGTACAGGTCTGTCGCTATTGGTGAGAACAGGTCTGTCACTGTGTCACACTGGGGTACAATACTGGTGGGTACAGGTTTGTCATTGTATAACACTGTGGTGCAGTACTGTTCGTTGCCGGTTTGTCACTGTATAACAATACAATACAATACAAATCGCTTTATTGGCATGATAAGGTACATCTTATGTTGCCAAAGCATCAAAATACATTTATGGTTGAACACATAAACGCGGTTCCATTCATACAGTGTATAAACAGGTATATCCCTGAGTTTATAAATATATTTTCGCCTTGTTTATATATACTCTTGTCTTAGTTTACTGGTTGTCCCTCTGTTCATGGCAAGCTGTAACATAGTGTGCCGCCAGTGTTACACAGCTTCTCTCCTCCCCCAGTAGGAATGGGAGTTTTTGGTTGTCAGTCAGATTTCTGAATTCAGGGCATATTTGTGAGAATTTTTGATAGAAATTCTCTCTGATGCCCTGATATTTTCCACAGGCTGTGAGGAAGTGCATCTCTGTCTCAACTACTCCCTGACTGCAGTGAGAGCATATCCTGTCTTCTCTTGGCAGCCTGGTCTGCCTGTGTCTGCCTTTTTCGATCGCTAGGCTATGTTCGCTAAGTCTGTACCTTGTCAAGGTTCTTCTCAGTTTGTTATCCTTTACCATGGTCAGGTAATCAGCTATGTTGTATTGTCTGTTTAGGGCCAAGTAGCAATTGAGTTTGCTTTGGGTTTTTGTTGTTTCTGCCCAATATGACAGATATTTTTCCTTTTGCTTAGCGACGATTGTGTTGGGTCGAATTCTTTGTGTTACCCTGTCACTGTCCTGGGGCTGGTTATTGTTAGTATTGTTATTAGTTACTTTATTGAGTCCCAGGACTAGTTGACTGAGGGTATTCTTCTTTATGGTCAGCTCTTGGCATTTCAGGGCGTCGTAGTGATAGCATTGGGGGTTGCTCATTTGTAGGTGATTCCAAAATTTGGTGGCTCTTTTTTGGATAGTGATTATTAATGGGTATTGGCCTAGTTCCGCCCTGCATGCGTTGTTTACTGTTTTCCTTTGAGTCCGGAGGATACTTTTACAGAATTCCGCATGTAGGATCTCAATTGGGTGTTTGTCCCATTTTGCAAAATCTTGTTGTGTTAGTGGTCCCCAGACCTCACTGCCATAGAGTGCAATTGGTTCAATTACTGATTTGAAAATTTTGAGCCAAATGCTAATTGGGATTTCTATTTGGATTGATTTTTTGATGGCATAGAAAGCCCTTCTTGCTTTCTCTTTCAGTTCATTCACAGCCAGTTTGAAGTTTCCCGTAGAACTGATTTTTAAGCCCAAGTATGTGTAGTGAGTGGTTTGTTCAATTTTGGTTGTTCCTACTGTGAAATTTATTGTGGGTCCATGTTGTTTGGATCTTTGCTGGAACACAAGGACTTTGGTTTTTTGGGGATTTATTGTCAGGGCCCAAGTCTGGCAGTACGACTCCAGCAGGTCCAGGTTCTGCTGTAGACCCTCCTTAGTTGGTGACAGCAGAACCAGGTCGTCGGCATAGAGGAGGAATTTAACCTTGGATTCATATAGGGTGAGGCCGGGTGCTGTAGATTGTTCAAGTAGTTTTGCCAATCCATTAATGTAAATATTAAAGAGTGTCGGTGAGATTGGCGAGCCCTGCGTCACCCCTCGCCCCTGTGGGAAGTATTTTATTTGTTTGTCTCCAATTTTAACTGCACATTTATTGTTTGTATACATTGATTTAATTACATCATATGTTTTACCTCCTACCCCGCTTTCGATAAGTTTCAGGAATAAACCGTCATGCCAGATGGAGTCGAAAGCCTTCTGGAAATCTACAAAGCATGCGTAGATTTTGCTTTTGTTATGGTGAACGTGTTTGTCAATTAGGGTCTGTAGGGTGAAGATATGATCGGATGTTCTATAGTTTGGCAGGAATCCAATTTGGCTTTTACTCAAGACATTGTGCTCTTCAAGGAAGTTTATAAGTCTTTTGTTTATGATGCTACAGAATACCTTCCCCAGGTTACTGTTTACACAGATGCCTCGATAGTTGTTTGGGTCGATTTTGTCCCCACTTTTGTATATGGGTGTTATGAGTCCTTTGTTCCAGATGTCAGGGAAATAACCGACACTCAGAACCAAGTTGAAGAGTTTTAGGATAGCCAGTTTCAGTTTGTCGTCTGCGTGTTTAATCATCTCGTTTAGTATGCCGTCTGTCCCGTAAGCTTTTCCTGGTCGCAGGTCCTTGAGTTTTTCAAGAAGTTCTTTTTCTGTTATTATGGCGTCTAGCGGGTTTTGGTTATCTTTTATGGCCATTTCAAGCTTTTCAAGTTTTTTGCGTATTTGGTGTTGCTCTGGTCCTAGTGTGTTTTTCTGGTATAATTTTTCAAAGTGGTTTACCCATGTGTCCCCATTTTGAATGGACAAATCATCGTGTTGTTTTTTGTGTAGTGTTTTCAAGTTGTCCCAGAAACAATTCGACTCAATGGATTCCTCCATGGAGCTGAGTGTATTCTTAATAAATTGCTCTTTTTTGGTCCTGAGTGTGTTTCTGTATTGTGTTAGCGTCTGACAATAAGTAAGGCGTAATTCCTCGTTTTCTGGATGTCTGTGTTTTTGGTTTGATAGTTTTCTAAGTTTTTTCCTCATGTTATGGCAATCATGGTCAAACCATTTTTCATAGTTTTTTGTTTTGGGTTTGTTCTTGCGAGCTTTCAAGTTTGCATTTGTTGCCAAATTATCAAAAATATTGTTTAGTTTACTAACTGCCCGGTTTACGCCTTCTTTATTGTGAGTGTATATGTTATCCAGAAAGGTGTCTAAGAGAGCTGGAGTTGATGCATTGCTAATTGTTTTCTGGTATTTTTCCGTGTCGTTTTTGGCCCATCTGTACGATTTTTTGGTGTTGTACAGTTTACTGGGTTGTGTTTCTATGTTGTTTGTTTCTGTCTTTTTGAGAAACATAGTAATTTGACTGTGATCTGACAGTGTTGTTTGTGGTTTGACTGTGAATGCTCTGAAAGAGGATGGGTCCAAGTCTGTAATCATATAGTCTACTGTGCTGCAGCCAAGAGGTGAGCAGTAGGTCGATCTTCCTAGGAGGTCTCCTATGAACCTACCATTGACAATGTACAGACCCAGGTTTCGACAGAGCTGTAGTAGCTGTTTACCGTTGGTATTTGACTGCTTGTCGCAGTTATGCCTGTATGGAAGGGAAGGGATGTCAAAGTGGTTATTCCCGAATACGTAATTGTTTCCCTGATTATTGGTGAAGTCTGGTTCTTCGCCCGTTCTTGAATTGAGGTCCCCACAGATCAACACGTTCCCCTGGGCCTGGTATTGGATAATTTCCCCCTCCATGTTGGAGAAGGTGTCCTCTTTGTAGTACGGGGAATCGATTGGAGGGATATAAAGTGCGCAAATGTAAACATCTTGGGTGTTTGAGATAATCTCCCTCTCAAGTTTGAGCCACATATGGTTTTCGCCCTTTTTTATGAATTTGATGTAATTCTTAAGTTCTGTTTTAAACCAGATCAGTATGCCTCCGGAGTCTCTGCCTTGGGTTACACTTGGTAATTTATTGGAGGGGACCACTAGCTCAGTGTACCCTTGGGGACAGCCGGTGTGTCCTTTTCCTTTATACCAAGTTTCCTGTAAAATGATAATATCTAGATCTTTAGTTTCCTCTATGAACTCTGGGGTCCTACTCTTCACTTCTCGCAGTGAAGAGCGTAGACCTTGGATATTCCAGGTCGAAATATATAAGGATTTCATGTTAAGTTTTATCTTTTTCTATGATAGGTTAAAGAGTGGTACGTGTTTGTCGTGTCTAAGTGTGGGGAAAAAAAAGATCACCCCAGTTGACTACAAAAGTTAATACAATTTGGTTACAGTTCTTTCTATTAATTAGTCCTTGATCCATAAGGCGGAAGTAGATGCTGCTGCACATCTGCTTATTGTCTCTTAATGGATTGTTTCTGTCTGAGGTATTGCGTACGTCCTGTGCATCTCTCCCTCTGTCTGGCTGGTAGCGGTCCTATTCCCCTGTGGGACAGGAGTGGTGCAGGTCTGATAATGTTGTTTTGCATGGGGATCCTCTCCGGTCTCGGTTGGTGTGGTGGTGGTCTTTGTAGTGTTCCTGATATGTACCCCGCTGATCTCTGGTGGTCGGGGGGGGGTCCTCTTGGAGTCTGGGTATGGACCCGGTTAAAAGCGACGTCCTTCAGGGCTTTAGCAAAGATCGATATTTTTTGCCTTTGGATGTGGACGTGGTCGTAAAGACATTCTTCATCGAGGGTGGGGTGTTGGGCCAGGTGTACGTTGTGGTTTGATTCGCATTCTGTTGCTATGCTGGCATTTATCTCATGAATTGTATAACACTGGAGTACAGTACTGGTGGGTACAGGCCTGTCACTGTATAACTCTGGGTACAATACTGGTGGGTACAGGTCTGTCACTGTATAACACTGGGGTGAATTATTGGTGGGAACAGGTCTGTCAATGTATAACACTGGGGTACAGTACTGGTTGGTACAGGTCTGTCACTGTATAACACTGGGGAACAGTACCGGTGGGTACAGGTCTGTCACTGTATAACACTGGGGTACAGTACTGGTGAGTACAGGTCTGTCACTGTATAACACTGGGGTACAGTACTGGTGGGTACAGGTCTGTCACTGTATAACACTAGGGTACAGTACTGGTGGGTACAGCTCTGTCACTGTATAACACTGGGGTACGGTACTGGTCGGATCAGGTCTGTCACTGTATAACACTTGGGTACAGTACTGGTGGGTACAGGTCTGTCACTGTATAAATCTGGTTACAGTGCTGGTGGGTACAGGTTTGTCATTGTATAACACTGGGGCACAGGACTGGTGGGGACTGGTCTGTCACTGTATAACACTGGTGTACAGTACTGGTGTGTACAGGTCTGTCACTGTATAACACTGCGGTACAGTACTGGTGGGTACAGGTCTGTCACTGTATAATTCTGGGGTACAGTACTGGTCGGTACCAGTTTGTCACTGTATAACACTGGGGTGCAGCACTGGTCGGTACCGGTTTGTCACTGTATAACACTGGGGTACAGTACTGGTGGGTACAAGTCTGTCACTGTATAACACTGGAGTACAGCACTGATGGGTACAGGTCTGTCACTGTATAACACTGGGGTCCAGTTTATAGTGGGAACAGGTTTGTCATTGTATAACACTGGGGTACAGTACTGGTGGGTACAGGCCAGTCACTGTATAACACTGGGGTACAGTACTGGTGGGTACAGGTCTGTCACTGTACAACACTGGAGTACAGTACTGGTATGTACAGGTCTGTCACTGTATAACACTGGGGTACAGTACTGGTGGGTACAGGTCTGTCACTGTATAACACTGGGGTACAGTACTGGTGGGTACAGGTCTGTCACTGTATAACACTGGGGCACAGTACTGGTGGGTACAGGTTTGTCATTGTATAACACTGGAGTACAGTACTGGTGGGTACAGGTCTGTCACTGTATAACTCTGGGTACAATACTGGTGGGTACAGGTCTGTCACTGGATAACACTGGGGTGAATTATTGGTGGGAACAGGTCTGTCACTGTATAACACTGGGGTACAGTACTGGTTGGTATAGGTCTGTCAATGTATAACACTGGGGTACAGTACTGGTTGGTACAGGTCTGTCACTGTATAACACTGGGGTACAGTACCGGTGGGTACAGGTCTGTCACTGTATAACACTGGGGTACAGCACTGGTCAGTACCGGTTTGTCACTGTATAACACTGGAGTACAGTACTGGTGAGTACAGGTCTGTCACTGTATAACACTGGAGTACAGAACTGGTGGGTACAGGTCTGTCACTGTTTTTAACTGGGATATAATACTGGTGGGTGCAGGTCTGGCACTGTATAATGCTGGAGTACAGTGCTCGTGGGTACAGGTCTGTACCTAGCTTATACTGGGGTACAGTACTGATGGGTACAGGTCTGTCACTGTAAAGCACTGGGGTCCAGTTTATAGTGGGAACAGGTACGTCATTGTATAACACTGGGATACAGTACTGGTGGGTACAGGTCTGTCACTGTATAACACTGGGGTACAGAACTGGTGGGTTCAGGTCTGTCACTGTATAACACTGGGGTGCAGTATTGGTGGGAACAGGTCTGTCAATGTATAACACTGGGGTACAGTACTGGTGGGTACAGGCCTGTCACTGTACAACACTGGTGTACAATACTGGTGTATACAGATCTGTCACTGTGTAACACTGGGGTACGATACTGGTGGGTACTGCTCTGTCACTGTATAACACTGGGGTACAGTACTGGTGGGTTCAGGTCTGTCAATGTATAACACGGGTACAGTACTGGTGGGTACAGTTTTGTCACTGTATAACTCTGGAGTGCAGTATTGGTGGCTACAGGTCTGTCACGGTATAACACTGGGGTACAGTACTGGTGGGTACAGGTCTGTCACTGTATAACACTGGGGTACAGTACTGGTGGGTACAGGTCTGTCACTGTATAACACTGGGGTACAGTACTGGTGCGTACAGGTCTGTCGCTGTATAATACTGGAGTACAGTACTGGTGTGTACAGGTCTGTCACTGTATAACACTGGGGTGCAGTATTGGTGAGAACAGGTCTGTCACTGTGTAACACTGGGGTACAATACTGGTGGGTACAGGTTTGTCATTGTATAACACTGTGGTGCAGTACTGTTCATTGCCGGTTTGTCACTGTATAACACTGGAGTACAGTACTGGTGGGTACAGGTCTGTCACTGTGAAACTCTGGGTACAATACTGGTGGGTACAGGTCTGTCACTGTATAACACTGGGGTGAAGTATTGGTGGGAACAGGTCTGTCAATGTATAACGCTGGGGTACAGTACTGGTTGGTACAGGTCTGTCACTGTATAACACGGGTACAGTACTGGTGGGTACAGGTCTGTCACTGTATAATACTGGGGTACAGAATTAGTTGGTACAGGTCTGTCACTGTATAACACTGGGATACAGTACTGGTGGGATCAGGTCTGTCACTGTATAACACTGATGTACTTTTCTGGTGAGTACAGGTCTGTCACTGTATAACACTGGGATACAGCACTGGTGGGCAACGTTCTGTCACTGTATAACACTGGGATACAGTAATGGTGGGTACAGGTCTGTCACTGTATAACACTATGGTACAGTACTGGTGGGCACAGGTCTGTCAGTGTACAACACTGGGTTACAGTACTGGTGGGAACAGGTATGTCACTGTATAACACTGGGGTACAGTACTGGTGTGTACAGATCTGTCATTGTATAACACTGGTGTACAATACTGGTGTGTACAGATCTGTCACTGTATAACACTGGGGTACAGTATTGGTGGCTACAGGTCTGTCACGGTATAACACTGGGGTACAGTACTGGTGGGTACAGGTCTGTCGCTGTATAACACTGGGGTTCAGTATTGGTGGGAATAGGTCTGTCACTTTATAACACTAGGGTACAGTACTGGTGGGTACAGGCCTGTCACTGTGCAACACTGGTGTACAATACTGGTCTGTACATGTCTGTCACTGTCTAACACTGGGGTACAGTACTGGTGGGTACAGGTCTGTCACTGTATAACACTGGGTTACAGCACTGGTGGGTTCAGGTCTGTCACTGTATTACACTGGAGTACAGTACTGCTGGGTACAGGTCTGTCACTGAATAACACTGGGGTCCAGTTTATAGTGGGAACAGGTATGTCATTGTACAACACTGGGGTACAGTACTGGTGGGTACAGGCCAGTCACTGTATAACACTGCAGTCCAGTACTGGTGGGTACAGGTCTGTCACTCTATAACACTGGGGTACAGTACTGGTCGGTACCGGTTTGTCACTGTATAACACTGGGGTGCAGTACTGGTCGGTACCGGTTTGTCACTGTATAACACTGAAGAACAGTACTGATGGGTACAGGTCTGTCACTGTATAACACTGGGGTCCAGTTTATAGTGAGAACAGGTATGTCATTGTATAACACTGGGGTACAGTACTGGTGGGTACAGGCCAGTCACTGTACAACACTGGAGTACAGTACTGGTATGTACAGGTCTGTCACTGTATAACACTGGGGTACAGTACTGGTGGGTACAGGTCTGTCGCTATTGGTGAGAACAGGTCTGTCACTGTGTAACACTGGGGTACAATACTGGTGGGTACAGGTTTGTCATTGTATAACACTGTGGTGCAGTACTGTTCGTTGCCGGTTTGTCACTGTATAACACTGGAGTACAGTACTGGTGGGTACAGGTCTGTCACTGTATAACTCTGGGTACAATACTGGTGGGTACAGGTCTGTCACTGTATAACACTGGGGTGAATTATTGGTGGGAACAGGTCTGTCACTGTATAACACTGGGGTACAGTACAGGTTGGTATAGGTCTGTCAATGTATAACACTGGGGTACAGTACTGGTTGGTACAGGTCTGTCACTGTATAACACTGGGGTACAGTACCGGTGGGTACAGGTCTGTCACTGTATAACACTGGGGTACAGTACTGATCAGTACCGGCTTGTCACTGTATAACACTGGAGCACAGTACTGGTGAGTACAGGTCTGTCACTGTATAACACTGGAGTACAGAACTGGTGGGTACAGGTCTGTCACTGTTTTTAACTGGGATATAATACTGGTGGGTGCAGGTCTGGCACTGTATAATGCTGGAGTACAGTGCTAGTGGGTACAGATCTGTACCTAGCTTATACTGGGGTACAGTACTGATGGGCACAGGTCTGTCACTGTAAAGCGCTGGTGTCCAATTTATAGTGGGAACAGGTATGTCATTGTATAACACTGGGGTACAGTACTGGTGGGTACAGGCCAGTCACTGTATAACACTGGGGTACAGTTTATGGTGGGAACAGGCATGTCACTGTATAACACTGGGATACAGCACTGGTGGGTACAGGTCTGTCACTGTATAACACTGGGGTACAGTACTGGTGGGTTCAGGTCTGTCACTGTATAACACTGGGGTGCAGTATTGGTGGGAACAGGTCTGTCACTGTGTAACACTGTGGTACAGTACTGGTGGGTACAGGTATGTCACTGTATAACACTGGGGTACAGTACTGGTGGGTACTGGCCTGTCACTGTACAACACTGGTGTACAATACTGGTGTGTACAGATCTGTCACTGTATAACACTGGGGTACAATACTGGTGGGTACTGCTCTGTCACTGAAAAACTCTGGGGTACAGTACTGGTGGGTTCAGGTCTGTCACTGTATAACACTGGGGTACAGTACTGGTGGGTACAGTTTTGTCACTGTATAACTCTGGAGTACAGTATTGGTGGCTACAGGTCTGTCACGGTACAACACTGGGGTACAGTGCTGGTGGGTACAGGTCTGTCGCTGTATAACACTGGGGTACAGAACTGGTGGGTACAGGTCTGTCGCTGTATAACACTGGGGTACAATACTGGTGGGGACAGGTCTGTCACTGTATATCACTGGGGTACAGTACTGGTGGGGACAGGTCTGTCACTGTATATCACTGGGGTACAGTACTGGTGGGGACAGGTCTGTCACTGTATATCACTGGGGTACAGTACTGGTGGGGACAGGTCTGTCACTGTATATCACTGGGGTACCGTACTGGTGGGGGACAGGTCTGTCACTGTATAACACGGGGGTACAGTACTGGTGGGTACAGGTCTGTCACTGTATAACACTGGGGTACAGTACTGGTGGGTACTGGTCTGTCACTGTATAACACTGGGGTGAAGTATTGGTGGGAACAGGTCTGTCAATGTATAACACGGGTACAGTACTGGTGGGTACAGGTCTGTCACTGTATAAAACTGGTGTACAGTACTGGTGGGTACAGGTCTGTCACTGTATAATACTGGGGTACAGTATTAGTTGGTACAGGTCTGTCACTGTATAACACTGGGATGCAGTACTGGTGGGATCAGGTCTGTCACTGTATAACACTGATGTACTTTTCTGGTGAGTACAGGTCTGTCACTGTATAACACTGGGATACAGCACTGGTGGGCAACGTTCTGTCACTGTATAACACTGGGATATAGTACTGGTGGGTACAGGTCTGTCACTGTATAACACTGTCGTACAGTACTGGTGGGCACAGGTCTGTCAGTGTATAACACTGGGTTACAGTACTGGTGGGAACAGGTATGTCACTGTATAACACTGGGGTACAGTACTGGTGGGTACAGGCCTGTCACTGTACAACACTGGTGTACAATACTGGTGTGTACAGATCTGTCACTGTATAACACTGGTGTACAATACTGGTGTGTACAGATCTGTCACTGTATAACACTGGGGTACAGTATTGGTGGCTGCAGGTCTGTCACGGTATAACACTGGGGTACAGTACTGGTGGGTACAGGCCTGTCACTGTACAACACTGGTGTACAATACTGGTGTGTACAGATCTGTCACTGTATAACACTGGGGTACAATACTGGTGGGTACTGCTCTGTCACTGTATAACACTGGGGTACAGTACTGGTGGGTTCAGGTCTGTCACTGTATAACACTGGGGTACAGTACTGGTGGGTACAGTTTTGTCACTGTACAACTCTGGAGTACAGTATTGGTGGCTACAGGTCTGTCACGGTATAAAACTGGGGTACAGTACTGGTGGGTACAGGTCTGTCACTGTATAACACTGGGGTACAGTACTGGTGGGTACAGGTCTGTCACTGTATAACACTGGGGTACAGTACTGGTGGGGACAGGTCTGTCACTGTATAACACTGGGGTACAATACTGGTGGGTACAGGTTTGTCATTGTATAACACTGTGGTGCAGCACTGTTCGTTGCCGGTTTGTCACTGTATAACACTGGAGTACAGTACTGGTGGGTACAGGTCTGTCACTGTGAAACTCTGGGTACAATACTGGTGGGTACAGGTCTGTCACTGTATAACACTGGGGTGAAGTATTGGTGGGAACAGGTCTGTCAATGTATAAAACTGGGGTCCAGTACTGGTTGGTACAGGTCTGTCACTTTATAACACGGGTACAGTACTGGTGGGTACAGGTCTGTCACTGTATAAAACTGGGGTACAGTACTGGTGGGTGCAGGTCTGTCACTGTATAATACTGGGGTGCAGTATTAGTTGGTACAGGTCTGTCACTGTATAACACTGGGATACAGTACTGGTGGGATCAGGTCTGTCACTGTCTAACACTGATGTACTTTTCTGGTGAGTACAGGTCTGTCACTGTATAACACTGTGATACAGCACTGGTGGGCAACGTTCTGTCACTGTATAACACTGGGATACAGTACTGGTGGGTACAGGTCTGTCACTGTATAACACTGTGGTACTGTACTGGTGGGTACAGGTCTGTCACTGTATAACACTGTGATACAGCACTGGTGGGCAACGTTCTGTCACTGTATAACACTGGGGTACAGTACTGGTGGGCACAGGTCTGTCACTGTATAACACTGGGGTACAGTACTGGTGGGTACAGGTCTGTCAGTGTATAACACTGGGTTACAGTACTGGTGGGAACAGGTATGTCACTGTATGACACTGGGTTACAGTACTGGTGGGTACAGTCCTGTCACTGTACAACACTGGTGTACAATACTGGTGTGTACATGTCTGTCACTGTATAACACAGGGGTACAGTACTGGTGGGTGCAGGTCTGTCACTGTATAACACTGGGTTACAGTACTGGTGGGTTCAGGTCTGTCACTGTATTACACTGGAGTACAGTACTGCTGGGTACAGGTCTGTCACTGAATAACACTGGGGTACAGTACTGGTGGGTACAGGTCTGTCACTGTATAACACTGGGGTACAGTAATGGTGGGTACTGGTCTGTCAGCGTATAATACGGGTACAGTACTGGTGGGCACAGGTCTGTCACTGTATAACACTGGGGTACAGTACTGGTGGGTACAGGTCTGTCACTCTATAACACTGGGGTACAGTACTGGTGGGTACAAGTATGTCACTGTATCACACTGGGGTACAGTACTGGTGGGTACAAGTATGTCACTGTATAACACTGTGGTACAGAACTGGTGGGTACAGGTTTGTCACTGTAGAACACTGGGGTACAGTACTGGTGGGGACAGGCCTGTCACTGTACAACACTGGTGTACAATACTGGTGTGTACATGTGTGTCACTGTATTACACTGGGGTACAGTACTGGTGGGTACAGGTCTGTCACTGTATAACACTGGGGTACAGTACTGGTGGGTACAGGTCTGTCACTGTATAACACTGGGGTACAGTACTGGTGGGTACTGGTCTGTCACTGTATAAATCTGGTTACAGTGCTCGTGGGTGCAGGTTTGTCATTGTATAACACTGGGGTACAGTACTGATGGGTACAGGTCTGTCACTGTATAACACTGGGGTCCAGTTTATAGTGGGAACAGGTATGTCACTGTATAACATTGGGGTACAGTTTATGGTGGGAACAGGTATGTCACTGTATAACACTGGGAAACAGTACTGGTGGGTGCAGATCTGTCACTGTATAATACTGGGGTACAGTAATGCTGGGTACAGGTCTGTCACTGTATAATACTGGGGTACAGTAATGGTGGGTACTGGTCTGTCAGTGCATAATACGGGTACAGTACTGGTGGGTACAGGTCTGTCACTGTACAACACTGGGGTACAGTACTGGTGGGTACAAGTCTGTCGCTGTATCACACTGGTGTACAGTACTGGTGGGTACAGGTCTGTCACTGTATAATACTGAGGTACAGTAATGGTGGGTTCTGGTCTGTCACTGTATAACACTGGCAAACAGTACTGGTGGGAACATGTCCGTCACTATAACACTGGGCTACGGTACTGGTGGGTACAAGTTTGTCACTGTATAACACTAGGGTGCAGTAATGGTGGGTACATGTTTGTCACTGTACAACACTGGGGAACAGTACTGGTAGGTATACGTCTGTCACTGTATAACACTGGGATACAGAACTGGTGGGTACAGGTCTGTCGCTGTATAACACTGGGGTGAAGTATTGGTGGGAACAGGTATGTCGCTGTATAACACTGGAGTTCAGTATTGTTGGGAACAGGTCTGTCATTGTATAACACTGGGGTACAGTACTGGTGGGTACAGGCCTGTCACTGTACAACACTGGTGTACAATACTGGTGTGTACAGGTCTGGCACTGTATAACACTGGGGTACAGTACTGGTGGGTACAGGTCTGTCACTGTATAACACTGGGGTACAGTACTGGTGGGTACAGGTCTGTCGCTATTGGTGAGAACAGGTCTGTGACTGTGTAACACTGGGGTACAATGCTGGTGGGTACAGGTTTGTCATTGTATAACACTGGGGTACAGTATTGGTGGGTACTGGTCTGTCACTGTATATAACTGGGGTACAGTACTGGTGGGTACAGGTCTGTCACTATATAACACTGGGGTACAGTATTGGTGGGTACAGGTCTGTCACTGTATAACACTGGGATACAGTACTGGTGGGATCAGGTCTGTCACTGTATAACACTGATGTACTTTTCTCGTGAGTACAGGTCTGTCACTGTATAACACTGGGATACAGTACTGGTGGGCACCGTTCTGTCACTGTATAACACTGGGATACAGTACTGGTGGGTACAGGTCTGTCAATGTATAATGCTGAGGTGCAGTACTGGTGGGTACAGGTCTGTCACTCTATAACACTGGGGTACAATGCCTGTTGGTACAGGTCTGTCACTGTATAAAACTGGGATACAATACTGGTGGGTACAGGTCTGTCACTGTATAACAATGGGGTACAGTATTGGTGGGTACAGGACTGTTACTGTACATCACTGGGCTACAGTACTGGTGCGGTCAGGTCTGTTAATGTATAACACTGGGGTACAGTACTGATCGGTACAGGTTGGTCACTGTATAACACTGGGGAACAGTACTGGTGGGTACAGCTCTGTCACTGTATAACACTGGGGTACAGTACTGGTCAGTCCCGGTTTGTCACTGTATAACACTGGAGTACAGTACTGGTGAGTACAGGTCTTTCACTGTATAACACTGGAGTACAGAACTGGTGGGTACAGGTCTGTCACTGTATAAAACATGGATATAATACTGGTGGGTGCAGGTCTGGCACTGTATAATACTGGAGTACAGTGCTAGTGGGTACAGGTCTGTACCTATCTTATACTGGGGTACAGTACTGATGGGTACAGGTCTGTCACTGTATAACACTGGGGTACAGTTTGTGGTGGGAACAGGCATGTCACTGTATAACACTGGGTTACAGTACTGGTGGGTACAGGCCAGTCACTGTATAACACTGGGGTACAGTTTGTGGTGGGAACAGGCATGTCACTGTATAACACTGGGGTACAGTACTGGTGGGTACAGGTCTGTCACTGTATAACAATGGGGTACAGTACTGGTGGGTTCAGGTCTGTCACTGTATAACACTGGGGTGCAGTATTGGTGGGAACAGGTCTGTCACTGTATAACACTGTGGTACAGTACTGGTGGGCACAGGTCTGGCAGTGTTTAACACTGGGTTACAGTACTGGTGGGAACAGGTATGTCACTGTATAACACTGGGGTACAGTACTGGTGGGTACAGGCCTGCCACTGTACAACACTGGTGTACAATACTGGTGTGTACAGATCTGTCACTGTATAACACTGGGGTACAGTACTGGTGGGTACTGCTCTGCCACTGTATAACACTGGAGTACAGTACTGATGGGTACAGGTCTGTCACTATAACACTGGGGTCCAGTTTATAGTGGGAACAGCTATGTCATTGTATAACACTGGGGTACAGTACTGGTGGGTACAGGCCAGTCCGTGTATAACACTGGGGTACAGTACTGGTATGTACAGGTCTGTCACTATAACACTGGGGTCCAGTTTATAGTGGGAACAGCTATGTCATTGTATAACACTGGGGTACAGTACTGGTGGGTACAGGCCAGTCCGTGTACAACACTGGAGTACAGTACTGGTCTGTACAGGTCTGTCACTGTATAACACTGGGGTACAGTACTGGTGGGTACAGGTCTGTCACTGTATAACACTGGGGTACAGTACTGGTGGGTACAGGTCTGTTGTTATTGGTGAGAACAGGTCTGTCACTGTGTAACACTGGGGTACAATACTGGTGGGTACAGGTTTGTCATTGTATAACACTGTGGTGCAGTACTGTTCGTTGCCGCTTTGTCACTGTATAAAACTGGAGTACAGTACTGGTGGGTACAGGTCTGTCACTGTATAACTCTGGGTACAATACTGGTGGGTACAGGTCTGTCACTGTATAACACTGGGGTGAAGTATTGGTGGGAACAGGTCTGTCAATGTACAACACTGGGGTACAGTATTGGTGGGTACTGGTCTGTCACTGTATATAACTGGGGTACAGTACTGGTGGGTACAGGTCTGTCACTATATAACACTGGGGTACAGTATTGGTGGGTAAAGGTCTGTCACTGTATAACACTGGGATACAGTACTGGTGGGATCAGGTCTGTCACTGTATAACACTGATGTACTTTTCTCGTGAGTACAGGTCTGTCACTGTATAACACTGGGATACAGTACTGGTGGGCACCGTTCTGTCACTGTATAACACTGGGATACAGTACTGGTGGGTACTGGTCTGTCACTGTATAATGCTGAGGTACAGTTCTGGTGGGTACAGGTCTGTCACTCTATAACACTGGGGTACAATGCCTGTTGGTACAGGTCTGTCACTGTATAAAACTGGGATACAGTACTGGTGGGTACAGGTCTGTCACTGTATAACACTGGGGTACAGTACTGTTGGGTACAGGTCTGTCACTGTATAACAATGGGGTACAGTATTGGTGGGTACAGGACTGTTACTGTATATCACTGGGCTACAGTACTGGTGCGGTCAGGTCTGTTAATGTATAACACTGGGGTACAGCACTGATCGGTACAGGTTGGTCACTGTATAACACTGGGGTGCAGTACTGGTGGGTACAGGTCTCTAGCTGTATAACACTGGGGAACAGTACAGGTGGGTACAGCTCTGTCACTGTATAACACTGGGTTAAAATGCCACTTGGTATAGGTCTGTCAATGTATAACACTGGGGTACAGTACTGGTTGGTACAGGTCTGTCACTGTATAACACTGGGGTACAGTACAGGTGGGTACAGGTCTGTCACTGTATAACACTGGGGTACAGTACTGGTCAGTACCGGTTTGTCACTGTGGAACACTGGAGTACAGAACTGGTGGGTACAGGTCTGTCACTGTATAATACTGAAGTACAGTGCTAGTGGGTACAGGTCTGTACCTATCTTATACTGGGGTACAGTACTGATGGGTTCAGGTCTGTCACTGTAAAGCACTGGGGTCCAGTTTATAGTGGGAGCAGGTATGTCATTGTATAACACTGGGTTACAGTACTGGTGGGTACAGGCCAGTCACTGTATAACACTGGGGTACAGTTTATGGTGGGAACAGGCATGTCACTGTATAACACTGGGGTACAGTACTGGTGGGTACAGGCCTGTCACTGTATAACACTGGGGTACAGTACTGGTGGGTTCAGGTCTGTCACTGTATAACACTGGGGTGCAGTATTGGTGGGAACAGGTCTGTCACTGTATAAAACTGTGGTACAGTACTGGTGGGCACAGATCTGGCAGTGTATAACACTGGGTTGCAGTACTGGTGGGAACAGGAATGTCACTGTATAACACTGGGGTACAGTACTGGTGGGTACAGGCCTGCCACTGTACAACACTGGTGTACAATACTGGTGTGTACAGATCTGTCACTGTATAACACTGGGGTACAGTACTGGTGGGTACTGCTCTGTCACTGTATAACACTGGAGTACAGGACTGATGGGTACAGGTCTGTCACTGTATAACACTGGGGTCCAGTTTATAGTGGGAACAGCTATGTCATTGTATAACACTGGGGTACAGTACTGGTGGGTACAGGCCAGTCACTGTATAACACTGGGGTACAGTACTGGTGGGTACAGGTCTGTCACTGTACAACACTGGAGTACAGTACTGGTATGTACAGGTCTGTCACTGTATAACACGGGTACAGTACTGGTGGGTACAGGTCTGTCGCTGTATAACACTGGGGTACAGTACTGGTGGGTACAGGTCTGTCACTGTATAACACTGGGGTACAGTACTGGTGGGTACAGGTCTGTCACTGTACAACACTGGAGTACAGTACTGGTATGTACAGGTCTGTCACTGTATAACACGGGTACAGTACTGGTGGGTACTGGTCTGTCACTGTATAACACTGGGGTACAGTACTGGTGGGTACAGGTCTGTCGCTATTGGTGACAACAGGTCTGTCACTGTGTAACACTGGGGTACAATACTGGTGGGTACAGGTTTGTCATTGTATAACACTGTGGTGCAGTACTGTTCGTTGCCGCTTTGTCACTGTATAACACTGGAGTACAGTACTGGTGGGTACAGGTCTGTCACTGTATAACTCTGGGTACAATACTGGTGGGTACAGGTCTGTCACTGTATAACACTGGGGTGAAGTATTGGTGGGAACAGGTCTGTCAATGTACAACACTGGGGTACAGTATTGGTGGGTACTGGTCTGTCACTGTATATAACTGGGGTACAGTACTGGTGGGTACAGGTCTGTCACTATATAACACTGGGGTACAGTATTGGTGGGTACAGGTCTGTCACTGTATAATACTGGGATACAGTACTGGTGGGATCAGGTCTGTCACTGTATAACACTGATGTACTTTTCTCGTGAGTACAGGTCTGTCACTGTATAACACTGGGATACAGTACAGGTGGGCACCGTTCTGTCACTGTATAACACTGGGATACAGTACTGGTGGGTACAGGTCTGTCACTGTATAATGCTGAGGTACAGTACTGGTGGGTACAGGTCTGTCACTGTTTCACACTGGGGTACAGTACTGGTGGGTACAGGTCTGTCACTGTATAACAATGGGGTACAGTATTGGTGGGTACAGGACTGTTACTGTATATCACTGGGCTACAGTACTGGTGCGGTCAGGTCTGTTAATGTATAACACTGGGGTACAGTACTGATCGGTACAGGTTGGTCACTGTATAACACTGGGATACAGTACAGGTGGGCACCGTTCTGTCACTGTATAACACTGGGATACAGTACTGGTGGGTACAGGTCTGTCACTGTATAACACTGGGGTACAGTACTGGTGGGTACAGGTCTGTCACTGTATAACACTGGGGTACAGTACTGGTGGGTACAGGTCTCTAGCTGTATAGCACTGGGGAACAGTACTGGTGGGTACAGCTCTGTCACTGTATAACACTGGGTTAAAATGCCACTTGGTATAGGTCTGTCACTGTATAACACTGGAGTACAGTACTGGTGAGTACAGGTCTGTCACTGTATAACACTGGGATACAGTACAGGTGGGCACCGTTCTGTCACTGTATAACACTGGGATACAGTACTGGTGGGTACAGGTCTGTCACTGTATAACACTGGGGTACAGTACTGGTGGGTACAGGTCTCTAGCTGTATAGCACTGGGGAACAGTACTGGTGGGTACAGCTCTGTCACTGTATAACACTGGGTTAAAATGCCACTTGGTATAGGTCTGTCACTGTATAACACTGGAGTACAGTACTGGTGAGTACAGGTCTGTCACTGTATAATACTGGAGTACAGAACTGGTGGGTACAGGTCTGTCACTGTATAAAACATGCATATAATACTGGTGGGTGCAGGTCTGGCACTGTATAATACTGGAGTACAGTGCTAGTGGGTACAGGTCTGTACCTATCTTATACTGGGGTACAGTACTGATGGGTACAGGTCTGTCACTGTAAAGCACTGGGGTCCAGTTTATAGTGGGAACAGGTATGTCATTGTATAACACTGGGTTACAGAACTGGTGGGTACAGGCCAGTCACTGTATAACACTGGGGTACAGTTTATGGTGGGAACAGGCCTGTCACTGTATAACACTGGGGTACAGTACCGGTGGGTACAGGTCTGTCACTGTATAACACTGGGGTACAGTACTGGTGGGTTCAGGTCTGTCACTGTATAACACTGGGGTGCAGTATTGGTGGGAACAGGTCTGTCACTGTATAACACTGTGGTACAGTACTGGTGGGCACAGGTCTGGCAGTGTATGACACTGGGTTACAGTACTGGTGGGAACAGGTATGTCACTGTATAACATTGGGGTACAGTACTGGTGGGTACAGGCCTGCCACTGTACAACACTGGTGTACAATACTGGTGTGTACAGATCTGTCACTGTATAACACTGGGGTACAGTACTGGTGGGTACTGCTCTGTCACTGTATAACACTGGGGTACAGTACTGGTGGGTTCAGGTCTGTCACTGTATAACAATGGGGTACAGTACTGGTGGGTACAGTTTTGTCACTGTATAACTCTGCAGTACAGTATTGCTGTCTACAGGTCTGTCATGGTATAACACTGGGGTACAGTACTGGTGGGTACAGGTCTGTCACTGTATAACACTGGGGTACAGCACTGGTGGGGTCAGGTCTGTCACTGTATAACACTGGGGTACAGTACTGGTGGGTACAGGTCTGTCAATGTATAACAATGGGGTACAGTACTGGTGGGTACAGATCTGTCACTGTATAACACTGAGGTAAAGAACTGGTGGGTTCAGGTCTGTCACTGTATAAAACTGGGGTACAGTACTGGTGGGTACAGGTCTGTCACTGTATAACACTGGGGTGAAGTATTGGTGGGAACAGGTCTGTCAATGTATAACACTGGGGTACAGTATTGGTGGGTACTGGTCTGTCACTGTATAAAACTGGGGTACAGTACTGGTGGGTACAGGTCTGTCACTGTATAACACTGGGGTACAGTATTGGTGGGTACAGGTCTGTCACTGTATAACACTGGGATACAGTACTGGTGGGATCAGGCCTGTCACTGTATCACACTGATGTACTTTCCTGGTGAGTACAGGTCTGTCACTGTATAACACTGGGATACAGCACTGGTGGGCAACGTTCTGCCACTGTATAACACTGGGGTACAGTACTGGTGGGTACAGGTCTGTCACTGTATAATGCTGAGGTACAGTACTGGTGGGTACAGGTCTGTCGCTGTATAACACTGGGGTACAGTACTGCTGGGTACCGGTCTGACACTGTATAACTCTGGGATACAGTACTGGTGGGTACAGGTCTGTCACTGTATAACACTGGGGTACAGTATTGGTGGGTACAGGACTGTTACTGTATATTACTGGGCTACAATACTGGTGCGGTCAGGCCTGTTAATGTATAACACTGGGGTACAATGCCTGTTGGTACAGGTCTGTCACTGTATAAAACTGGGATACAGTACTGATGGGTGCAGGTCTGTCTCTGTATAAGACTGGGGTACAGTACTGTCTGGTACAGGTCTGACACTGTATAACACTGGGGTACAGTACTGGTGGGTACAGGTCTGTCACTGTATAACAATGTGGTACAGTATTGGTGGGTACAGGACTGTTACTGTATATTACTGGGCTACAATACTGGTGCGGTCAGGCCTGTTAATGTATAACACTGGGGTACAGTACTGATCGGTACAGGTTGGTCACTGTGTAACACTGGGGTACAGTACTGGTGGGTACAGGTCTGTCACTGTATAACACTGGGGTACAGTACTGGTGGGTACAGGTCTGTCACTGTATAACAATGGGGGACAGTACTGGTGGGTACAGGTCTGTAGCTGTATAACACTGGGGAACAGTGCTGGTGGGTACAGCTCTGTCACTGTATAATACTGGGTTACAATGCCACTTGGGATAGGTCTGTCACTGTATAACACTGGGGTACAGTACTGGTGCGAACCGGCCTGTGGCCGTATAACACTGGCGCATAATGTTGGTGTGTACAGGTCTGTCATTGGATAACATTGGGGTACAGGAGTGGTGGGTACAGGTCTGTCACTGTATAAACTGGAGTACAGTACTGGTGGGTACAGGTCTGTCACTGCATTACACTGGAGTACAGTACTGGTGGGTACAGTTCTGTCACTGTATAACACTGGGGTACTGTACTGGTGGGTTCAGGTCTGTCACTGTATTACACTGGAGTACAGTACTACTGGGTACAGGTCTGTCACTGAATAACACTGGGGTACAGTACTGGTGGGTACAGGTCTGTTACTGTATAACACTGGGAAACAGTACTGGTGGGTGCAGCTCTGTCACTGTATAATACTGGGGTACAGTAAAGTTGGGTACTGGTCTGTCAGTGTATAATACGGGTACAGTACTGGTGGGCACAGGTCTGTCACTGTATAACACTGGGGTACAGTACTGGTGGGTACAGGTCTGTCACTGTATAACACTGGGGTACAGTACTGGTGGGTACAGGTCTGTCGCTATATAACACTGGGGTACAGTACTGGTGGGTACAGGTCTGTCACTGTTTCACACTGGGGTACAGTACTGGTGGGTACAGTTCAGTCGCCGCATAACACTGGGGTACAGTAATGGTGGGTACAAGTCTGTCACTGTATCACACTGGGGTACAGTACTGGTGGGTACAGGCCTATCACTGTATAACACGGGTACAGTACTGGTCGGTACTGTTCTGTCACTGTATATCATTGTGTTACTGTTCTGGTGGGTACAGGTCTGTCACTGTATAATACTGGGGTACAGTATTGGTGGGTACAGGTCTGTCACTGTATAAATCTGGTTACAGTGCTGGTGGGTACAGGTTTGTCATTGTATAACACTGGGGCACAGTACTGGTGGGTACTGGTCTGTCACTGTATAACACTGGTGTACAGTACTGGTGTGTACAGGTCTGTTACTGTATAACACTGCGGTACAGTATTGGTGGGTACAGGTCTGTCACTGTATAACATTGGGGTACAGTACTGGTCGGTACCGGTTTGTCACTGTATAACACTGGGGTGCAGTACTGGTCGGTACCGGTTTGTCACTGTATAACACTGAAGTACAGTACTGGTGGGTACAAGGATGTCACTGTATAACACTGGAGTACAGTACTGGTGGGTACAAGTCTGTCGCTGTATAAAACTGGGATACAGTACTGGTTTGTACAGGTCTGTCACTGTATAACACTGGGGTACAGTTTATGGTGGGAACAGGTATGTCACTGTATAACACTGGGAAACAGTACTGGTGGGTGCAGGTCTGTCACTGTATAACACTGGGGTACCGTACTGGTGGGTGAATGTCTGTCACTGTATAACACTGGGATACAGTACTGGTGGGTACAGGTCTGTCACTGTATAACATTGGGGTACAGTACTGGTGGGTACAGGTCTGTCACTATATCACTGGGGTACAGTACTGGTGGGTACAGGTCTGTCACTGTATAACACTGGGATACAGTACTGGTGGGTACAGGTCTATCACTGTATAACACTGGGGTACAGTACTGGTCGGGACAGGTCTGTCACTGTATAACACTGGGATACAGTACTGGTGGGTACAGGTCTGTCACTGCATAACACTGGGGTACAGTACTGGTCGGGACAGGTCTGTCACTGTATAACACTGGGATACAGTACTGGTGGGTACAGGTCTGTCACTGCATAACACTGGGGTACAGTACTGGTGGGTACAGGTCAGTCACTGTATAACACTGGGGTACAGTACTGGTGGGTTCAGGTCTGTCACTGTATAATACTGGGGTACAGTACTGGTGGGGACAGGTCTGTCACTGTATAACACTGGAAAACAGTACTGGTGGGAACATGTCTGTCACTATAACACTGAGGGACGCTACTGGTGGGTACATGTTTGTCACTGTATATCACTGGGGTACAGTACTGGTGGGTACAGGTCTGTCACTGTATATCACTGGGGTACAGTATTGGTGGCAACAGGTCTGTCGCTGTATAACACTGGAGTGCAGTATTGGTGGGAACAGGTCTGTCACTGTACAACACTGGTGTACAATACTGGTGTGTACAGGTCTATCACTGTATAACACAGGGGTACAGTACTGGTCGGTACTGCTCTGTCACTGAATATCATTGTGTTACTGTTCTGGTGGGTACAGGTCTGTCACCGTGTAACACTGGGGTACAGTACTCGTGGGTACAGGTCTGTCGCTGTACAACACTGGTGTACAATACTGGTGTGTACATGTCTGTCACTGTATAACACTGGGGTACAGTACTGGTGGGTACAGGTCTGTCACTGTATTACACTGGGGTACAGTACTGGTGGGTTCAGGTCTGTCACTGTATTACACTGGAGTACAGTACTGCTGGGTACAGGTCTGTCACAGAATAACACTGGGGTACAGTTCTGGTGGGTACAGGTCTGTCAATGTGTAACACTGGGGTACAGTACTGGTGGGTACAGGTTTTTCATTGTATAACACTAGGGTACAGTACTGGTGGGAACAGGTCTGTCACTGGATAACACTGGGGTACACTTTATGGTGGGAACAGGTCTGTCACTGTATAACACTGGGGTACAGTACTGGTGGGATCAGGTCTGTCACTGTATAACACTGATGTACTTTTCTGGTGAGTACAGGTCTGTCACTGTATAACACTGGGATACAGTACTGGTGGGCAACATTCACAGAATCACAGAATCACAGAATCCCCACAGTGCAGATAGAGGCCATTTCGGCCCTTCGAGCCTGCACCGACACATATCCCACCCTATCCCTGTAACCCCACGTATTTAATCCCCTAACACTAAGGGTCAATTTTATCATAGCCAAATCAACCTAACCCGCACATCTTTGGACAGTGGGAGGAAACTGGAGCACCCGGAGGAAACCCACACAGACACAGGGAGAATGTGCAAACTCCACACAGACAGTCGCCCGAAGCCGGATTTGAACCCGGGTCCCTGGCGCTGTGAGGCAACAGTGCTAACCACTATGCCACCGTGCCCCCCGTTCTGTCACTGTATAACACTGGGATACAGTACTGGTGGGTACAGGTCTGTCACTGTATAATGCTGAGGTACAGTACTGGTGGGTACAGGTCTGTCACTGTATAACACTGGGGTACAGTACTGGTGGGTACCGGTCTGACACTGTATAACACTGGGATACAGTACTGGTGGGTACAAGTCTGTCACTCTATAGCACTGGGGTACAATGCCTGTTGGTACAGGTCTGTCACTGTATAAGACTGGGATACAGTACTGGTGGGTACAGGTCTGTCACTGTATAACACCGGGGTACAGTACTGGTTGGTACAGGTCTGTCACTGTATAACACTGGGTTACAGTACTGGGGGGTACCGGTCTGTCACTGTATAACAATGGGGGACAGTATTGGTGGGTACAGGGCTGTTACTGTATATCACTGGTCTACAGTACTGGTGCGGTCAGGTCTGTTAATGTATAACACTGGGGTACAGTACTGATCGGTACAGGTTAGTCACTGTATAACACTGGGGTACAGCACTGGTGGGTACAGGTCTGTAGCTGTATAACACTGGGGAACAGTACTGGTGGGTACAGCTCTGTCACTGTATAACAGTGGGTTACAATGCCATTTGGTATAGGTCTGTCACTGTATAACACTGGGGTACATTACTGGTGCGAGCCGGTCTGTGGCCGTATAACATTGGCGCATAATGTTGGTGGGTACAGGCCTGTCATTGTATAACATTGGGGTACAGGAGTGGTGGGTACAGGTCTGTCACTTTATAACACGGGTACAGTACTGGTGGGTACAGGTCTGTCACTGTACAACACTGGTGTACAATACTGGTGTGTACAGATCTGTCACTATAACACTGGTGTACAGTACTGGTGGGTACAGGTCTGTCACTGTATAACACTGTGGTACAGTACTGGTGTGTACAGGTCTGTCACTGTATAACACTGGGGTGCAGTATTGGTGAGAACTGGTCTGTCACTGTGTAACACTGGGGTACAATACTGGTGGGTACATGTCTGTCACTGTATAATACTGGGGTACAGTACTGGTGGGTGCAGGTCTGTCGCTGTATAATACTGGAGTACAATACTGGTGTGTACAGGTCTGTCACTGTATAACACTGGGATACAGTACTGGTGGGCAACGTTCTGTCACTGTATAACACTGGGATACAGTACTGGTGGGTACAGGTCTGTCACTGTATAATGCTGAGGTACAGTACTGGTGCGGTCAGGTCTGTTAATGTATAACACTGGGGTACAGTACTGGTGGGTACAGGTCTGTCACTGTATAATGCTGAGGTACAGTACTGGTGGGTACCGGTCTGACACTGTATAACACTGGGATACAGTACTGGTGGGTACAGGTCTGTCACTCTATAGCACTGGGGTACAATGCCTGTTGGTACAGGTCTGTCACTGTATAAAACTGGGGTACAGTACTGGTGTGTACAGGTCTGTCACTGTATAACACTGGGGTGCAGAATTGGTGGGAACAGGTCTGTCACTGTGTAACACTGGGGTACAGTACTGGTGGGTGCAGGTCTGTCGCTGTATAATACTGGAGTACAGTACTGGTGTGTACAGGTCTGTCACTGTATAACACTGGGGTGCAGTATTGGTGAGGACAGGTCTGTCACTGCGTAACACTGGGGTACAATACTGGTGGGTACAGGTTTGTCATTGTATAACACTGTGGTGCAGTACTGTTCGTTGCCGGTTTGTCACTGTATAATACTGGAGTACAGTACTGGTGGGTACAGGTCTGTCACTGTATAACTCTGGGTACAATACTGGTGGGTACAGGTCTATCACTGTATAACACTGGGGTGAAGTATTGGTGGGAACAGGTCTGTCAATGTATAACACTGGGGTACAGTATTGGTGGGTACTGGACTGTCACTGTATAAAACTGGGGTACATTACTGGTGGGTACAGGTCTGTCACTGTATAACACTGGGGTACAGTATTGGTGGGTACAGGTCTGTTACTGTATAACACTGGGATACAGTACTGGTGGGATCAGGTCTGTCACTGTATAACACTGATGTACTTTTCTGGTGAGTACAGGTCTGTCACTGTGTAACACTGGGGTGCAGTACTGGTGGGCAACGTTCTGTCACTGTATAACACTGGGATACAGTACTGGTGGGTACAGGTCTGTCACTGTATAATGCTGAGGTACAGTACTGGTGGGTACAGGTCTGTCACTGTATAACACTGGGGTACAGTACTGGTGGGTACAGGTCTGTCACTGTATAACACTGGGGTACAGTTTATGGTGGGAACAGGTATGTCACTGTATAACACTGGGAAACAGTACTGGTGGGTGCAGGTCTGTCACTGTATAACACTGGGGTACCGTACTGGTGGGTGAATGTCTGTCACTGTATAACACTGGGATACAGTACTGGTGGGTACAGGTCTGTCACTGTATAACACTGGGGTACAGTACTGGTCGGGACAGGTCTGTCACTGTATAACACTGGGATACAGTACTGGTGGGTACAGGTCTGTCACTGCATAACACTGGGGTACAGTACTGGTGGGTACAGGTCAGTCACTGTATAACACTGGGGTACAGTACTGGTGGGTTCAGGTCTGTCACTGTATAACACTGGAAAACAGTACTGGTGGGAACATGTCTGTCACTATAACACTGGGGGACGCTACTGGTGGGTACATGTTTGTCACTGTATATCACTGGGGTACAGTACTGGTGGGTACAGGTCTGTCACTGTATATCACTGGGGTACAGTATTGGTGGCAACAGGTCTGTCGCTGTATAACACTGGAGTGCAGTATTGGTGGGAACAGGTCTGTCACTGTACAACACTGGTGTACAATACTGGTGTGTACAGGTCTATCACTGTATAACACAGGGGTACAGTACTGGTCGGTACTGCTCTGTCACTGAATATCATTGTGTTACTGTTCTGGTGGGTACAGGTCTGTCACCGTGTAACACTGGGGTACAGTACTGGTGGGTTGAGGTCTGTCACTGTATAACTCTGGGTACAGTACTGGTGGGTACAGGTCTGTCGCTGTACAACACTGGTGTACAATACTGGTGTGTACATGTCTGTCACTGTATAACACTGGGGTACAGTACTGGTGGGTACAGGTCTGTCACTGTATTACACTGGGGTACAGTACTGGTGGGTTCAGGTCTGTCACTGTATTACACTGGAGTACAGTACTGCTGGGTACAGGTCTGTCACAGAATAACACTGGGGTACAGTTCTGGTGGGTACAGGTCTGTCAATGTGTAACACTGGGGTACAGTACTGGTGGGTACAGGTTTTTCATTGTATAACACTAGGGTACAGTACTGGTGGGAACAGGTCTGTCACTGGATAACACTGGGGTACACTTTATGGTGGGAACAGGTCTGTCACTGTATAACACTGGGGTACAGTACTGGTGGGTTCAGGTCTGTCACTGTATAACACTGGGGTACAGTACTGGTGGGTACAGGTCTGTCACTGTATAACACTGGGGTACAGTACTGGTGGGTTCAGGTCTGTCACTGTATAACACTGGGGTACAGTACTGGTGGGTACAGGTCTGTCACTGTATAACACTGGGGTACAGTACTGGTGGGTACAGGTCTGTCACTGTATAACACTGGGGTACAGTACTGGTGGGTACAGGTCTGTCACTATATAACACTGGGGTACAGTACTGGTGGGAACAGGTCTGTCACTGTATAACACTGTGGTACAGTACTGGTGGGATCAGGTCTGTCACTGTATAACACTGATGTACTTTTCTGGTGAGTACAGGTCTGTCACTGTATAACACTGGGATACAGTACTGGTGGGCAACATTCACAGAATCACAGAATCACAGAATCCCCACAGTGCAGATAGAGGCCATTTCGGCCCTTCGAGCCTGCACCGACACATATCCCACCCTATCCCTGTAACCCCACGTATTTAATCCCCTAACACTAAGGGTCAATTTTATCATAGCCAAATCAACCTAACCCGCACATCTTTGGACTGTGGGAGGAAACTGGAGCACCCGGAGGAAACCCACACAGACACAGGGAGAATGTGCAAACTCCACACAGACAGTCGCCCGAAGCCGGATTTGAACCCGGGTCCCTGGCGCTGTGAGGCAACAGTGCTAACCACTATGCCACCGTGCCCCCCGTTCTGTCACTGTATAACACTGGGATACAGTACTGGTGGGTACAGGTCTGTCACTGTATAATGCTGAGGTACAATGCTGGTGGGTACAGGTCTGTCACTGTATAACACTGGGGTACAGTACTGGTGGGTACCGGTCTGACACTGTATAACACTGGGATACAGTACTGGTGGGTACAAGTCTGTCACTCTATAGCACTGGGGTACAATGCCTGTTGGTACAGGTCTGTCACTGTATAAGACTGGGATACAGTACTGGTGGGTACAGGTCTGTCACTGTATAACACCGGGGTACAGTACTGGTTGGTACAGGTCTGTCACTGTATAACACTGGGTTACAGTACTGGGGGGTACCGGTCTGTCACTGTATAACAATGGGGGACAGTATTGGTGGGTACAGGGCTGTTACTGTATATCACTGGTCTACAGTACTGGTGCGGTCAGGTCTGTTAATGTATAACACTGGGGTACAGTACTGATCGGTACAGGTTAGTCACTGTATAACACTGGGGTACAGCACTGGTGGGTACAGGTCTGTAGCTGTATAACACTGGGGAACAGTACTGGTGGGTACAGCTCTGTCACTGTATAACAGTGGGTTACAATGCCATTTGGTATAGGTCTGTCACTGTATAACACTGGGGTACATTACTGGTGCGAGCCGGTCTGTGGCCGTATAACATTGGCGCATAATGTTGGTGGGTACAGGCCTGTCATTGTATAACATTGGGGAACAGGAGTGGTGGGTACAGGTCTGTCACTTTATAACACGGGTACAGTACTGGTGGGTACAGGTCTGTCACTGTACAACACTGGTGTACAATACTGGTGTGTACAGATCTGTCACTATAACACTGGTGTACAGTACTGGTGGGTACAGGTCTGTCACTGTATAACACTGTGGTACAGTACTGGTGTGTACAGGTCTGTCACTGTATAACACTGGGGTGCAGTATTGGTGAGAACTGGTCTGTCACTGTGTAACACTGGGGTACAATACTGGTGGGTACATGTCTGTCACTGTATAATACTGGGGTACAGTACTGGTGGGTGCAGGTCTGTCGCTGTATAATACTGGAGTACAATACTGGTGTGTACAGGTCTGTCACTGTATAACACTGGGATACAGTACTGGTGGGCAACGTTCTGTCACTGTATAACACTGGGATACAGTACTGGTGGGTACAGGTCTGTCACTGTATAATGCTGAGGTACAGTACTGGTGGGTACAGGTCTGTCACTGTATAACACTGGGGTACAGTACTGGTGGGTACCGGTCTGACACTGTATAACACTGGGATACAGTACTGGTGGGTACAGGTATGTCACTCTATAGCACTGGGGTACAATGCCTGTTGGTACAGGTCTGTCACTGTATAAAACTGGGGTACAGTACTGGTGTGTACAGGTCTGTCACTGTATAACACTGGGGTGCAGAATTGGTGGGAACAGGTCTGTCACTGTGTAACACTGGGGTACAGTACTGGTGGGTGCAGGTCTGTCGCTGTATAATACTGGAGTACAGTACTGGTGTGCACAGGTCTGTCACTGTATAACACTGGGGTGCAGTATTGGTGAGGACAGGTCTGTCACTGTGTAACACTGGGGTACAATACTGGTGGGTACAGGTTTGTCATTGTATAACACTGTGGTGCAGTACTGTTCGTTGCCGGTTTGTCACTGTATAATACTGGAGTACAGTACTGGTGGGTACAGGTCTGTCACTGTATAACTCTGGGTACAATACTGGTGGGTACAGGTCTATCACTGTATAACACTGGGGTGAAGTATTGGTGGGAACAGGTCTGTCAATGTATAACACTGGGGTACAGTATTGGTGGGTACTGGACTGTCACTGTATAAAACTGGGGTACATTACTGGTGGGTACAGGTCTGTCACTGTATAACACTGGGGTACAGTATTGGTGGGTACAGGTCTGTTACTGTATAACACTGGGATACAGTACTGGTGGGATCAGGTCTGTCACTGTATAACACTGATGTACTTTTCTGGTGAGTACAGGTCTGTCACTGTATAACACTGGGGTGCAGTACTGGTGGGCAACGTTCTGTCACTGTATAACACTGGGATACAGTACTGGTGGGTACAGGTCTGTCACTGTATAATGCTGAGGTACAGTACTGGTGGGTACAGGTCTGTCACTGTATAACACTGGAGTACAGTACTGGTGGGTACAGGTCTGTCACTCTATAGCACTGGGGTACAATGGCTGTTGGTACAGGTCTGTCACTGTATAAGACTGGGTTACAGTACTGGGGGGTACCGGTCTGTCACTGTATAACAGTGGGTTACAATGCCACTTGGTATAGGTCTGTCACTGTATAACACTGGGATACAGTACTGGTGCGAACAGGTCTGTGGCCGTATAACACTGGGGTACAGTACTGGTGTGTACAGGTCTGTCACTGTATAACACTGGGGTACAGTACTGGTGTGTACAGGTCTGTCACTGTATAACACTGGGGTGCAGTATTGGTGAGAACAGGTCTGTCACTGTGTAACAATGGGGTACAATACTGGTGGGTACAGGTCTGTCACTGTATAACACTGGGGTACAGTACTGGTGGGTGCAGGCTTGTCACTGTACAACACTGGTGTACAATACTGGTGTGAACAGGTCTGTCACTGTATAACACAGGGGTACAGTACTGGTCGGTACTGCTCTGTCACTGTATATCATTGTGTTACTGTTCTGGTGGGTACAGGTCTGTCACTGTATAACACCGGGGTACAGTACTGGTGGGTTGAGGTCTGTCACTGTATAACTCTGGGTACAGTACTGGTGGGTACAGGTCTGTCGCTGTATAACACTGGTGTTCAGTATTGGTGGGAATAGGTCTGTCACTTTATAACACTGGGGTACAGTACTGGTGGGTACAGGCCTGTCACTGTACAACACTGGTGTACAATACTGGTGTGTACATGTCTGTCACTATATAACACTGGGGTACAGTACTGGTGGGTACAGGTCTGCCACTGTATAACACTGGGGTACAGTACTGGTGGGTTCAGGTCTGTCACTGTATTACACTGGAGTACAGTACTGCTGGGTGCAGGTCTGTCACAGAATAACACTGGGCTACAGTACTGGTGGGTACAGGTCTGTCACTGTGTAACACTGGGGTACAGTACTGGTGGGTACAGGTTTGTCACTGTATAACACTAGGGTACAGTACTGGTGGGAACAGGTCTGTCACTGTATAACACTGGGGTACACTTTATGGTGGGAACAGGTATGTCACTGTATAACACTGGGAAACAGTACTGGTGGGTGCAGGTCTGTCACTGTATAACACTGGGGTACAGTAATGGTGGGTACTGGTCTGTCAGTGTATAATACGGGTACAGTACTGGTGGGCACAGGTCTGTCACTGTATAACACTGGGGTACAGTACTGGTGGGTACAGGTCTGTCACTGTATAACACTGTGGTACAGTACTGGTGTGTACAGGTCTGTCACTGTATAACACTGGGGTGCAGTATTGGTGAGAACTGGTCTGTCACTGTGTAACACTGGGGTACAATACTGGTGGGTACATGTCTGTCACTGTATAATACTGGGGTACAGTACTGGTGGGTGCAGGTCTGTCGCTGTATAATACTGGACTACAATACTGGTGTGTACAGGTCTGTCACTGTATAACACTGGGATACAGTACTGGTGGGCAACGTTCTGTCACTGTATAACACTGGGATACAGTACTGGTGGGTACAGGTCTGTCACTGTATAATGCTGAGGTACAGTACTGGTGCGGTCAGGTCTGTTAATGTATAACACTGGGGTACAGTACTGGTGGGTACAGGTCTGTCACTGTATAATGCTGAGGTACAGTACTGGTGGGTACCGGTCTGACACTGTATAACACTGGGATACAGTACTGGTGGGTACAGGTCTGTCACTCTATAGCACTGGGGTACAATGCCTGTTGGTACAGGTCTGTCACTGTATAAAACTGGGGTACAGTACTGGTGTGTACAGGTCTGTCACTGTATAACACTGGGGTGCAGAATTGGTGGGAACAGGTCTGTCACTGTGTAACACTGGGGTACAGTACTGGTGGGTGCAGGTCTGTCGCTGTATAATACTGGAGTACAGTACTGGTGTGTACAGGTCTGTCACTGTATAACACTGGGGTGCAGTATTGGTGAGGACAGGTCTGTCACTGCGTAACACTGGGGTACAATACTGGTGGGTACAGGTTTGTCATTGTATAACACTGTGGTGCAGTACTGTTCGTTGCCGGTTTGTCACTGTATAATACTGGAGTACAGTACTGGTGGGTACAGGTCTGTCACTGTATAACTCTGGGTACAATACTGGTGGGTACAGGTCTATCACTGTATAACACTGGGGTGAAGTATTGGTGGGAACAGGTCTGTCAATGTATAACACTGGGGTACAGTATTGGTGGGTACTGGACTGTCACTGTATAAAACTGGGGTACATTACTGGTGGGTACAGGTCTGTCACTGTATAACACTGGGGTACAGTATTGGTGGGTACAGGTCTGTTACTGTATAACACTGGGATACAGTACTCGTGGGATCAGGTCTGTCACTGTATAACACTGATGTACTTTTCTGGTGAGTACAGGTCTGTCACTGTATAACACTGGGGTGCAGTACTGGTGGGCAACGTTCTGTCACTGTATAACACTGGGATACAGTACTGGTGGGTACAGGTCTGTCACTGTATAATGCTGAGGTACAGTACTGGTGGGTACAGGTCTGTCACTGTATAACACTGGGGTACAGTACTGGTGGGTACAGGTCTGTCACTGTATAACACTGGGGTACAGTTTATGGTGGGAACAGGTATGTCACTGTATAACACTGGGAAACAGTACTGGTGGGTGCAGGTCTGTCACTGTATAACACTGGGGTACCGTACTGGTGGGTGAATGTCTGTCACTGTATAACACTGGGATACAGTACTGGTGGGTACAGGTCTGTCACTATATCACTGGGGTACAGTACTGGTGGGTACAGGTCTGTCACTGTATAACACTGGGATACAGTACTGGTGGGTACAGGTCTATCACTGTATAACACTGGGGTACAGTACTGGTGGGTTCAGGTCTGTCACTGTATAACACTGGGGTACAGTACTGGTCGGGACAGGTCTGTCACTGTATAACACTGGGATACAGTACTGGTGGGTACAGGTCTGTCACTGCATAACACTGGGGTACAGTACTGGTGGGTACAGGTCAGTCACTGTATAACACTGGGGTACAGTACTGGTGGGTTCAGGTCTGTCACTGTATAACACTGGAAAACAGTACTGGTGGGAACATGTCTGTCACTATAACACTGGGGGACGCTACTGGTGGGTACATGTTTGTCACTGTATATCACTGGGGTACAGTACTGGTGGGTACAGGTCTGTCACTGTATATCACTGGGGTACAGTATTGGTGGCAACAGGTCTGTCGCTGTATAACACTGGAGTGCAGTATTGGTGGGAACAGGTCTGTCACTGTACAACACTGGTGTACAATACTGGTGTGTACAGGTCTATCACTGTATAACACAGGGGTACAGTACTGGTCGGTACTGCTCTGTCACTGAATATCATTGTGTTACTGTTCTGGTGGGTACAGGTCTGTCACCGTGTAACACTGGGGTACAGTACTGGTGGGTTGAGGTCTGTCACTGTATAACTCTGGGTACAGTACTGGTGGGTACAGGTCTGTCGCTGTACAACACTGGTGTACAATACTGGTGTGTACATGTCTGTCACTGTATAACACTGGGGTACAGTACTGGTGGGTACAGGTCTGTCACTGTATTACACTGGGGTACAGTACTGGTGGGTTCAGGTCTGTCACTGTATTACACTGGAGTACAGTACTGCTGGGTACAGGTCTGTCACAGAATAACACTGGGGTACAGTTCTGGTGGGTACAGATCTGTCAATGTGTAACACTGGGGTACAGTACTGGTGGGTACAGGTTTTTCATTGTATAACACTAGGGTACAGTACTGGTGGGAACAGGTCTGTCACTGGATAACACTGGGGTACACTTTATGGTGGGAACAGGTCTGTCACTGTATAACACTGGGGTACAGTACTGGTGGGTTCAGGTCTGTCACTGTATAACACTGGGGTACAGTACTGGTGGGTACAGGTCTGTCACTGTATAACACTGGGGTACAGTACTGGTGGGTTCAGGTCTGTCACTGTATAACACTGGGGTACAGTACTGGTGGGTACAGGTCTGTCACTGTATAACACTGGGGTACAGTACTGGTGGGTACAGGTCTGTCACTGTATAACACTGGGGTACAGTACTGGTGGGTACAGGTCTGTCACTATATAACACTGGGGTACAGTACTGGTGGGAACAGGTCTGTCACTGTATAACACTGTGGTACAGTACTGGTGGGATCAGGTCTGTCACTGTATAACACTGATGTACTTTTCTGGTGAGTACAGGTCTGTCACTGTATAACACTGGGATACAGTACTGGTGGGCAACATTCACAGAATCACAGAATCACAGAATCCCCACAGTGCAGATAGAGGCCATTTCGGCCCTTCGAGCCTGCACCGACACATATCCCACCCTATCCCTGTAACCCCACGTATTTAATCCCCTAACACTAAGGGTCAATTTTATCATAGCCAAATCAACCTAACCCGCACATCTTTGGACTGTGGGAGGAAACTGGAGCACCCGGAGGAAACCCACACAGACACAGGGAGAATGTGCAAACTCCACACAGACAGTCGCCCGAAGCCGGATTTGAACCCGGGTCCCTGGCGCTGTGAGGCAACAGTGCTAACCACTATGCCACCGTGCCCCCCGTTCTGTCACTGTATAACACTGGGATACAGTACTGGTGGGTACAGGTCTGTCACTGTATAATGCTGAGGTACAGTGCTGGTGGGTACAGGTCTGTCACTGTATAACACTGGGGTACAGTACTGGTGGGTACCGGTCTGACACTGTATAACACTGGGATACAGTACTGGTGGGTACAAGTCTGTCACTCTATAGCACTGGGGTACAATGCCTGTTGGTACAGGTCTGTCACTGTATAAGACTGGGATACAGTACTGGTGGGTACAGGTCTGTCACTGTATAACACCGGGGTACAGTACTGGTTGGTACAGGTCTGTCACTGTATAACACTGGGTTACAGTACTGGGGGGTACCGGTCTGTCACTGTATAACAATGGGGGACAGTATTGGTGGGTACAGGGCTGTTACTGTATATCACTGGTCTACAGTACTGGTGCGGTCAGGTCTGTTAATGTATAACACTGGGGTACAGTACTGATCGGTACAGGTTAGTCACTGTATAACACTGGGGTACAGCACTGGTGGGTACAGGTCTGTAGCTGTATAACACTGGGGAACAGTACTGGTGGGTACAGCTCTGTCACTGTATAACAGTGGGTTACAATGCCATTTGGTATAGGTCTGTCACTGTATAACACTGGGGTACATTACTGGTGCGAGCCGGTCTGTGGCCGTATAACATTGGCGCATAATGTTGGTGGGTACAGGCCTGTCATTGTATAACATTGGGGAACAGGAGTGGTGGGTACAGGTCTGTCACTTTATAACACGGGTACAGTACTGGTGGGTACAGGTCTGTCACTGTACAACACTGGTGTACAATACTGGTGTGTACAGGTCTGTCACTGTATAACACTGGGATACAGTACTGGTGGGTACATGTCTGTCACTGTATAATACTGGGGTACAGTACTGGTGGGTGCAGGTCTGTCGCTGTATAATACTGGAGTACAATACTGGTGTGTACAGGTCTGTCACTGTATAACACTGGGATACAGTACTGGTGGGCAACGTTCTGTCACTGTATAACACTGGGATACAGTACTGGTGGGTACAGGTCTGTCACTGTATAATGCTGAGGTACAGTACTGGTGGGTACAGGTCTGTCACTGTATAACACTGGGGTACAGTACTGGTGGGTACCGGTCTGACACTGTATAACACTGGGATACAGTACTGGTGGGTACAGGTATGTCACTCTATAGCACTGGGGTACAATGCCTGTTGGTACAGGTCTGTCACTGTATAAAACTGGGGTACAGTACTGGTGTGTACAGGTCTGTCACTGTATAACACTGGGGTGCAGAATTGGTGGGAACAGGTCTGTCACTGTGTAACACTGGGGTACAGTACTGGTGGGTGCAGGTCTGTCGCTGTATAATACTGGAGTACAGTACTGGTGTGCACAGGTCTGTCACTGTATAACACTGGGGTGCAGTATTGGTGAGGACAGGTCTGTCACTGTGTAACACTGGGGTACAATACTGGTGGGTACAGGTTTGTCATTGTATAACACTGTGGTGCAGTACTGTTCGTTGCCGGTTTGTCACTGTATAATACTGGAGTACAGTACTGGTGGGTACAGGTCTGTCACTGTATAACTCTGGGTACAATACTGGTGGGTACAGGTCTATCACTGTATAACACTGGGGTGAAGTATTGGTGGGAACAGGTCTGTCAATGTATAACACTGGGGTACAGTATTGGTGGGTACTGGACTGTCACTGTATAAAACTGGGGTACATTACTGGTGGGTACAGGTCTGTCACTGTATAACACTGGGGTACAGTATTGGTGGGTACAGGTCTGTTACTGTATAACACTGGGATACAGTACTGGTGGGATCAGGTCTGTCACTGTATAACACTGATGTACTTTTCTGGTGAGTACAGGTCTGTCACTGTATAACACTGGGGTGCAGTACTGGTGGGCAACGTTCTGTCACTGTATAACACTGGGATACAGTACTGGTGGGTACAGGTCTGTCACTGTATAATGCTGAGGTACAGTACTGGTGGGTACAGGTCTGTCACTGTATAACACTGGAGTACAGTACTGGTGGGTACCGGTCTGACACTGTATAACACTGGGATACAGTACTGTTGGGTACAGGTCTGTCACTCTATAGCACTGGGGTACAATGGCTGTTGGTACAGGTCTGTCACTGTATAAGACTGGGTTACAGTACTGGGGGCTACCGGTCTGTCACTGTATAACAGTGGGTTACAATGCCATTTGGTATAGGTCTGTCACTGTATAACACTGGGATACAGTACTGGTGCGAACAGGTCTGTGGCCGTATAACACTGGGGTACAGTACTGGTGTGTACAGGTCTGTCACTGTATAACACTGGGGTACAGTACTGGTGTGTACAGGTCTGTCACTGTATAACACTGGGGTGCAGTATTGGTGAGAACAGGTCTGTCACTGTGTAACAATGGGGTACAATACTGGTGGGTACAGGTCTGTCACTGTATAACACTGGGGTACAGTACTGGTGGGTGCAGGCTTGTCACTGTACAACACTGGTGTACAATACTGGTGTGAACAGGTCTGTCACTGTATAACACAGGGGTACAGTACTGGTCGGTACTGCTCTGTCACTGTATATCATTGTGTTACTGTTCTGGTGGGTACAGGTCTGTCACTGTATAACACCGGGGTACAGTACTGGTGGGTTGAGGTCTGTCACTGTATAACTCTGGGTACAGTACTGGTGGGTACAGGTCTGTCGCTGTATAACACTGGTGTTCAGTATTGGTGGGAATAGGTCTGTCACTTTATAACACTGGGGTACAGTACTGGTGGGTACAGGCCTGTCACTGTACAACACTGGTGTACAATACTGGTGTGTACATGTCTGTCACTATATAACACTGGGGTACAGTACTGGTGGGTACAGGTCTGCCACTGTATAACACTGGGGTACAGTACTGGTGGGTTCAGGTCTGTCACTGTATTACACTGGAGTACAGTACTGCTGGGTGCAGGTCTGTCACAGAATAACACTGGGCTACAGTACTGGTGGGTACAGGTCTGTCACTGTGTAACACTGGGGTACAGTACTGGTGGGTACAGGTTTGTCACTGTATAACACTAGGGTACAGTACTGGTGGGAACAGGTCTGTCACTGTATAACACTGGGGTACACTTTATGGTGGGAACAGGTATGTCACTGTATAACACTGGGAAACAGTACTGGTGGGTGCAGGTCTGTCACTGTATAACACTGGGGTACAGTAATGGTGGGTACTGGTCTGTCAGTGTATAATACGGGTACAGTACTGGTGGGCACAGGTCTGTCACTGTATAACACTGGGGTAGAGTACTGGTGGGTACAGGTCTGTCACTGTATAACACTGGGGTACAGTACTGGTGGGTACAGGTCTGTCACTGTATAACACTGGGGTACAGTACTGGTGGGTACTGGTCTGTCACTGTATAACACTGGGGTACAGTACTGGTGGGTGCAGGTCTGTCGCCATATAACACTGGGGTACAGTGCTGGTGGGTACAAGTCTGTCACTGTATCACACTGTGGTACAGTACTGGTGGGTACAGGTCTGTCACTGTATAATACTGGGGTACAGTCATGGTGGGTTCAGGTCTGTCACTGTATAACACTGGAAAACAGTACTGGTGGGAACATGCCTGTCACTATAACACTGGGGTACGGTACTGGTGGGTACAGGTTTGTCACTGTATAACACTGGCGTGCAGTAATGGTGGGTACATGTTTGTCACTGTATAACACTGGGGTGCAGAACTGGTGGGTACAGGTTTGTCACTGTATAACACTGGGGTACAGTACTGGTAGGTACAGGTGTGTCACTGTATAACACTGGGATACAGTACTGGCGGGTACAGGTCTGTCGCTGTATAACACTGGGGTGAAGTATTGGTCGGAACAGGTTTGTCACTGTATAACACTGGGGTGCAGTATTGGTGGGAACAGGTCTATCACTGTATAACACTGGGGTACAGTACTGGTGGGTACAGGTCTGTCACTGTATAACACTGGAAAACAGTACTGGTGGGAACAGGTCTGTCACTTTATAACACTGGGGGACGGTACTGGTGGGTACAGGTTTGTCACTGTACAACACTGGTGTACAATACTGGTGTGTACATGTCTGTCACTGTATAACACTGGGGTACAGTACTGGTGGGTACAGGTCTGTCACTGTATAACACTGGGTTACAGTACTGGTGGGTTCAGGTCTGTCACTGTATTACACTGGAGTACAGTACTGCTGGGTACAGGTCTGTCACAGAATAACACTGGGGTACAGTTCTGGTGGGTACAGGTCTGTCACTGTGTAACACTGGGGTACAGTACTGGTGGGTGCAGGTTTGTCACTGTATAACACTGGGGTACACTTTATGGTGGGAACAGGTCTGTCACTGTATAACACTGGGGTACAGTACTGGTGGGAACAGGTCTGTCACTGTATAACACTGTGGTACAGTACTGGTGGGATCAGGTCTGTCACTGTATAACACTGATGTACTTTTCTGGTGAGTACAGGTCTGTCACTGTATAACACTGGGATACAGTACTGGTGGGCAACGTTCACAGAATCACAGAATCCCCACAGTGCAGATAGAGGCCATTTCGGCCCATCGAGCCTGCACCGACACATATCCCACCCTATCCCTGTAACCCCACGTATTTAATCCCCTAACACTAAGGGTCAATTTATCATAGCCAAATCAACCTAACCCGCACATCTTTGGACTGTGGGAGGAAACTGGAGCACCCGGAGAAAACCCACGCAGACACAGGGAGAATGTGCAAACTCCACACAGACAGTCGCCCGAAGCCGGATTTGAACCCGGGTCCCTGGCGCTGTGAGGCAACAGTGCTAACCACTATGCCACCGTGCCCCCCGTTCTGTCACTGTATAACACTGGGATACAGTACTGGTGGGTACAGGTCTGTCACTGTATAATGCTGAGGTACAGTACTGGTGGGTACAGGTCTGTCACTGTATAACACTGGGGTACAGTACTGGTGGGTACCGGTCTGACACTGTATAACACTGGGATACAGTACTGGTGGGTACAGGTCTGTCACTCTATAGCACTGGGGTACAATGCCTGTTGGTACAGGTCTGTCACTGTATAAGACTGGGATACAGTACTGGTGGGTACAGGTCTGTCACTGTATAACACCGGGGTACAGTACTGGTTGGTACAGGTCTGTCACTGTATAACACTGGGTTACAGTACTGGGGGGTACCGGTCTGTCACTGTATAACAATGGGGGACAGTATTGGTGGGTACAGGGCTGTTACTGTATATCACTGGTCTACAGTACTGGTGCGGTCAGGTCTGTTAATGTATAACACTGGGGTACAGTACTGATCGGTACAGGTTGGTCACTGTGTAACACTGGGGTACAGTACTGGTGGGTACAGGTCTGTAGCTGTATAACACTGGGGAACAGTACTGGTGGGTACAGCTCTGTCACTGTATAACAGTGGGTTACAATGCCATTTGGTATAGGTCTGTCACTGTATAACACTGGGGTACAGTACTGGTGCGAACCGGTCAGTGGCCGTATAACACTGGCGCATAATGTTGGTGGGTACAGGTCCCTCATTGTATAACAATGGGGTACAGGAGTGGTGGGTACAGGTCTGTCACTGTATAACACTGGGATACAGTACTGGTGGGCAACGTTCACAGAATCACAGAATCACAGAATCCCCACAGTGCAGATAGAGGCCATTTCGGCCCATCGAGCCTGCACCGACACATATCCCACCCTATCCCTGTAACCCCACGTATTTAATCCCCTAACACTAAGGGTCAATTTTATCATAGCCAAATCAACCTAACCCGCACATCTTTGGACTGTGGGAGGAAACTGGAGCACCCGGAGAAAACCCACGCAGACACAGGGAGAATGTGCAAACTCCACACAGACAGTCGCCCGAAGCCGGATTTGAACCCGGGTCCCTGGCGCTGTGAGGCAACAGTGCTAACCACTATGCCACCGTGCCCCCCGTTCTGTCACTGTATAACACTGGGATACAGTACTGGTGGGTACAGGTCTGTCACTGTATAATGCTGAGGTACAGTACTGGTGGGTACAGGTCTGTCACTGTATAACACTGGGGTACAGTACTGGTGGGTACCGGTCTGACACTGTATAACACTGGGATACAGTACTGGTGGGTACAGGTCTGTCACTCTATAGCACTGGGGTACAATGCCTGTTGGTACAGGTCTGTCACTGTATAAGACTGGGATACAGTACTGGTGGGTACAGGTCTGTCACTGTATAACACCGGGGTACAGTACTGGTTGGTACAGGTCTGTCACTGTATAACACTGGGTTACAGTACTGGGGGGTACCGGTCTGTCACTGTATAACAATGGGGGACAGTATTGGTGGGTACAGGGCTGTTACTGTATATCACTGGTCTACAGTACTGGTGCGGTCAGGTCTGTTAATGTATAACACTGGGGGACAGTACTGATCGGTACAGGTTGGTCACTGTATAACACTGGGGTACAGTACTGGTGGGTACAGGTCTGTAGCTGTATAACACTGGGGAACAGTACTGGTGGGTACAGCTCTGTCACTGTATAACAGTGGGTTACAATGCCATTTGGTATAGGTCTGTCACTGTATAACACTGGGGTACAGTACTGGTGCGAACCGGTCAGTGGCCGTATAACACTGGCGCATAATGTTGGTGGGTACAGGTCCCTCATTGTATAACAATGGGGTACAGGAGTGGTGGGTACAGGTCTGTCACTGTATAACACTGGGATACAGTACTGGTGGGCAACGTTCACAGAATCACTGAATCACAGAATCCCCACAGTGCAGATAGAGGCCATTTCGGCCCATCGAGCCTGCACCGACACATATCCCACCCTATCCCTGTAACCCCACGTATTTAATCCCCTAACACTAAGGGTCAATTTTATCATAGCCAAATCAACCTAACCCGCACATCTTTGGACTGTGGGAGGAAACTGGAGCACCCGGAGAAAACCCACGCAGACACAGGGAGAATGTGCAAACTCCACACAGACAGTCGCCCGAAGCCGGATTTGAACCCGGGTCCCTGGCGCTGTGAGGCAACAGTGCTAACCACTATGCCACCGTGCCCCCCGTTCTGTCACTGTATAACACTGGGATACAGTACTGGTGGGTACAGGTCTGTCACTGTATAATGCTGAGGTACAGTACTGGTGGGTACAGGTCTGTCACTGTATAACACTGGGGTACAGTACTGGTGGGTACCGGTCTGACACTGTATAACACTGGGATACAGTACTGGTGGGTACAGGTCTGTCACTCTATAGCACTGGGGTACAATGCCTGTTGGTACAGGTCTGTCACTGTATAAGAATGGGATACAGTACTGGTGGGTACAGGTCTGTCACTGTATAACACCGGGGTACAGTACTGGTTGGTACAGGTCTGTCACTGTATAACACTGGGTTACAGTACTGGGGGGTACCGGTCTGTCACTGTATAACAATGGGGGACAGTATTGGTGGGTACAGGGCTGTTACTGTATATCACTGGTCTACAGTACTGGTGCGGTCAGGTCTGTTAATGTATAACACTGGGGTACAGTACTGATCGGTACAGGTTGGTCACTGTATAACACTGGGGTACAGTACTGGTGGGTACAGGTCTGTAGCTGTATAACACTGGGGAACAGTACTGGTGGGTACAGCTCTGTCACTGTATAACAGTGGGTTACAATGCCATTTGGTATAGGTCTGTCACTGTATAACACTGGGGTACAGTACTGGTGCGAACCGGTCAGTGGCCGTATAACACTGGCGCATAATGTTGGTGGGTACAGGTCCCTCATTGTATAACAATGGGGTACAGGAGTGGTGGGTACAGGTCTGTCACTGTATAACACTGGGATACAGTACTGGTGGGCAACGTTCTGTCACTGTATAACACTGGCATACAGTACTGGTGGGTACAGGTCTGTCACTGTATAATGCTGAGGTACAGTACTGGTGGGTACAGGTCTGTCACTGTATAACACTGGGGTACAGTACTGGTGGGTACCGGTCTGACACTGTATAACACTGGGATACAGTACTGGTGGGTACAGGTCTGTCACTCTATAGCACTGGGGTACAATGCCTGTTGGTACAGGTCTGTCACTGTATAAAACTGGGATACAGTACTGGTGGGTACAGGTCTGTCACTGTACAACACTGGTGTACAATACTGGTGTGTACAGATCTGTCACTGTATAACACTGGGGTACAGTACTGGTGGGTACAGGTCTGTCACTGTATTACACTGGGGTGCAGTATTGGTGAGAACAGGTCTGTCACTGTGTAACACTGGAGTACAGTACTGGTGGGTACAGGTCTGTCACTGTATAACTCTGGGTACAATACTGGTGGGTACAGGTCTATCACTGTATAACACTGGGGTGAAGTATTGGTGGGAACAGGTCTGTCAATGTATAACACTGGGGTACAGTATTGGTGGGTACTGGTCTGTCACTGTATAAAACTGGGGTACATTACTGGTGGGTACAGGTCTGTCACTGTATAACACTGGGATACAGTACTGGTGGGATCAGGTCTGTCACTGTATAACACTGATGTACTTTTCTGGTGAGTACAGGTCTGTCACTGTATAACACTGGGATACAGTACTGGTGGGCAACGTTCTGTCACTGTATAACACTGGGATACAGTACTGGTGGGTACAGGTCTGTCACTGTATAATGCTGAGGTACAGTACTGGTGGGTACAGGTCTGTCACTATATAACACTGGGGTACAGTACTGGTGGGTACCGGTCTAACACTGTATAACACTGGGATACAGTACTGGTGGGTACAGGTCTGTCACTCTATAGCACTGGGGTACAATGCCTGTTGGTACAGGTCTGTCACTGTATAACACTGGGGTACAATACTGGTGCGAACCGGTCTGTGGCTGTATAACACTGGCGCATAATGTTGGTGGGTACAGGTCTGTCATTGTATAACATTGGGGTGCAGAAGTGGTGGGTGCAGGTCTGTCACTGTATAACACGGGTACAGTACTGGTGGGTACAGGTCTGTCACTGTACAACACTGGTGTACAATACTGCTGTGTACAGATCTGTCACTATAACACTGGGGTACATTACTGGTGGGTACTGGTCTGTCACTGTATAAAACTGGGATACAGTACTGGTGGGATCAGGTCTGTCACTGTATAACTCTGGGTACAATACTCGTGGGTACAGGTCTATCACTGTATAACACTGGAGTACAGTACTGCTGGGCAACGTTCTGTCACTGTATAACACTGGGATACAGTACTGGTGGGTACAGGTCTGTCACTGTATAATGCTGAGGTACAGTACTGGTGGGTACAGGTCTGTCACTGTATAACACTGGGGTACAGTACTGGTGGGTACCGGTCTGACACTGTATAACACTGGGATACAGTACTGGTGGGTACAGGTCTGACACTCTATAGCACTGGGGTACAATGCCTGTTGGTACAGGTCTGTCACTGTATAAAACTGGGATACAGTACTGGTGGGTACAGGTCTGTCACTGCACAACACTGGTGTACAATACTGGTGTGCACAGATCTGTCACTGTATAACACTGGGGTACAGTACTGGTGGGTACAGGTCTGTCACTGTATAACACTGGGGTGCAGTATTGGAGAGAACAGGTCTGTCACTGTGTAACACTGGGGTACAGTACTGGTGGGTGCAGGTCTGTCGCTGTATAATACTGGAGCACAGTACTGGTGGGTCCAGGTTTGTCATTGTATAACACTGTGGTGCAGTACTGTTCGTTGCCGGTTTGTCACTGTATAACACTGGAGTACAGTACTGGTGGGAACAGGTCTGTCACTGTATAACTCTGGGAACAATACTGGTGGGTACAGGTCTATCACTGTATAACACTGGGGTGAAGTATTGGTGGCAACAGGCCTGTCAATGTATAACACTGGGGTACGGTATTGGTCGGCACTGGTCTGTCACTGTATAAAACTGGGGTACATTACTGGTGGGTACAGGTCTGTCACTGTATAACACTGGGGTACAGTATTGGTGGGTACAGGTCAGTCACTGTATAACACTGGTATACAGTACTGGTGGGATCAGGTCTGTCACTGTATAACACTGGGGTACAGTACTGGTGCGAACCGGTCTGTGGCCGTATAACAATGGCGCATAATGTTGGTGGGTACAGGTCTGTCATTGTATAACATTGGGGTGCAGGAGTGGTGGGTGCAGGTCTGTCACTGTATAACACGGGTACAGTACTGGTGGGTACAGGTCTGTCACTGTACAACACTGGTGTACAATACTGGTGTGTACAGATCTGTCACTATAACACTGGGGTACAGTACTGGTGGGTACAGGTCTGTCACTGTATAACACTGGGGTGCAGTACTGGTGTGTACAGGTCTGTCACTGTATAACACTGGGGTGCAGTATTGGTGGGAACAGATCTGTCACTGTGTAACACTGGGGTACAATACTGGTGGGTACAAGTTTGTCATTGTATAACACTGTGGTGCAGTACTGTTCGTTGCCGGTTTGTCACTGTATAACACTGGAGTACAGTACTGGTGGGTACAGGTCTGTCACTGTATAACTCTGGGTACAATACTGGTGGGTACAGGTCTATCACTGTATAACACTGGGGTGAAGTATTGGTGGGAACAGGTCTGTCAATGTATAACACTGGGGTACAGTATTGGTGGGTACTGGTCTGTCACTGTATAAAACTGGGGTACATTACTGGTGGGTACAGGTCTGTCACTGTATAACACTGGGGTACAGTATTGGTGGGTACAGGTTTGTCACTGTATAGCACTGGGATACAGTACTGGTGGGATCAGGTCTGTCACTGTATAACTCTGGGTACAATACTCGTGGGTACAGGTCTATCACTGTATAACACTGGGATACAGTACTGGTGGGTACAGGTCTGTCACTGTATAATGCTGAGGTACAGTACTGGTGGGTACAGGTCTGTCACTGTATAACACTGGGGTACAGTACTGGTGGGTACCGGTCTGACACTGTATAACACTGGGATACAGTACTGGTGGGTACAGGTCTGACACTCTATAGCACTGGGGTACAATGCCTGTTGGTACAGGTCTGTCACTGTATAAAACTGGGATACAGTACTGGTGGGTACAGGTCTGTCACTGTACAACACTGGTGTACAATACTGGTGTGCACAGATCTGTCACTGTATAACACTGGGGTACAGTACTGGTAGGTACAGGTCTGTCACTGTATAACACGGGTACAGTACTGGTGTGTACAGGTCTGTCACTGCATAACACTGGGGTGCAGTATTGGAGAGAACAGGTCTGTCACTGTGTAACACTGGGGTACAGTACTGGTGGGTGCAGGTCTGTCGCTGTATAATACTGGAGCACAGTACTGGTGGGTCCAGGTTTGTCATTGTATAACACTGTGGTGCAGTACTGTTCGTTGCCGGTTTGTCACTGTATAACACTGGAGTACAGTACTGGTGGGTACAGGTCTGTCACTGTATAACTCTGGGAACAATACTGGTGGGTACAGGTCTATCACTGTATAACACTGGGGTGAAGTATTGGTGGGAACAGGCCTGTCAATGTATAACACTGGGGTACGGTATTGGTCGGTACTGGTCTGTCACTGTATAAAACTGGGGTACATTACTGGTGGGTACAGGTCTGTCACTGTATAACACTGGGGTACAATATTGGTGGGTACAGGTCAGTCACTGTATAACACTGGGATACAGTACTGGTGGGATCAGGTCTGTCACTGTATAACACTGATGTACTTTTCTGGTGAGTACAGGTCTGTCACTGTATAACACTGGGATACAGTTTTGGTGGGCAACGTTCTGTCACTGTATAACACTGGGATACAGTACTGGTGGGTACAGGTCTGTCACTGTACAACACTGGTGTACAATACTGGTGTGTACAGATCTGTCACTGTATAACACTCGGGTACAGTACTGGTGGGTGCAGGTCTGTCGCTGTAAAATACTGGAGTACAGTACTGGTGTGTACAGGTCTGTCACTGTATTACACTGGGGTGCAGTATTGGTGAGAACAGGTCTGTCACTGTGTAACACTGGGGTACAATACTGGTGGGTACAGGTTTGTCATTGTATAACACTGTGGTGCAGTACTGTTCGTTGCCGGTTTGTCACAGTATAACACTGGAGTACAGTACTGGTGGGTACAGGTCTGTCACTGTATAACTCTGGGTACAATACTGGTGGGTACAGGTCTATCACTGTATAACACTGGGGTGAAGTATTGGTGGGAACAGGTCTGTCAATGTATAACACTGGGGTACAGTATTGGTGGGTACTGGTCTGTCACTGTATAAAACTGGGGTACATTACTGGTGGGTACAGGTCTGTCACTGTATAACACTGGGATACAGTACTGGTGGGATCAGGTCTGTCACTGTATAACACTGATGTACTTTTCTGGTGAGTACAGGTCTGTCACTGTATAACACTGGGATACAGTACTGGTGGGCAACGTTCTGTCACTGTATAACACTGGGATACAGTACTGGTGGGTACAGGTCTGTCACTGTATAATGCTGAGGTACAGTACTGGTGGGTACAGGTCTGTCACTGTACAACACTGGGGTACAGTACTGGTGGGTACCGGTCTAACACTGTATAACACTGGGATACAGTACTGGTGGGTACAGGTCTGTCACTCTATAGCACTGGGGTACAATGCCTGTTGGTACAGGTCTGTCACTGTATAAGACTGGGTGACAGTACTGATGGGTACAGCTCTGTCACTGTATAACAGTGGGTTACAATGCCATTTGGTATAGGTCTGTCACTGTATAACACTGGGGTACAGTACTGGTGCGAACCGGTCTGTGGCCGTATAACACTGGCGCATAATGTTGGTGGGTACAGGTCTGTCATTGTATAACATTGGGGTGCAGGAGTGGTGGGTGCAGGTCTGTCACTGTATAACACGGGTACAGTACTGGTGGGTACAGGTCTGTCACTGTACAACACTGGTGTACAATACTGGTGTGTACAGATCTGTCACTATAACACTGGGGTACAGTACTGGTGGGTACAGGTCTGTCACTGTATAACACTGGGGTGCAGTACTGGTGTGTACAGGTCTGTCACTGTATAACACTGGGGTGCAGTATTGGTGGGAACAGATCTGTCACTGTGTAACACTGGGGTACAATACTGGTGGGTACAAGTTTGTCATTGTATAACACTGTGGTGCAGTACTGTTCGTTGCCGGTTTGTCACTGTATAACACTGGGGTGAAGTATTGGTGGGTACTGGTCTGTCACTGTATAAAACTGGGGTACATTACTGGTGGGTACAGGTCTGTCACTGTATAACACTGGGGTACAGTATTGGTGGGTACAGGTTTGTCACTGTATAGCACTGGGATACAGTACTGGTGGGATCAGGTCTGTCACTGTATAACTCTGGGTACAATACTCGTGGGTACAGGTCTATCACTGTATAACACTGGGATACAGTACTGGTGGGTACAGGTCTGTCACTGTATAATGCTGAGGTACAGTACTGGTGGGTACAGGTCTGTCACTGTATAACACTGGGGTACAGTACTGGTGGGTACAGGTCGACACTCTATAGCACTGGGGTACAATGCCTGTTGGTACAGGTCTGTCACTGTATAAAACTGGGATACAGTACTGGTGGGTACAGGTCTGTCACTGTACAACACTGGTGTACAATACTGGTGTGCACAGATCTGTCACTGTATAACACTGGGGTACAGTACTGGTAGGTACAGGTCTGTCACTGTATAACACGGGTACAGTACTGGTGTGTACAGGTCTGTCACTGCATAACACTGGGGTGCAGTATTGGAGAGAACAGGTCTGTCACTGTGTAACACTGGGGTACAGTACTGGTGGGTGCAGGTCTGTCGCTGTATAATACTGGAGCACAGTACTGGTGGGTCCAGGTTTGTCATTGTATAACACTGTGGTGCAGTACTGTTCGTTGCCGGTTTGTCACTGTATAACACTGGAGTACAGTACTGGTGGGTACAGGTCTGTCACTGTATAACTCTGGGAACAATACTGGTGGGTACAGGTCTATCACTGTATAACACTGGGGTGAAGTATTGGTGGGAACAGGCCTGTCAATGTATAACACTGGGGTACGGTATTGGTCGGTACTGGTCTGTCACTGTATAAAACTGGGGTACATTACTGGTGGGTACAGGTCTGTCACTGTATAACACTGGGGTACAATATTGGTGGGTACAGGTCAGTCACTGTATAACACTGGGATACAGTACTGGTGGGATCAGGTCTGTCACTGTATAACACTGATGTACTTTTCTGGTGAGTACAGGTCTGTCACTGTATAACACTGGGGTACAGTACTGGTGGGTACCGGTCTGACACTGTATAACACTGGGATACAGTACTGGTGGGTACAGGTCTGTCACTCTATAGCACTGGGGTACAATGCCTGTTGGTACAGGTCTGCCACTGTATAAGACTGGGATACAGTACTGGGGTGTACCGGTCTGTCACTGTATAACAATGGGGGACAGTATTGGTGGTTACAGGGCTGTTACTGTATATCACTGGGCTACAGTACTGGTGCGGTCAGGTCTGTTAATGTATAACACTGGGGTACAGTACTGATCGGTACAGGTTGGTCACTGTATAACACTGGGGTACAGTACTGGTGGGTACAGGTCTGTCACTGTATAAACTGGAGTTCAGTACTGGTGGGTACAGGTCTGTCACTGAATAAACTGGAGTTCAGTACTGGTGGGTACAGGTCTGTCACTGTATAAGACTGGGGTACAGTGCTGGTGGGTACAGGTCTGTCACTCTATAAGTCTGGGGTACTGTACTGGTGGGTGCATGTCTGTCACTGTTTAACACGGGCACAGTACTGGTGGGTACAAGTCTGTCAATGCATAACACTGGGGTACAGTAATGGTGGGTACAGTTCTGTCAGTGTATAACACTAGGGTACTGTACTGGTGGGTTCAAGTCTGTCACTGTATTACACTGGAGTACAGTACTGCTGGGTACAGGTCTGTTACTGAATAACACTGGGGTACAGTACTGGTGGGTACAGGTCTGTCACTGTGTAGCACTGGGGTACAGTACTGGTGGGTACAGGTTTGTCATTGTATAACACTAGGGTACAGTACTGGTGGGAACAGGTCTGTCACTGTATAACACTGGGGTACAGTTTATGGTGGGAACAGGTATGTCACTGTATAACAGTGGGAAACAGTACTGGTGGGTGCAGGTCTGTCACTGTATAATACTGGGGTACAGTAATGGTGGGTACTGGTCTGTCAGTGTACAATACGGGTACAGTACTGCTGGGCACAGGTCTGTCACTGTATAACACTGGGGTAAAGTACTGGTGGGTACAGGTCTGTCACTGTATAACACTGGGGTACAGTACTGGTGGGTACAGGTCTGTCACTATATAACACTGGGGTACAGTACTGGTGGGCACAGGTCTGTCGCTATATAACACTGGGGTACAGTACTGGTGGGTACAAGTCTGTCACTGTATCACACTGGGGTACAGTACTGGTGGGTACAGGTCTGTCACTGTATAATACTGCGGTACAGTAATTTTGGGTTCTGGTCTGTCAATGTATAACACTGGAAAACAGTACTGGTGGGAACATGTCTGTCACTATAACACTGGGGTACGGTACTGGTGGGTACAGGTTTGTCACTGTATAACACTGGGGTGCAGTAATGGTGGGTACATGTTTGTCACTGGATAACACTGGGGTACAGTACTGGTAGGTACAGGTCTGTCACTGTACAACACTGGGGTGAAGTATTGGTGGGAACAGGTCTGTCGCTGTATAACACTGGAGTGCAGTATTGGTGGGAACAGGTCTGTCACTGTATAACACTGGGGTACAGTACTGGTGGGTACAGGTCTGTCGCTGTATAACACTGGGGTACAGTATTCGTGGGTACAGGTCTGTCACTGTATAACTCTGGGGTACAGTACTGGTGGGTACAGGCCTGTCACTGTACAACACTGCTGTACAATACTGGTGTGTACATGTCTGTCACTGTATAACACTGGGGTACAGTACTGGTGGGTACAGGTCTGTCACTCTATAACACTGGGGTACAGTACTGGTGGGTACAGGTCTGTCACTGTATAACACTGGAGTACAGTACTGCTGGGTACAGGTCTGTCACTGTATAACACTGGGGTACAGTACTGGTGGGTACAGGTTTGTCACTGTATAACACTGGGGTACACTTTATGGTGGGTACAGGTCTGTCACTGTATAACACTTTGGTACAGTACTGGTGGGCACTGCTCTGTCACTGTATATCATTGTGTTACTGTTCTGGTGGGTACAGGTCTGTCACTGTATAACACTGGGGTACAGTACTGGTGGATTGAGGTCTGTCACTGTATAACTCTGGGGTACAGTACTGGTGGGTACAGGTCTGTCGCTGTATAACACTGGGGTACAGTACTGGTGGGTACAGGTCTGTCGCTGTACAACACTGGGGTTCAGTATTGGCGGGTACAGGTCTGTCATTTTATAACACTGGGGTACAGTACTGGTGGGTACAGGCCTGTCACTGTACAACACTGGTGTACAATACTGGTGTGTACATGTCTGTCACTGTATAACACTGGGGTACAGTACTGGTGGGTACAGGTCTGTCACTATAACACTGGGGTACAGTACTGGTGGGTTCAGGTCTGTCACTGTATTACACTGGAGTACAGTACTGCTGGGTACAGGTCTGTCACTGTGTAACACTGGGGTACAGTACTGGTGGGTACAGGTTTGTCACTGTATAACACTAGGGTACAGTACTGGTGAGAACAGGTCTGTCACTGTATAACACTGGGGTACACTTTATGGTGGGAACAGGTCTGTCACTGTATAACACTGGGGTACAGTACTGGTGGGTACAGGTCTGTAACTGTATAACACTGGGTTACAGTACTGGTGGGTACAGGTCGGTCACTGTATAACACTTTGGTACAGTACTGGTGGGTTCAGTTCTGTCACTATAACACTGCGGTACTGTACTGGTGGGTACAGGTCTGTCACTGTGTAACACTGGGGTGAAGCATTGGTGGGAACAGGTCTGTCACTGTAACACTGGGGTACAGTACTGGTGGGATCAGGTCTGTCACTGTATAACACTGGGGTACAGTACTGGTGGGTACAGGTCTGTCACTGTATAACACTGGGTTACAGTACTGGTGGGAACAGTTATGTCACTGTATAACACGGGTACAGTACTGGTGGGTACAGGCCTGTCACTGTATAACACTGGAGTACAGTACTGGTTTGTGCAGGTCTGTCACTCTATAACACTGGGGTACAGTACTGGTGGGTGCAGGTCTGTCGCTGTATAATACTGGAGTACAGTACTGGTGTGTACAGGTCTGTCACTTTATAACACTGGGGTGCAGTATTGGTGAGAACAGGTCTGTCACTGTGTAACAATGGGGTGAAGTATTGGTGGGAACAGGTCTGTCAATGTATAACGCTGGAGTACAGTATTGGAGGGTACTGGTCTGTCACTGTATAAAACTGGGGTACAGTACTGGTGGGCACAGGTCTGTCACTGTATAACACTGGGGTACAGTATTGGTGGGTACAGGTCTGTCACTGTATAATACTGGGTTACAGCAATGGTGGGTACTGGTCTGTCAGTGTATATTATGGGTACAGTACTGGTGGGCACAGGTCTCTCACTGTATAACACTGGGGGAAATTACTGGTGGGTACAGGTGTGTCACTGTACAACACTGGGGTACAGTACTGGTGGGTACAGGTCTGTCGCTATATAACACTGGGGTACAGTACTGGTGGGTACAGGTCTGTCACTGTACAACACTGGGGTACATTACTGGTGGGTACAGGCCTGTCGCCGTATAACACTGGGGTACAGTACTGGTGGGTACAAGTCTGTCACTGTATCACACTGGGTACAGTGCTGGTGGGTACAGGTCTGTCACTGTATAATACTGGGGTACAGTAATGGTGGGTACAGGTCTGTCACTGTATAACCCGGGCTACAGTACTGGTGGGTACAGGTCTGTCGCTGTATAACACGGGTGAAGTATTGGTGGGAACAGGTCTGTCGCTGTATAACACTGGAGAGCAGTATTGGAGGGAACAGGTCTGTCACTGTATAACACTGGGGTACAGTACTGGTGGGTACAGGCCTGTCACTGTACAACACTGGTGTACAATACTGGTGTGTACAGGTCTGTCACTGTATAACACAGGGGTACAGTACTGGTCGGTACTGCTCTGTCACTGTATATCATTGTGTTACTGTTCTGGTGGGTACAGTCCTGTCACTGTATAACACTGGGGTACAGTACTGGTGGGTTCAGGTCTGTCACTGTATTACACTGGAGTACAGTACTGCTGGGTACAGGTCTGTCACTGTATAACACTGGGGTGCAGCATTGGTGAGAACAGGTCTGTCACTGTGTAACAATGGGGTACAATACTGGTGGGTACAGGTTTGTCATTGTATAACAGTGTGGTGCAGTACTGTTCGTTGCTGGTTTGTCACTGTATAACACTGGAGTACAGTACTGGTGGGTACAGGTCTGTCACTATAACTCTGGGTACAATACTGGTGGGTACAGGTCTGTCACTGTATAACACTGGGGTGAAGTATTGGTGGGAACAGGTCTGTCAATGTATAACGCTGGAGTACAGTATTGGAGGGTACTGGTCTGTCACTGTATAAAACTGGGGTACAGTACTGGTGGGTACAGGTCTGTCACTGTTTCACACTGGGGTACAGTGCTGGTGGGTACAGGTCTGTCACTGTACAACACTGGGGTGCAGTAATGGTGGGTACATGTTTGTCACTGTATAACACTGGGGCACAGTACTGGTAGGTACAGGTCTATCACTGTATAATACTGGGGCACAGTACTGGTGGGTACAGGTCTGTCACTGTATAACACGGGGATACAGTACTGGTGGGTACAGGTCTGTCGCTGTATAACACGGGTGAAGTATTGGTGGGAACAGGTCTGTCGCTGTATAACACTGGAGTGCAGTATTGGTGGGAACAGGTCTGTCACTGTACGACACTGGTGTACAATACTGGTGTGTACAGGTCTGTCACTGTATAACACAGGGGTACAGTACTGGTCGCTACTGCTCTGTCGCTGTATATCATTGTGTTACTGTTCTGGTGGGTACAGTCCTGTCACTGTATAACACTGGGGTACAGTACTGGTGGGTACAGGCCTGTCGCTGTATAACACTGGGGTTCAGTATTGGTGGGAATAGGTCTGACACTTTATAACACTGGGGTACAGTACTGGTGGGTACAGGCCTGTCACTGTACAACACTGGTGTACAATACTGGTGTGTACATGTCTGTCACTGTATAACACTGGGGTACAGTACTGGTGGGTACAGGTCTGTCACTGTATAACACTGGGGTACAGTATTGGTGGGTTCAGGTCTGTCACTGTATTACACTGGGGTACAGTACTGGTGGGTACAGGTCTATCACTGTGTAACACTTGGGTACAGTACTGGTGGGTACAGGTTTGTCACTGTATAACACTAGGTTACAGTACTGGTGGGAACAGGTCTGTCACTGTATAACACTGGGGTACACTTTATGGTGGGAACAGGTATGTCACTGTATAACACTGGGAAACAGTACTGGTGAGTGCAGGTCTGTCACTGTATAACACTAGGGTACAGTAAAGGTGGGTACTGGTCTGTCAGTGTATAATACGGGTACAGTACTGGTGGGCAGAGGTCTGTCACTGTATAACACTGGGGTACTGTACTGGTGGGTACAGGTCTGTCACTATAACACTGGGGTACAGTACTGGTGGGTTCAGGTCTGTCAGTGTATAACACTGGTGTACAATACTGGTGTGTACAGATCTGTCACTGTATAACACGGGTACAGTACAGGTGGGTACAGGTCTGTCACTGTATAACACTGGGTTACATGACTGGTAGGTTCAGGTCTGTCATTGTATAACACTGGGGTACAGTCCTGGTGGGTACAGGTCTGTCACTGTATAACACTGGGGTACAGTACTGGTGGGTTCAGGTCTGTCACTGTATAATGGTGGGTTCAGGTCTGTCACTGTTTAACACTGGGGCACAGTACTGGTGGGTACAGGTCTGTCACTGTATAACAGTGGGTTACAGTACTGGTGGATACAGGTCTGTCAATGTATAACACTGGGGTACTGTACTGGTGGGCACAGGTCTGTCACTGTATAACACTGGGGTACAGTACTGGTGGGTACATGTCTGTCACTGTATAACACTGGGCTACAGTACTGGTGGGTTCAGGTCTGTCACTGTATAACACTGGGGTACAGTAATGGTGGGATCAGGTCTGTCACTGTAGAATACTGGGGCACAGTACTGGTGGGAACAGGTCTGTCACTGTATAACACTGGGGTACAGTACTGGTGGGTACAGGTCTGTCACTGTATAACACTGGGGTACAGTACTGGTGGGAACAGGTCTGTCACTGTATAACACTGGGGCACAGTACTGGTGGGGACAGGCCAGTCACTGTATAACACTGGGGTACAGTACTGGTGGGGACAGGTCTGTCGCTGTATAACACTGGGGTACAGTACTGGTGGGGACATGTCAGTCACTGTATAACACTGGGGTGCAGTCCTGGTGGGTACAAGTCTGTCACTGTATAACACTGGGGTACAGTACTGGTGGGGACAGGTCTGTCGCTGTATAACACTGGGGAACAGTATTGGTGGGTACAGGTCTGTCACTGTATAAAACTGCGGTACAGTACTGGTGGGTACAGGTCTGTCACTGTATAGCACCCCGGTACAGTACTGGTGGGAACAGGTCTGTTACTGTATAACACTGGGGCACAGTACTAGTGGGGACAGGTCTGTCAATGTATAACAATGGGGTACAGTACTGGTGGGTTCAGGTCTGTCAATATATAACACTGGGGTACAGTACTACTGGGTACAGGTCTGTCACTGTATAACACTGGTGTACAGTACTGGTGGGTACAGGTCTGTCACTGTATAGCACCCCGGTACAGTACTGGTGGGAACAGGTCTGTTACTGTATAACACTGGGGCACAGTACTAGTGGGGACAGGTCTGTCAATGTATAACAATGGGGTACAGTACTGGTGGGTTCAGGTCTGTCAATATATAACACTGGGGTACAGTACTACTGGGTACAGGTCTGTCACTGTATAACACCGGGGTACAGTACTGGTGGGTACAGGTCTGTCACTATAACACTGGGGTACAGTACTGGTGGGTTCAGGTCTGTCACTGTATAACACTGGTGTACAATACTGGTGTGTACAGATCTGTCACTGTATAACACTGGGGTACAGTACAGGTGGGTACAGGTCTGTCACTGTATAACACTGGGGTACAGTACCGGTGGGTGCAGGTCTGTCACTGTATAACACTGGGGTACAATACTGGTGGGTACAGTTTTGTCATTGTATAACACTGTGGTGCAGTCCTGTTCATTGCCGGTTTGTCACTGTATAACACTGGAGTACAGTACTGGTGGGCACAGGTCTGTCACTGTATAACTCTGGGTACAATACTGGTGGGTACAGGTCTGTCACTGTATAACTCTGGGTACAATACTGGTGGGTACAGGTCTGTCACTGTATAATACTGGGGTGAAGCATTGGTGGGAACAGGTCTGTCAATGTATAACACTGGGGCACAGTATTGGAGGGTACTGGTCTGTCACTGTATAAAACTGGGGTACAGTACTGGTGGGTACAGGTCTGTCACTGTATAACACTGGTGTACAGTATTGGTGGGTACAGGTCTGTCACTGTTTAACACTGGGATACAGTACTGGTGGGATCAGGTCTGTCACTGTATAACACTGATGTACTTTTCTGGTGAGTACAGGTCTGTCACTGTATAACACTGGGATACAGTACTGGTGGGCCACGTTCTGTCACTGTATAACACTGGGATACAGTACTGGTGGGTACAGGTCTGTCACTGTATAATGCTGAGGTACAGTACTGGTGGGTACAGGTCTGTCACTGTATAACACTGGGGTACAGTACTGGGGGGTACCGGTCTGTCACTGTATAACAATGGGGTACAGTATTGGTGGGTACAGGACTGTTACTGTATATCACTGGGCTACAGTACAGGTGCGGTCAGGTCTGTTAATGTATAACACTGGGGTACAGTACTGATCGGTACAGGTTGGTCACTGTATAACACTGGGGTACAGTACTGGTGCGAACCGGTCTGTGGCCGTATAACACTGGCGCATAATGTTGGTGGGTACAGGTCTGTCATTGTATAACATTGGGGTACAGGAGTGGTGGGTACAAGTCTGTCACTGTATAACACGGGGGTACAGTACTGGTGTGCACAGGTCTGTCACTGTATAAACTGGAGTACAGTACTGGTGGGTACAGGTCTGTCACTGTATAAGACTGGGGTACAGTGCTGGTGGGTACACGTCTGTCACTCGATAACTCTGGGGTACTGTACTGGTGGGTACATGTCCGTCACTGTTTAACACGGGCACAGTACTGGTGGGTACAAGTCTGTCAATGCATAACACTGGGGTACAGTAATGGTGGGTACAGTTCTGTCAGTGTATAATACTGGGGTACTGTACTGGGGGGTTCAGGTCTGTCACTGTATTACACTGGAGTACAGTACTGTTGGGTACAGGTCTGTCACTGAATAACACTGGGGTACAGTACTGGTGGGTACAGGTCTGTTACTGTGTAACACTGGGGTACAGTACTGGTGGGTACAGGTTTGTCATTGTATAACACTAGGGTACAGTACTGGTGGGAACAGGTCTGTCACTGTATAACACTGGGGTACAGTTTATGGTGGGAACAGGTATGTCACTGTCTAACACTGGGAAACAGTACTGGTGGGTGCAGGTCTGTCACTGTATAATATTGGGGTACAGTAATGGTGGGTACTGGTCTGTCAGTGTATAATACAGGTACAGTACTGGTGCGCACAGGTCTGTCACTGTATAACACTGGGGTACAGTACTGGTGGGTACAGGTCTATCGCTATACAACACTGGGGTACAGTACTGGTGGGTACAGGTCTGTCGCCATATAACACTGGGGTACAGCACTGGTGGGTACAAGTCTGTCACTGTATCACACTGGGGTACAGTACTGGTGGGTATAGGTCTGTCACTGTATAACACTGGAAAACAGTACTGGTGGGAACATGTCTGTCACTATAACACTGGGGTACAGTACTGGTAGGTATAGGTCTGTCACTGTATAACACTGGGATACATTACTGGTGGGTACAGGTCTGTCGCTGTATAACACTGGGGTGAAATATTGGTGGGAACAGGTCTGTCACTGTATAACACTGGAGTGCAGTATTGGTGGGAACAGGTCTGTCACTGTACAACACTGGTATACAATACTGGTGTGTACAGGTCTGTCACTGTATAACACAGAGGCACAGTACTGGTCGGTACTTCTCTGTCACTGTATATCATTGTGTTACTGTTCTGGTGGGTACAGGTCTGTCACTGTATAACACTAGGGTACAGTACTGGTGGGTTGAGGTCTGTCACTGTATAACTCTGGGTACAGTACTGGTGGGTACAGGTCTGTCGCTGTATAACACTGGGGTTCAGTATTGGTGGGAATAGGTCTGTCACTTTATAACACTGGGGTACAGTACTGGTGGGTACAGGCCTGTCACTGTACAACATTGGTGTACAATACTGGTGTGTACATGTCTGTCACTGTATAACACTGGGGTACAGTACTGGTGGGTACAAGTCTGTCACTGTATAACACTGGGGTACAGTACTGGTGGGGACAGGTCTGTCGCTGTATAACACTGGGGAACAGTATTGGTGGGTACAGGTCTGTCACTGTATAAAACTGCGGTACAGTACTGGTGGGTACAGGTCTGTCACTGTATAGCACCCCGGTACAGTACTGGTGGGAACAGGTCTGTTACTGTATAACACTGGGGCACAGTACTAGTGGGGACAGGTCTGTCAATGTATAACAATGGGGTACAGTACTGGTGGGTTCAGGTCTGTCAATATATAACACTGGGGTACAGTACTACTGGGTACAGGTCTGTCACTGTATAACACTGGTGTACAGTACTGGTGGGTACAGGTCTGTCACTGTATAGCACCCCGGTACAGTACTGGTGGGAACAGGTCTGTTACTGTATAACACTGGGGCACAGTACTAGTGGGGACAGGTCTGTCAATGTATAACAATGGGGTACAGTACTGGTGGGTTCAGGTCTGTCAATATATAACACTGGGGTACAGTACTACTGGGTACAGGTCTGTCACTGTATAACACCGGGGTACAGTACTGGTGGGTTCAGGTCTGTCACTGTATAACACTGGTGTACAATACTGGTGTGTACAGATCTGTCACTGTATAACACTGGGGTACAGTACAGGTGGGTACAGGTCTGTCACTGTATAACACTGGGGTACAGTACCGGTGGGTGCAGGTCTGTCACTGTATAACACTGGGGTACAATACTGGTGGGTACAGTTTTGTCATTGTATAACACTGTGGTGCAGTCCTGTTCATTGCCGGTTTGTCACTGTATAACACTGGAGTACAGTACTGGTGGGCACAGGTCTGTCACTGTATAACTCTGGGTACAATACTGGTGGGTACAGGTCTGTCACTGTATAACTCTGGGTACAATACTGGTGGGTACAGGTCTGTCACTGTATAATACTGGGGTGAAGCATTGGTGGGAACAGGTCTGTCAATGTATAACACTGGGGCACAGTATTGGAGGGTACTGGTCTGTCACTGTATAAAACTGGGGTACAGTACTGGTGGGTACAGGTCTGTCACTGTATAACACTGGTGTACAGTATTGGTGGGTACAGGTCTGTCACTGTTTAACACTGGGATACAGTACTGGTGGGATCAGGTCTGTCACTGTATAACACTGATGTACTTTTCTGGTGAGTACAGGTCTGTCACTGTATAACACTGGGATACAGTACTGGTGGGCCACGTTCTGTCACTGTATAACACTGGGATACAGTACTGGTGGGTACAGGTCTGTCACTGTATAATGCTGAGGTACAGTACTGGTGGGTACAGGTCTGTCACTGCATAACACTTGGGTACAGTACTGGTGGATACCGGTCTGACACTGTATAACACTGGGATACAGTACTGGGGGTTACCGGTCTGTCACTCTATAACACTGGGGTACAATGCCTGTTGGTACACGTCTGTCACTGTATAAAACTGGGATACAGTACTGGTGGGTACAGGTCTGTCACTGTATAACACTGGGGTACAGTACTGGGGGGTACCGGTCTGTCACTGTATAACAATGGGGTACAGTATTGGTGGGTACAGGACTGTTACTGTATATCACTGGGCTACAGTACAGGTGCGGTCAGGTCTGTTAATGTATAACACTGGGGTACAGTACTGATCGGTACAGGTTGGTCACTGTATAACACTGGGGTACAGTACTGGTGCGAACCGGTCTGTGGCCGTATAACACTGGCGCATAATGTTGGTGGGTACAGGTCTGTCATTGTATAACATTGGGGTACAGGAGTGGTGGGTACAAGTCTGTCACTGTATAACACGGGGGTACAGTACTGGTGTGCACAGGTCTGTCACTGTATAAACTGGAGTACAGTACTGGTGGGTACAGGTCTGTCACTGTATAAGACTGGGGTACAGTGCTGGTGGGTACACGTCTGTCACTCGATAACTCTGGGGTACTGTACTGGTGGGTACATGTCCGTCACTGTTTAACACGGGCACAGTACTGGTGGGTACAAGTCTGTCAATGCATAACACTGGGGTACAGTAATGGTGGGTACAGTTCTGTCAGTGTATAATACTGGGGTACTGTACTGGGGGGTTCAGGTCTGTCACTGTATTACACTGGAGTACAGTACTGTTGGGTACAGGTCTGTCACTGAATAACACTGGGGTACAGTACTGGTGGGTACAGGTCTGTTACTGTGTAACACTGGGGTACAGTACTGGTGGGTACAGGTTTGTCATTGTATAACACTAGGGTACAGTACTGGTGGGAACAGGTCTGTCACTGTATAACACTGGGGTACAGTTTATGGTGGGAACAGGTATGTCACTGTCTAACACTGGGAAACAGTACTGGTGGGTGCAGGTCTGTCACTGTATAATATTGGGGTACAGTAATGGTGGGTACTGGTCTGTCAGTGTATAATACAGGTACAGTACTGGTGCGCACAGGTCTGTCACTGTATAACACTGGGGTACAGTACTGGTGGGTACAGGTCTATCGCTATACAACACTGGGGTACAGTACTGGTGGGTACAGGTCTGTCGCCATATAACACTGGGGTACAGCACTGGTGGGTACAAGTCTGTCACTGTATCACACTGGGGTACAGTACTGGTGGGTATAGGTCTGTCACTGTATAACACTGGAAAACAGTACTGGTGGGAACATGTCTGTCACTATAACACTGGGGTACGGTACTGGTGGGTACAGGTTTGTCACTGTATAACACAGGGGTGCAGTAATGGTGGGTACATGTTTGTCACTGTGTAACACTGGGGTACAGTACTGGTAGGTATAGGTCTGTCACTGTATAACACTGGGATACATTACTGGTGGGTACAGGTCTGTCGCTGTATAACACTGGGGTGAAATATTGGTGGGAACAGGTCTGTCACTGTATAACACTGGAGTGCAGTATTGGTGGGAACAGGTCTGTCACTGTACAACACTGGTATACAATACTGGTGTGTACAGGTCTGTCACTGTATAACACAGAGGCACAGTACTGGTCGGTACTTCTCTGTCACTGTATATCATTGTGTTACTGTTCTGGTGGGTACAGGTCTGTCACTGTATAACACTAGGGTACAGTACTGGTGGGTTGAGGTCTGTCACTGTATAACTCTGGGTACAGTACTGGTGGGTACAGGTCTGTCGCTGTATAACACTGGGGTTCAGTATTGGTGGGAATAGGTCTGTCACTTTATAACACTGGGGTACAGTACTGGTGGGTACAGGCCTGTCACTGTACAACACTGGTGTACAATACTGGTGTGTACATGTCTGTCACTGTATAACACTGGGGTACAGTACTGGTGGGTACAGGTCTGTCACTGTATAACACTGGGGTACAGTACTGGTGGGTGCAGGTCTGTTACTGTATTACAGTGGAGTACAGTACTGCTGGGTACAGGTCTGTCACAGAATAACACTGGGGTACAGTACTGGTGGGTACAGGTCTGTCACTGTATAAAACTGGGTTACAGTCCTGGTGGGTACAGGTCTGTCACTGTATAACACTGGGGTACAGTACTGGTGGGTACAGGTCTGTCACTGTATAACACTGGGGTACAGTACTGGTGGGTACAGGTCTGTCACTGTGTAGCACTGGGGTATAGTAATGGTGGGTACAGGTCTGTCATTGTATAACACTAGGGTAATATTCTGGTGGGTACAGGTCTGTCACTGTATAACGCTAGGTTACATTAATGGTGGGTACAGATCTGTCACTGTATAAAACAGGGGTAAAGTACTGGTGGGTTCAGGTCTGTCACTGTATAACAATGGGGTACAGTACTGGTGGGAACAGGTCTGTTACTGTATAACACTGGGGTACAGTACTAGTGGGTACAGGTCTGTCAATGTATAACAATGGGGTACAGTACTGGTGGGTTCAGGTCTGTCAATATATAACACTGGGGTACAGTACTACTGGATACAGGTCTGTCACTGTATAACACAGTTGTACAGTACTGGTGGGAGCAGGTATATCACTGTATAACACCGGGGTACAGTACTGGTGGGTACAGGTCAGACACTTTATAACACTGGGGTACATTACTGGTGGGTTCAGGTCTGTCACTGTATAACACTGGGTTACATGACTGGTAGGTTCAGGTCTGTCATTGTATAACACTGGGGTACAGTCCTGGTGGGTACAGGTCTGTCACTGTATAACACTGGGGTACAGTACTGGTGGGTTCAGGTCTGTCACTGTATAATGGTGGGTTCAGGTCTGTCACTGTTTAACACTGGGGCACAGTACTGGTGGGTACAGGTCTGTCACTGTATAACAGTGGGTTACAGTACTGGTGGATACAGATCTGTCAATGTATAACACTGGGGTACTGTACTGGTGGGCACAGGTCTGTCACTGTATAACACTGGGGTACAGTACTGGTGGGTACATGTCTGTCACTGTATAACACTGGGCTACAGTACTGGTGGGTTCAGGTCTGTCACTGTATAACACTGGGGTACAGTAATGGTGGGATCAGGTCTGTCACTGTAGAATACTGGGGCACAGTACTGGTGGGAACAGGTCTGTCACTGTATAACACTGGGGTACAGTACTGGTGGGTACAGGTCTGTCACTGTATAACACTGGGGTACAGTACTGGTGGGAACAGGTCTGTCACTGTATAACACTGGGGCACAGTACTGGTGGGGACAGGCCAGTCACTGTATAACACTGGGGTACAGTACTGGTGGGGACAGGTCAGTCACTGTATAACACTGGGGTGCAGTCCTGGTGGGTACAGGTCTGTCACTGTATAACACTGGGGTACAGTACTGGTGGGGACAGGTCTGTCTCTGTATAACACTGGGGTACAGTACTGGTGGGGACATGTCAGTCACTGTATAACACTGGGGTGCAGTCCTGGTGGGTACAAGTCTGTCACTGTATAACACTGGGGTACAGTACTGGTGGGGACAGGTCTGTCGCTGTATAACACTGGGGAACAGTATTGGTGGGTACAGGTCTGTCACTGTATAAAACTGCGGTACAGTACTGGTGGGTACAAGTCTGTCACTGTATAGCACCCCGGTACAGTACTGGTGGGAACAGGTCTGTTACTGTATAACACTGGGGCACAGTACTAGTGGGGACAGGTCTGTCAATGTATAACAATGGGGTACAGTACTGGTGGGTTCAGGTCTGTCAATATATAACACTGGGGAACAGTACTACTGGGTACAGGTCTGTCACTGTATAACACTGGTGTACAGTACTGGTGGGTACAGGTCTGTCACTGTATAGCACCCCGGTACAGTACTGGTGGGAACAGGTCTGTTACTGTATAACACTGGGGCACAGTACTAGTGGGGACAGGTCTGTCAATGTATAACAATGGGGTACAGTACTGGTGGGTTCAGGTCTGTCAATATATAACACTGGGGTACAGTACTACTGGGTACAGGTCTGTCACTGTATAACACCGGGGTACAGTACTGGTGGGTACAGGTCTGTCACTATAACACTGGGGTACAGTACTGGTGGGTTCAGGTCTGTCACTGTATAACACTGGTGTACAATACTGGTGTGTACAGATCTGTCACTGTATAACACTGGGGTACAGTACAGGTGGGTACAGGTCTGTCACTGTATAACACTGGGGTACAGTACTGGTGGGTGCAGGTCTGTCACTGTATAACACTGGGGTACATTACTGGTGGGTACAGTTTTGTCATTGTATAACACTGTGGTGCAGTCCTGTTCATTGCCGGTTTGTCACTGTATAACACTGGAGTACAGTACTGGTGGGCACAGGTCTGTCACTGTATAACTCTGGGTACAATACTGGTGGGTACAGGTCTGTCACTGTATAACTCTGGGTACAATACTGGTGGGTACAGGTCTGTCACTGTATAATACTGGGGTGAAGCATTGGTGGGAACAGGTCTGTCAATGTATAACACTGGGGCACAGTATTGGAGGGTACTGGTCTGTCACTGTATAAAACTGGGGTACAGTACTGGTGGGTACAGGTCTGTCACTGTATAACACTGGTGTACAGTATTGGTGGGTACAGGTCTGTCACTGTTTAACACTGGGATACAGTACTGGTGGGATCAGGTCTGTCACTGTATAACACTGATGTACTTTTCTGGTGAGTACAGGTCTGTCACTGTATAACACTGGGATACAGTACTGGTGGGCCACGTTCTGTCACTGTATAACACTGGGATACAGTACTGGTGGGTACAGGTCTGTCACTGTATAATGCTGAGGTACAGTACTGGTGGGTACAGGTCTGTCACTGCATAACACTTGGGTACAGTACTGGTGGATACCGGTCTGACACTGTATAACACTGGGATACAGTACTGGGGGTTACCGGTCTGTCACTCTATAACACTGGGGTACAATGCCTGTTGGTACACGTCTGTCACTGTATAAAACTGGGATACAGTACTGGTGGGTACAGGTCTGTCACTGTATAACACTGGGGTACAGTACTGGGGGGTACCGGTCTGTCACTGTATAACAATGGGGTACAGTATTGGTGGGTACAGGACTGTTACTGTATATCACTGGGCTACAGTACAGGTGCGGTCAGGTCTGTTAATCTATAACACTGGGGTACAGTACTGATCGGTACAGGTTGGTCACTGTATAACACTGGGGTACAGTACTGGTGCGAACCGGTCTGTGGCCGTATAACACTGGCGCATAATGTTGGTGGGTACAGGTCTGTCATTGTATAACATTGGGGTACAGGAGTGGTGGGTACAAGTCTGTCACTGTATAACACGGGGGTACAGTACTGGTGTGCACAGGTCTGTCACTGTATAAACTGGAGTACAGTACTGGTGGGTACAGGTCTGTCACTGTATAAGACTGGGGTACAGTGCTGGTGGGTACACGTCTGTCACTCTATAACTCTGGGGTACTGTACTGGTGGGTACATGTCCGTCACTGTTTAACACGGGCACAGTACTGGTGGGTACAAGTCTGTCAATGCATAACACTGGGGTACAGTAATGGTGGGTACAGTTCTGTCAGTGTATAATACTGGGGTACTGTACTGGGGGGTTCAGGTCTGTCACTGTATTACACTGGAGTACAGTACTGTTGGGTACAGGTCTGTCACTGAATAACACTGGGGTACAGTACTGGTGGGTACAGGTCTGTTACTGTGTAACACTGGGGTACAGTACTGGTGGGTACAGGTTTGTCATTGTATAACACTAGGGTACAGTACTGGTGGGAACAGGTCTGTCACTGTATAACACTGGGGTACAGTTTATGGTGGGAACAGGTATGTCACTGTCTAACACTGGGAAACAGTACTGGTGGGTGCAGGTCTGTCACTGTATAATATTGGGGTACAGTAATGGTGGGTACTGGTCTGTCAGTGTATAATACAGGTACAGTACTGGTGCGCACAGGTCTGTCACTGTATAACACTGGGGTACAGTACTGGTGGGTACAGGTCTATCGCTATATAACACTGGGGTACAGTACTGGTGGGTACAGGTCTGTCGCCATATAACACTGGGGTACAGCACTGGTGGGTACAAGTCTGTCACTGTATCACACTGGGGTACAGTATTGGTGGGTATAGGTCTGTCACTGTATAACACTGGAAAACAGTACTGGTGGGAACATGTCTGTCACTATAACACTGGGGTACGGTACTGGTGGGTACAGGTTTGTCACTGTATAACACAGGGGTGCAGTAATGGTGGGTACATGTTTGTCACTGTGTAACACTGGGGTACAGTACTGGTAGGTATAGGTCTGTCACTGTATAACACTGGGATACATTACTGGTGGGTACAGGTCTGTCGCTGTATAACACTGGGGTGAAATATTGGTGGGAACAGGTCTGTCACTGTATAACACTGGAGTGCAGTATTGGTGGGAACAGTTCTGTCACTGTACAACACTGGTATACAATACTGGTGTGTACAGGTCTGTCACTGTATAACACGGGCACAGTACTGGTCGGTACTTCTCTGTCACTGTATATCATTGTGTTACTGTTCTGGTGGGTACAGGTCTGTCACTGTATAACACTAGGGTACAGTACTGGTGGGTTGAGGTCTGTCACTGTATAACTCTGGGTACAGTACTGGTGGGTACAGGTCTGTCGCTGTATAACACTGGGGTTCAGTATTGGTGGGAATAGGTCTGTCACTTTATAACACTGGGGTACAGTACTGGTGGGTACAGGCCTGTCACTGTACAACACTGGTGTACAATACTGGTGTGTACATGTCTGTCACTGTATAACACTGGGGTACAGTACTGGTGGGTACAGGTCTGTCACTGTTTAACACTGGGGTGCAGTACTGGTGGGTGCAGGTCTGTTACTGTATTACACTGGAGTACAGTACTGCTGGGTACAGGTCTGTCACAGAATAACGCTGGGGTACAGTACTGGTGGGTACAGGTCTGTCACTGTATAAAACTGGGTTACAGTCCTGGTGGGTACAGGTCTGTCACTGTATAACACTGGGGTACAGTACTGGTGGGTACAGGTCTGTCACTGTATAACACTGGGGTACAGTACTGGTGGGTACAGGTCTGTCACTGTGTAGCACTGGGGTATGGTAATGGTGGGTACAGGTCTGTCATTGTATAACACTAGGGTAATATTCTGGTGGGTACAGGTCTGTCACTGTATAACGCTAGGTTACATTAATGGTGGGTACAGATCTGTCACTGCATAAAACAGGGGTAAGGTACTGGTGGGTTCAGGTCTGTCACTGTATAACAATGGGGTACAGTACTGGTGGGAACAGGTCTGTTACTGTATAACACTGGGGTACAGTACTAGTGGGTACAGGTCTGTCAATGTATAACAATGGGGTACAGTACTGGTGGGTTCAGGTCTGTCAATATATAACACTGGGGTACAGTTCTACTGGATACAGGTCTGTCACTGTATAACACTGGTGTACAGTACTGGTGGGAGCAGGTAAAGCACTGTATAACACCGGGGTACAGTACTGGTGGGTACAGGTCAGACACTTTATAACACTGGGGTACATTACTGGTGGATTCAGGTCTGTCACTGTATAACACTGGGTTACATGACTGGTAGGTTCAGGTCTGTCATTGTATAACACTGGGGTACAGTCCTGGTGGGTACAGGTCTGTCACTGTATAACACTGGGGTACAGTACTGGTGGGTTCAGGTCTGTCACTGTATAATGGTGGGTTCAGGTCTGTCACTGTTTAACACTGGGGCACAGTACTGGTGGGTACAGGTCTGTCACTGTATAACAGTGGGTTACAGTACTGGTGGATACAGGTCTGTCAATGTATAACACTGGGGTACTGTACTGGTGGGCACAGGTCTGTCACTGTATAACACTGGGGTACAGTACTGGTGGGTACATGTCTGTCACTGTATAACACTGGGCTACAGTACTGGTGGGTTCAGGTCTGTCACTGTATAACACTGGGGTACAGTAATGGTGGGATCAGGTCTGTCACTGTAGAATACTGGGGCACAGTACTGGTGGGAACAGGTCTGTCACTGTATAACACTGGGGTACAGTACTGGTGGGTACAGGTCTGTCACTGTATAACACTGGGGTACAGTACTGGTGGGAACAGGTCTGTCACTGTATAACACTGGGGCACAGTACTGGTGGGGACAGGCCAGTCACTGTATAACACTGGGGTACAGTACTGGTGGGGACAGGTCAGTCACTGTATAACACTGGGGTGCAGTCCTGGTGGGTACAGGTCTGTCACTGTATAACACTGGGGTACAGTACTGGTGGGGACAGGTCTGTCGCTGTATAACACTGGGGTACAGTACTGGTGGGGACATGTCAGTCACTGTATAACACTGGGGTGCAGTCCTGGTGGGTACAAGTCTGTCACTGTATAACACTGGGGTACAGTACTGGTGGGGACAGGTCTGTCGCTGTATAACACTGGGGAACAGTATTGGTGGGTACAGGTCTGTCACTGTATAAAACTGCGGTACAGTACTGGTGGGTACAGGTCTGTCACTGTATAACAATGGGGTACAGTACTGGTGGGTTCATGTCTGTCAATATATAACACTGGGGTACAGTACTACTGGGTACAGGTCTGTCACTGTATAACACTGGTGTACAGTACTGGTGGGTACAGGTCTGTCACTGTATAGCACCCCGGTACAGTACTGGTGGGAACAGGTCTGTTACTGTATAACACTGGGGCACAGTAATAGTGGGGACAGGTCTGTCAATGAAAACAATGGGGTACAGTACTGGTGGGTTCAGGTCTGTCAATATATAACACTGGGGTACAGTACTACTGGGTACAGGTCTGTCACTGTATAACACCGGGGTACAGTACTGGTGGGTACAGGTCTGTCATTGTATAACACTGGGGTACATTACTGGTGGGTTCAGGTCTGTCACTGTATAACACTGGGTTACATTACTGGTAGGTTCAGGTCTGTCATTGTATAACACTGGGGTACAGTCCTGGTGGGTACAGGTCTGTCACTGTATTACACTGGGGTACAGTACTGGTGGGTTCAGGTCTGTCACTGTATAACACTGGGCTACAGTAATGGTGGGTTCAGGTCTGTCACTGTTTAACACTGGGGCACAGCACTGGTGGGTACAGGTCTGTCACTGTATAACAGTGGGTTACAGTACTGGTGGGTACAGGTCTGTCAATGTACAACACTGGGGTACTGTACTGGTGGGTACAGGTCTGTCACTGTATAACACTGGGGTACAGTACTGGTGGGTACAGGTCTGTCACTGTATAACACTGGGGTACAGTAATGGTGGGTACAGGTCTGTCACTGTATAACACTGGGGTACAGTACTGGTGGGTACAGGTCTGTCAATGTATAACAATGGGGTACAGTACTGGTGGGTACAGATCTGTCACTGTATAACACTGAGGTAAAGAACTGGTGGGTTCAGGTCTGTCACTGTATAAAACTGGGGTACAGTACTGGTGGGTACAGGTCTGTCACTGTATAACACTGGGGTACAGTACTGGTGAGAACAGATCTGTTACTGAATAACACTGGGGTACAGTACTGGTGAGGACAGGTCAGTCACTGTATAACACTGGGGTGCAGTACTGGCGGGTGCAGGATTGTCACTAACACTGCGCTACAGTACTGATGGGTACAGGTCTGTCACTGTATAACACTGGGGTACAGTACTGGTGGGTACAGGTCTGTCACTGTATAACACTGGGGTACAGTGCTGGTGGGTACAGGTGTGTCACTGTATAACACTGGAGTATACTATTGGTGGGTACAGCTCTGTCACTGTATAACACTGGGGTACAGTACTGGTGGCGACAGGACTGTCACTGTACAACACTGGGGTACAGTGCTGGTTGGTGCAGTTCAGTCACTGTATAACACTGGTACAGTACTGGTGGGTACAGTTCTGTCACTGTATAACACTGGGGTACTGTACTGGTGGCTACATCTCTGTCACTGTATGACATTGGGTACAGTTCTGGGGGTGACAGCTCTGTCACTGTGTAACACTAGGTTACAGTAGTGGTGTGCACACGTCTGTCACTGTAAAACACTGGGGTGCAGTACTGGTGGATACAGGTCTGTCACTGTATAACGCTGGGGTACAGTACTGGAGGGTACAGGTCTGTCACTGTATAACACTGGGGTACAGTACTGGTGGGTACAGGTCTGTTACTGTATAACACTGGGGTACAGTACTGGTGGGCACAGGTCTGTCACTGTGCAACACTGGGGTATAGTTCTGGTAGGTACAGGTCTGTCACAGTATAACACTGGGGTACAGTACTGGTGGGTACATGTCTGTCACTGTATAACATTGGGGTACAGTACTGGTGGAAACTGGTCTGTCACTGTATAACTGGGGTACGGTAATGCTGGGTACAGGTCTGTCACTGTATAACTGGGGTACAGTATTGCTGGGTACGTGTCTGTCACTGTATAACTGGGTTACAGTACTGGTGGGTACAGGTCTGTCACTGTACGACGGGTACAATATTGGTGGTACAGGTCTGTCACTGTATAACACTGGGGTACAGTGCTGGTGGGTGCAGGTCTGTCACTGTATAACATTGGGGTACTGTACTGATGGGTACAGGTCTGTCACTGTTTAACACTGGGGTACAGCACTGGTGGGTACAGGTCTGTCACTGTATAACACTGGACTGCAGTAACGGTGGGTACCGGTCTGTCTCTGTAAAACACTGGGGTACAGTACTAGTGGGTACAAGGCTGTCACTGTATAACACTCGGTTACAGTACTGGTGGGGACAGGTCTGTCGCAGCATATCATTGGGGTTCAGTGCTGGTGGGTACAGGTCTGTCGCTGTATAGCACTGGGGTACAGTACTGGTGGCTACAGGTCTGTCACTGTATAACTGGGGTACAGTATTGCTGGGTACGTGTCTGTCACTGTATAACTGGGTTACAGTACTGGTGGGTACAGGTCTGTCACTGTACTACGGCTACAATTTTGGTGGTACAGGTCTGTCACTGTATAACACTGGGGTACAGTGCTGGTGCGTACAGGTCTGTCACTGTATAACACTGGGGTACAGTACTGGTGGGTACAGGTCTGTTGCTGTATAACATTGGAGTACTGTACTGATGGGTACAGGTCTGTCACTGTATAACACTGGGGTACAGTACTGGTGGGTACAGGTCTGTCACTGTACAACACCAGGGTACAGTACTGGTGGGTACAGGTCTGTCACTGTATAACACTGGGGTACAGTACTGGTGGGTACAGGTCTGTCACTGTTTAACACTGGGGTACAGCACTGGTGGGTACAGGTCTGTCACTGTATAACACTGGACTGCAGTACCGGTGGGTACCGGTCTGTCACTGTAAAACACTGGGGTACAGTACTGGTGGGTACAAGTCTGTCACTGTATAACACTCGGTTACAGTACTGGTGGGGACAGGTCTGTCGCAGTATATCATTGGGGTTCAGTGCTGGTGGGTTCAGGTCTGTCGCTGTATAGCACTGGGGTACAGTACTGGTGGCTACATGTCTGTCACTGTACAACACTGGGGTACAGTGCTGGTGGGTACAGTTCAGTCACTGTATAACACTGGGTTACAGTACTGGTGTGTACACGTCTGTCACTGTATAACACTGGAGTGCAGTATTGGTGGGTACAGGTCTGTCACACTATAAAACTGTGGTACAGTACTGGTGGGTACAGGTCTGTCACTGTATAACACTGGGGTACAGCACTGGTGGGTACAGGTCTGTCACTGTATAACACTGGGTTACAGTACTGGTGTGTACACGTCTGTCACTGTATAACACTGGAGTACAGTATTGGTGGGTACAGGTCTGTCACACTATAAAACTGTGGTACAGTACTGGTGGGTACAGGTCTGTCACTGTATAACACTGGGGTACAGCACTGGTGGGTACAGGTCTGTCACTGTATAACACTGGGGTACAGTGCTGGTGGGTACAGGTCTGTCACTGTATAACACTGGGGTACAGTACTGGTGGGTACAGGTCTGTCGCTGTATAACACTGGGGTACAGTCCTGGTGGGTACAGGTCTGTAGCTGTATAACACTGGGGTACAGTACTGGTGGGTGCAGGTCTGTCGCTGTATAACACTGGGGTACAGTACTGGTGGGTACAGGTCTGTTGCTGTATAACACTGGGGTACAGTACTGGTGGGTACAGGTCTGTTGCTGTATAACACTGGGGTACTGTACTGATGGGTACAGGTCTGTCACTGTATAACACTGGGGTACAGTACTGGTGGGTACAGGTCTGTCACTGTATAACACCAGGGTACAGTACTGGTGGGTACAGGTCTGTCACTGTATAACACTGGGGTACAGTACTGGTGGGTACAGGTCTGTCACTGTTTAACACTGGGGTACAGCACTGGTGGGTACAGGTCTATCACTGTGTAACACTGGACTGCAGTACCGGTGGGTACCGGTCTGTCACTGTAAAACACTGGGGTACAGTACTGGTGGGTACAAGTCTGTCACTGTATAACACTCGGTTACAGTACTGGTGGGGACAGGTCTGTCGCACTATATCATTGGGGTTCAGTGCTGGTGGGTACAGGTCTGTCGCTGTATAGCACTGGGGTACAGTACTGGTGGCTACAGGTCTGTCACTGTACAACACTGCGGTACAGTGCTGGTGGGTACAGTTCAGTCACTGTATAACACTGGGTTACAGTACTGGTGTGTACACGTCTGTCACTGTATAACACTGGGGTGCAGTACTGGTGGGTACAGGTCTGTCACTGTATAACACTGGAGTACATTATTGGTGGGTACAGGTCTGTCACACTATAAAACTGTGGTACAGTACTGGTGGGTACGGGTCTGTCACTGTAAAAACTGGATGCAGTACTGGTGGGTACAGGTCTGTGAAAGTATAACACTGGGGTACAGTACTGGTGGGTACAGGTCTGTCACTGTATAACACTGGGGTACATTACTGGTGGGGACAGGTCTGTCACTGTATAACACTGGGGTACTTTACTGGTGGGTACAGGTCTGTCAATGCATAACACTGGGGCACAGTACTGGTGGGTACAGGTTTGTCACTATAACAATGGGGTACAGTACTGGTGGGGACAGGTCTGTCACTGTATAATACTGGGGTACAGTACTGGTGGGTACAGGTCTGTCACTGTTTAACACTGGGGCACAGCACTGGTGGGTACAGGTCTGTCACTGTATAACAGTGGGTTACAGTACTGGTGGGTACAGGTCTGTCAATGTATAACACTGGGGTACTGTACTGGTGGGTACAGGTCTGTCACTGTATAACACTGGGGTACAGTACTGGTGGGTACAGGTCTGTCACTGTATAACACTGGGGTACAGTACTGGTGGGTACAGGTCTGTCACTGTATAGCACTGGGGTATAGTAATGGTGGGTACAGGTCTGTCACTGTATAACACTGGGGTACAGTACTGGTGGGTACAGGTCTGTCAATGTATAACAATGGGGTACAGTACTGGTGGGTACAGATCTGTCACTGTATAACACTGAGGTAAAGAACTGGTGGGTTCAGGTCTGTCACTGTATAAAACTGGGGTACAGTACTGGTGGGTACAGGTCTGTCACTGTATAACACTGGGGTACAGTACTGGTGGGTAAAGGTCAGCCACTGTATAACACTGGGGTGCAGTACTGGCGGGTGCAGGATTGTCACTAACACTGCGCTACAGTACTGATGGGTACAGGTCTGTCACTGTATAACACTGGGGTACAGTACTGGTGGGTACAGGTCTGTCACTGTATAACACTGGGGTACAGTGCTGGTGGGTACAGGTCTTTCACTGTATAACACTGGGGTACAGTACTGGTGGGTACAGGTCTGTCACTGTTTAACACGGGTACAGTACTGGTGGGTACAGGTGTGTCAGTGTATAACACTGTGGTACAGTACTGGTGGGTACAGGTCTGTCACTGTATAACACTGGAGTACAGCACTGGTGGGTACAGGTCTGTCACTGTATAACATTGGGGTACAGTACTGGTGGGTACAAGCCTGTCACTGTATAACACTGGGGTACAGTACTGGTGGGTCCAGGTCTTTCACTGTACAACACTGGGGTACAGTACTGGTGGGTACAGGTCTGTCACTGTATAACACTGGAGTACAGCACTGGTGGGTACAGGTCTGTCACTGTATAACATTGGGGTACAGTACTGGTGGGTACAAGCCTGTCACTGTATAACACTGGGGTACAGTACTGGTGGGTACATGTCTTTCACTGTATAAAACTGGGGCACAGTACTGGTGGGTACAAGCCTGTCACTGTATAACACTGGGGTGCAGTTCTGGTAGGTACAGGTCTGTCACTGTATAACACTGGGGTACAGTACTGTTGGTTACAGGTCTGTCACTTTATAACATTGGGGTACAGTACTGGTGGGTACAGGTCTGTCACTGTATAACATTAGGGTACAGTACTGGTGGATACTGGTCTGTCACTGTGTAACTGGTGTACAGTAATGCTGGTTACAGGTCTGTCACTGTATAACTGGGGTACAGTATTGGTGGGTACGTGTCTGTCATTGTATAACTGAGTTACAGTACTGGTGGGTACAGGTCTGTCACTGTACGACGGGTACAATATTGGTGGTACAGGTCTGTCACTGTATAACACTGGGGTACAGTGCTGGTGGGTACAGGTCTGTCACTGTATAACTCTGGGGTACTGTACTGGTGGGTACAGGTCTGTCACTGCATAACACTGGGGTACAGTACTGGTGGGTACAGGTCTGTCACTGTTTTACACTGGGGTACAGCACTGGTGGGTACAGGTCTGTCACTGTATAACACTGGGGTACAATGCTGGTGGGTACAGGTCTGTCACTGTATAACACTGGGGTACAGCACTGGTGGGTACAGGTCTGTCGCTGTATAACACTGGGGTACAGTCCTGGTGGGTACAGGTCTGTAACTGTATAACACTGGGGTACAGTACTGGTGGGTACAGGGCTGTCGCTGTATAACACTGGGGTACAGTACTGGTGGGTACAGGTCTCTCACTGTATAACACTGGGGTACAGTACTGGTGGGTACAGGTCTGTCGCTGTATAACACTGGTGTACTGTACTGATGGGTACAGGTCTGTCACTGTATAACACTGGGGTACAGTACTGGTGGGTACAGGTCTGTCACTGTATAACACCAGGGTACAGTACTGGTGGGTACAGGTCTGTCACTGTATAACACTGGACTGCAGTACCGGTGGGTACCGGTCTGTCACTGTAAAACACTGGGGTACAGTACTGCTGGGTACAAGTTTTTCACTGTATAACACTGGGTTGCAGTACTGGTGGGTACATGTCCGTCACTGTATAACATTGGGGTACTGTATTGGTGGGTACAGGCCTGTTACTGTATAACACTGGGGTGCAGTACTGGTGGGTACAGCTCTGTCACTGTATAACATTGAGGTTAAGTACTGGTGGGTACAAGCCTGTCCCTGTATAACACTGGGGTACAGTACTGGTGGGTACAGGTCTGTCACTGTATAAGACTGGGGTACAGTACTGGTGGGTACAAGTCTGTCACTGTATAACACTTGGGTACAGTACTGGTGGCTACAGGTCTGTCACTGTATAACATTGGGATACAGTACTGGTGGGAACAGGTCTGTCGCAGTATAACACTGGGGTACAGTACTGGTTGGTACAGTTCAGTCACTGTATAACACTGGTACAGTACTGGTGGGTACAGGTCTGTCACTGAATAACACTGGGGTACACTACTGGTGGGTACAGGTCTGTCACTGTGTAACACTGCAGTACAGGACTGGTGGGTACAGGTCTGTCACTGTATAACACTGGGGTACAGTACTAGCGGCTACAGGTCTCGCGCTGTGTAACACTGGGGTACAGTACTGGGGGTACAGATCTGTCGATGTATAACATTGGGATACAGTACTGGTGGCTACAGGTCTGTCACTGTATAACACGGGTACTGTACTGGTGGGTACAGGTCTGTCGCAGTATAAAACTGGGGTACATTACTGGTGGGTACAGGTCTGTCACTGTATAACACGGGTACAGTACTGGTGAGTACAGACCTGTCACTGTAAAGCATTGGGATACAGTATTGGTGGGTACAGGTCTGTCGCTGTATAACACTGAGGTACAGTATTGGAGGGTGCAGGTCTGTCGCTCTATAACACTGGGGTACAGTACTGGTGGGTAGATGTCTGTCACAGTATAACACTGGGGTACAGTACTGGTGGCTGCAGGTCTGTCACTGTACAACACTGGGTTACAGTGCTGGTGGGTACAGGTCTGTCACTGTATAACACTGGGGTACAGTACTGGTGGCTGCAGGTCTGCCACTGTACAACACTGGGGTACAGTGCTGGTGGGCACAGGTCTGTCACTGTATAACACTACGGTACAGTACTGGTGGTACAGGACTGTCACTGTACAACACTGGGGTACAGTGCTGGTTGGTACATTTCTGTCACTGTATAACACGGGTACAGTACTGGTGGGTACACCTCTGTCACTGTAAAACACTGGGGTACTGTACTGGTGGCTACAGGTCTGTCACTGTATGACATTGGGTACAGTTCTGGGGGGTACAGCTCTGTCACTGTGTAACACTAGGTTACAGCAGTGGTGTGTACACGTCTGTCACTGTAAAACACTGGGGTGCAGTACTGGTGGGTACAGGTCTGTCACTGTATAACACTGGGGCACAGTACTGGTGGGTACAGGTCTGTCACTGTATAACTTTGGGGTACAGTACTGGTGGCTACAGGTCTGTCGCTGTGTAACACTGGGGTACAGTACTGGGGGTACAGGTCTGTCACTGTGTAACACTGGGGCACAATTCTGATGGGCACAGGTCTATCACTGTATAAAACTGGGGTACAGTACTGGTGGGTACCGGTCTGTCACTGTATAACACTGGGGTACAGTACTGGTGGGTACAGCTCTGTCACTGTATAACACTGGGGTACAGTACTGGTGGGTACAGGTCTGTCACTGTATAACGCTGGGGTACAGTACTGGTGGGTACAATCTGTCACTGTATAACACTGGGGTACAGCACTGGTGGGTACAGGTCTGTTACTGTATAACACTGGGGTACAGTACTGGTGGGTACAGGTCTGTCGCTGTATAACATTGGGGCACCATCCCAATGGGCACAGGTCTGTCACTGTGTAACACTGGGGTATAGTGCTGGTGGGTACAGGTCTTTCACTGTATAACACTGGGGTACAGTACTGGTGGGTACAGGTCTGTCACTGTATAACACTGAGGTGCAGTTCTGGTAGGTACAGGCCTGTCACAGTATAACACTGGAGTACAGCACTGGTGGGTACACGTCTATCGCTGTATAACACTGGGGTACAGAACTGGTGGGTACAGGTCTGTCACTGTATAACATTGGGGTACAGTACTGGTGGGTACAAGCCTGTCACTGTATAACACTGGGGTACATTACTGGTGGGTACAGGTCTGTCGCTGTATAACACTGGGGTACAGTACTGGTGGGTACAGGTCTGTCGCTGTATAACATTGGGGTACAGTACTGGTGGGTACAGGTCTGTCACTGTATAACACTGGGGTGCAGTACTGGTGGGTACGGGTCTGTCACTGTATAACACTGGGTTACAGTACTGGTGGGTACAGGTCTGTCACTGTATAACACTGGGGTACATTACTGGTGGGTACAGGTCTGTCACAGTATAACATTGGGGTACAGTACTGGTGGGTACAGCTCTGTCACTGTATAAAACTGGGGTACAGTACTGGTGGGTACAGGTCTGTCACTGTATAACGTTGGGGTACAGTACTGGTGGGTACAGGTCTGTCAGTGTATAACACTGGGGAACAGTACTGGTGGGTACAGGTCTGTCACTGTATAACACTGGGGTACAGTACTGGTGGCTGCAGGTCTGCCACTGTACAACACTGGGGTACAGTGCTGGTGGGCACAGGTCTGTCACTGTATAACACTGGGGTATAGTACTGGTGGCTACAGGACTGTCACTGTACAACACTGGGGTACAGTACTGGTGGGTACAGGTCTGCCACTGTACAACACTGGGGTACAGTGCTGGTGGGCACAGGTCTGTCACTGTATAACACTACGGTACAGTACTGGTGGCTACAGGACTGTCACTGTACAACACTGGGGTACAGTGCTGGTTGGTACATTTCTGTCACTGTATAACACGGGTACAGTACTGGTGGGTACTCCTCTGTCACTGTAAAACACTGGGGTACTGTACTGGTGGCTACAGGTCTGTCACTGTATGACATTGGGTACAGTTCTGGGGGGTACAGCTCTGTCACTGTGTAACACTAGGTTACAGCAGTGGTGTGTACACGTCTGTCACTGTAAAACACTGGGGTGCAGTACTGGTGGGTACAGGTCTGTCACTGTATAACACTGGGGCACAGTACTGGTGGGTACAGGTCTTTCACTGTATAACACTGGGGTACAGCACTGGTGGGTACAGGTCTGTCACTGTATAACACTGGGGTACAGTACTGGTGGGTACAGGTCTGTCACTGTATAACACTGGGGTACAGTACTGGTGGGTAGAGGCCTGTCACTGTATAACACTGGGGTACAGTACTGGTGGGTACAGGTCTGTCACTGTATAGCACTGCAGTACAGTACTGGTGGGTACAGGTCTGTCACTGTATAACACTGGGGTACAGTACTGGTGGGTACAGGTCTCGCGCTGTGTAACACTGGGGTACAGTACTGGGGGTACAGATCTGTCGATGTATAACATTGGGATACAGTACTGGTGGCTACAGGTCTGTCACTGTATAACACGGGTACTGTACTGGTGGGTACAGGTCTGTCGCAGTATAAAACTGGGGTACAGTACTGGTGGGTACAGGTCTGTCACTGTATAACACGGGTACAGTATTGGAGGGTGCAGGTCTGTCGCTCTATAACACTGGGGTACAGTACTGGTGGGTAGATGTCTGTCACAGTATAACACTGGGGTACAGCACTGGTGGCTGCAGGTCTGTCACTGTACAACACTGGGGTACAGTGCTGGTGGGTACAGGTCTGTCACTGTATAACACTGGGGTACAGTACTGGTGGCTGCAGGTCTGCCACTGTACAACACTGGGGCACAGTGCTGGTGGGCACAGGTCTGTCACTGTATAACACTACGGTACAGTACTGGTGGCTACAGGACTGTCACTGTACAACACTGGGGTACAGTGCTGGTTGGGACATTTCTGTCACTGTATAACACGGGTACAGTACTGGTGGGTACAGCTCTGTCACTGTATAACACTGGGGTACTGCACTGGTGGCTACAGGTCTGTCACAGTATGACATTGGGTACAGTTCTGGGGGGTACAGCTCTGTCACTGTGTAACACTAGGTTACAGTAGTGGTGTGTACACGTCTGTCACTGTAAAACACTGGGGTGCAGTACTGGTGGGTACAGGTCTGTCACTGTATAACACTGGGGTACAGTACTGGTGGGTACCGGTCTGTCACTGTATAACTTTGGGGTACAGTACTGGTGGCTACAGGTCTGTCGCTGTGTAACACTGGGGTACAGTACTGGTGGGTACAGGTCTGTCACTATAACGCTGGGGTACAGTACTGGTGGGTACAATCTGTCACTGTATAACACTGGGGTACAGCACTGGTGGGTACAGGTCTGTTACTGTATAACACTGGGGTACAGTACTGGTGGGTACAGGTCTGTCGCTGTATAACATTGGGGCACCATCCTAATGGGCACAGGTCTGTCACTGTGTAACACTGGGGTATAGTGCTGGTGGGTACAGGTCTTTCACTGTATAACACTGGGGTACAGTACTGGTGGGTACAGGTCTGTCACTGTATAACACTGGGGTGCAGTTCTGGTAGGTACAGGTCTGTCACAGTATAACACTGGAGTACAGCACTGGTGGGTACACGTCTATCGCTGTATAACACTGGGGTACAGAACTGGTGGGTACAGGTCTGTCACTGTATAACATTGGGGTACAGTACTGGTGGGTACAAGCCTGTCACTGTATAACACTGGGGTACATTACTAGTGGGTACAGGTCTGTCGCTGTACAACACTGGGGTACAGTACTGGTGGGTACAGGTCTGTCGCTGTATAACATTGAGGTACAGTACTGGTGGGTACAGGTCTGTCACTATATAACACTGGGGTACAGTACTGGTGGGTACAGGTATGTCACTGTATAACACGGGTACATTACTGGTGGGTACAGGTCTGTCACAGTATAACATTGGGGTACAGTACTGGTGGGTACAGCTCTGTCACTGTATAACACTGGGTTACAGTACTGGTGGGTACAGGTCTGTCACTGTATAACACTGGGGTACATTACTGGTTGGTACAGGTCTGTCACAGTATAACATTGGGGTACAGTACTGGTGGGTACAGCTCAGTCACTGTATAACACTGGGGTACAGTACTGGTGGGGACAGGTCTGTCACTGTATAACACTGGGGTACAGTACTGGTGGGTACAGGTCTGTCGCTGTATAACATTGGGGTACAGTACTGGTGGGTACAGGTCTGTCACTGTATAACACTGGGGTACAGTACTGGTGGGTACAGCTCTGTCACTGTATAACACTGGGGTACAGTACTGGTGGGTACAGGTCTGTCGCTGTATAACATTGGGGCACCATCCTAATGGGCACAGGTCTGTCACTGTGAATAACTGGGGTACAGTACTGGTGGGTACAGGTCTGTCACAGTATAACACTGGAGTACAGCACTGGTGGGTACAGGTCTGTCAATGTATAACACTGGGGTGCAGTGCTGGTGGGTACAGGTCTGTCACTGTATAACATGGGTACAGTACTGGTGGGTACAAGCCTGTCACTGTATAACACTGGGGTACAGTACTGGTGGGTACAGGTCTGTCGCTGTATAACTCTGGGGTACAGTACTGGTGGGTACAGGTCTGTCACTGTATAACACTGGGGCACAGTACTGGTGGGTACAGGTCTGTCACTGTATAACACTGGGGTGCAGTTCTGGTGGGTACACGTCTGTCACTGTATAACACTGGAGTACAGCACTGGTGGGTACAGGTCTGTCACTGTATAACATTGGGGTACAGTGCTGGTGGGTACAAGCCTGTCACTGTATAACACTGGGGTACAGTACTGGTGGGTATAGGTCTGTCACTGTATAACATTGGGGTACAGTACTGGTGGGTACAGGCCTGTCACTGTATAACACTGGGGTACAGTACTGGTGGGTATAGGTCTGTCAATGTATAACACTGGGGTGCAGTACTGGTGGGTACAAGCCTGTCACTGTATAACACTGGGGTACAGTACTGGTGGGTACAGGTCTGTCACTGTATAACATTGGGGTACAGTACTGGTGGGTACAGGTCTGTCACTGTATAACATTGGGGTACAGTACTGGTGGATACTGGTCTGTCACAGTATAACTGGGGTACAGTAATGCTGGGTACAGGTCTGTCACTCTATAACTGGGGTACAGTATTGGTGGGTACGTGTCTGTCACTGTATAACTGAGTTACAGTACTGGTGGGTACAGGTCTGTCACTGTTCGACGGGTACAATATTGGTGGTACGGGTCTGTCGCTGTATAACACTGGGGTACAGTGCTGGTGGGTACAGGTCTGTCACTGTATAACACTGGGGTACTGTACTGGTGGGTACAGGTCTGTCACTGTATAACACTGGGGTACAGTACTGGTGGGTGCAGGTCTGTCACTGTTTTACACTGGGGTACAGCACTGGTGGGTACAGGTCTGTCACTGTATAACACTGGGGTACAATGCTGGTGGGTACAGGTCTGTCACTGTATAACACTGGGGTACAGTACTGGTGGGTACAGGTCTGTCGCTGTATGACACTGGGGTACAGTCCTGGTGGGTACAGGTCTGTAACTGTATAACACTGGGGTACAGTACTGGTGGGTACAGGTCTGTCGCTGTATAATACTGGGGTACAGTACTGGTGGGTACAGGTCTGTCACTGTATAACAGCAGGGTACAGTACTGGTGGGTACAGGTCTGTCACTGCATAACACCAGGGTACAGTACTGGTGGGTACAGGTCTGTCACTGTATAACACTGGACTGCAGTACCGGTGGGTACCGGTCTGTCACTGTAAAACACTGCGGTACAGTACTGGTGGGTACAAGTTTTTCACTGTATAACACTGGGTTGCAGTACTGGTGGGTACAGGTGTATCACTGTATAACCCTGGGGTTCAGTACTGGTGCGTACATGTCCGTCACTGTATAACATTGGGGTACTGTATTGGTGGGTACAGGCCTGTTACTGTATAACACTGGGGTACAGTACTGGTGGGTACTGCTCTATCACTGTATAACATTGAGGTTAAGTACTGGTGGGTACAAGCCTGTCCCTGTATAAGACTGGGGTACAGTACTGGTGGGTTCAGGTCTGTCACTGTATAACACTTGGGTACAGTACTGGTGGCTACAGATCTGTCACTGTATAACATTGGGATACAGTACTGGTGGGAACAGGTCTGTCGCAGAATAACACTGGGGTACAGTACTGGTTGGTACAGTTCAGTCACTGTATAACACTGGTACAGTACTGGTGGGTACAAGTCTGTCACTGTATAACACCGGGGTACAGTACTGGTGGGTACAGGTCTGTCACTGTAAAACACTGGGGTACAGTGCTGGTGGGTACAGGTCTGTCACTGTATAACACTGGGTTACAGTACTGGTGGGTACAGGTCTGTCACTGTATAACACTGGGGTACAGTACTGGTGGGTACAGGTCTGTCACAGTATAACATTGGGGTACAGTTCTGGTGGGTACAGCTCTGTCACTGTATAACACTGGGGTACAGTACTGGTGGGTACAGGTCTGTCACTGTATAACGTTGGGGTACAGTACTGGTGGGTACAGGTCTATCACTGTATAACACTGGGCTACAGTACTGGTGGGTACAGGTCTGTCACTGTATAACGTTGGGGTACAGTACTGGTGGGTACAGGTCTATCACTGTATAACACTGGGCTACAGTCCTGGTGGGTACAGGTCTGTAACTGTATAACACTGGGGTACAGTACTGGTGGGTACAGGTCTGTCGCTGTATAACACTGGTGTACTGTACTGATGGGTACAGGTCTGTCACTGTATAACACTGGGGTACAGTACTGGTGGGTACACGTCTGTCACTGTATAACACCAGGGTACAGTACTGGTGGGTACAGGTCTGTCACTGTATAACACTGGACTGCAGTACCGGTGGGTACCGGTCTGTCACTGTAAAACACTGGGGTACAGTACTGGTGGGTACAGGTCTGTCACTGCATAACACCAGGGTACAGTACTGGTGGGTACAGGTCTGTCACTGTATAACACTGGACTGCAGTACCGGTGGGTACCGGTCTGTCACTGTAAAACACTGGGGTACAGTACTGGTGGGTAGAAGTTTTTCACTGTATAACACTGGGTTGCAGTACTGGTGGGTACAGGTCTATCACTGTATAACCCTGGGGTTCAGTACTGGTGGGTACAGCTCTGTCACTGTATAACATTGAGGTTAAGTACTGGTGGGTACAAGCCTGTCCCTGTATAAGACTGGGGTACAGTACTGGTGGGTTCAGGTCTGTCACTGTATAACATTTGGATACAGTACTGGTGGGAACAGGTCTGTCGCAGAATAACACTGGGGTACAGTACTGGTTGGTACAGTTCAGTCACTGTATAACACTGGTACAGTACTGGTGGGTACAAGTCTGTCACTGTATAACACCGGGGTACAGTACTGGTGGGTACAGGTCTGTCACTGTAAAACACTGGGGTACAGTGCTGGTGGGTACAGGTCTGTCACTGTATAACACCGGGGTACAGTACTAGTGGGTACAGGTCTGTCACTGTTTAACACTGGTGTACAGCACTGGTGGGTACAGGTCTGTCACTGTATAACACTGGGGTACAATGTTGGTGGGTACAGGTCTGTCACTGTATAACACTGGGGTGCAGTACTGGTGGGTACAGGTCTGTCACTGTATAACACTGGGTTACAGTACTGGTGGGTACAGGTCTGTCACAGTATAACATTGGGGTACAGTTCTGGTGGGTACAGCTCTGTCACTGTATAACACTGGGGTACAGTACTGGTGGGTACAGGTCTGTCACTGTATAACGTTGGGGTACAGTACTGGTGGGTACAGGTCTATCACTGTATAACACTGGGCTACAGTACTGGTGGGTACAGGTCTGTCACTGTATAACGTTGGGGTACAGTACTGGTGGGTACAGGTCTATCACTGTATAACACTGGGCTACAGTCCTGGTGGGTACAGGTCTGTAACTGTATAACACTGGGGTACAGTACTGGTGGGTACAGGTCTGTCGCTGTATAACACTGGTGTACTGTACTGATGGGTACAGGTCTGTCACTGTATAACACTGGGGTACAGTACTGGTGGGTACAGGTCTGTCACTGTATAACACCAGGGTACAGTACTGGTGGGTACAGGTCTGTCACTGTATAACACTGGACTGCAGTACCGGTGGGTACCGGTCTGTCACTGTAAAACACTGGGGTACAGTACTGGTGGGTACAAGTTTTTCACTGTATAACACTGGGTTGCAGTACTGGTGGGTACAGGTCTATCACTGTATAACCCTGGGGTTCAGTACTGGTGGGTACATGTCCGTCACTGTATAACATTGGGGTACTGTATTGGTGGGTACAGACCTGTTACTGTATAACACTGGGGTACAGTACTGGTGGGTACAGGTCTGTCAATGTATAACACTGGGGTACAGTACTGGTGGGTACAGGTCTGTCACTGTATAAGACTGGGGTACAGTACTGGTGGGTACAGGTCTGTCACTGTATAACACTGGGGTACAGTACTGGTGGGTACAGGTCTGTCACTGTATAAGACTGGGGTACAGTACTGGTGGCTACAGGTCTGTCACTGTATTACATTGGGATACAGTACTGGTGGGAACAGGTCTGTCGCAGTATAACACTGGGGTACAGTTCTGGTTGGTACAGTTCAGTCACTGTATAACATGGGTACAGTACTGGTGGGTACAGGTCTGTCACTGTATAACACTGGGGTACAGTACTAGCGGCTACAGGTCTCGCGCTGTGTAACACTGGGGTACAGTACTGGGGGTACAGATCTGTCGATGTATAACATTGGGATACAGTACTGGTGGCTACAGGTCTGTCACTGTATAACACGGGTACTGTACTGGTGGGTACAGGTCTGTCGCAGTATAAAACTGGGGTACAGTACTGGTGGGTACAGGTCTGTCACTGTATAACACGGGTACAGTACTGGTGAGTACAGACCTGTCACTGTAAAGCATTGGGATACAGTATTGGTGGGTACAGGTCTGTCGCTGTATAACACTGGGGTACAGTACTGGTGGGTAGATGTCTGCCACAGTATAACACTGGGGTACAGCACTGGTGGCTGCAGGTCTGTCACTGTACAACACTGGGGTACAGTGCTGGTGGGTACAGGTCTGTCACTGTATAACACTGGGGTACAGTACTGGTGGCTGCAGGTCTGCCACTGTACAACACTGGGGTACAGTGCTGGTGGGCACAGGTCTGTCACTGTATAACACTACGGTACAGTACTGGTGGCTACAGGACTGTCACTGTACAACACTGGGGTACAGTGCTGGTTGGGACATTTCTGTCACTGTATAACACGGGTACAGTACTGGTGGGTACAGCTCTGTCACTGTATAACACTGGGGTACTGTACTGGTGGCTACAGGTCTGTCACTGTATGACATTGGGTACAGTTCTGGGGGGTACAGCTCTGTCACTGTGTAACACTAGGTTACAGTAGTGGTGTGTACACGTCTGTCACTGTAAAACACTGGGGTGCAGTACTGGTGGGTACAGGTCTGTCACTGTATAACACTGGGGTACAGTACTGGTGGGTACAGGTCTGTCACTGTATAACTTTGGGGTACAGTACTGGTGGCTACAGGTCTGTCGCTGTGTAACACTGGGGTACAGTACTGGGGGTACAGGTCTGTCGCTGTGTAACACTGGGGCACAATTCTGATGGGCACAGGTCTATCACTGTATAAAACTGGGGTACAGTACTGGTGGGTACCGGTCTGTCACTGTATAACACTGGGGTACAGTACTGGTGGGTACAATCTGTCACTGTATAACACTGGGGTACAGCACTGGTGGGTACAGGTCTGTTACTGTATAACACTGGGGTACAGTACTGGTGGGTACAGGTCTGTCGCTGTATAACATTGGGGCACCATCCTAATGGGCACAGGTCTGTCACTGTGTAACACTGGGGTATAGTGCTGGTGGGTACAGGTCTGTCACTGTATAACACTGGGGTACAGTACTGGTGGGTACAGGTCTGTCACTGTATAACACTGGGGTGCAGTTCTGGTAGGTACAGGTCTGTCACAGTATAACACTGGAGTACAGCACTGGTGGGTACACGTCTATCGCTGTATAACACTGGAGTACAGAACTGGTGGGTACAGGTCTGTCACTGTATAACATTGGGGTACAGTACTGGTGGGTACAAGCCTGTCACTGTATAACACTGGGGTACATTACTGGTGGGGACAGGTCTGTCGCTGTATAACACTGGGGTACAGTACTGGTGGGTACAGGTCTGTCACTGTATAACACTGGGTTACAGTACTGGTGGGTACAGGTCTGTCACTGAATAACACTGGGGTACATTACTGGTGGGTACAGGTCTGTCACAGTATAACATTGGGGTACAGTACTGGTGGGTACAGCTCTGTCACTGTATAACACTGGGGTGCAGTTCTGGTGGGTCCAGGTCTGTCACTGCATAACACTGGAGTACAGCACTGGTGGGTACAGGTCTGTCACTGTATAACACTGTGGTGCAGTGCTGCTTGGTACAGTTCTGTCACTGCATAACACTGGGGTACAGTGCTGGTGGGCACAGGTCTGTCACTGTATAACATTGGGGTACAGTATTGGTGGGTACAAGCCTGTCACTGTATAACACTGGGGTACAGTACTGGTGGGTACAGGTCTGTCGCTGTATAACTCTGGGGTACAGTACTGGTGGGTGCAGGTCTGTCGCAGTATAACACTGGGGCACTGTACTGATGGGTACAGGTCTGTCACTGTATAACACTGGGGTACAGTACTGGTGGGTACAGGTCTGTTGCAGTATAACACTGGGGCACTGTACTGATGGGTACAGGTCTGTCACTGTATAACACTGGGGTACAGTACTGGTGGGTACAGGTCTGTTGCAGTATAACACTGGGGCACTGTAGTGATGGGTACAGGTCTGTCGCTGTATAACACCGGGGTACAGTACTGGTCGGTACAGGTCTGTCACTGTAAAACACTGGGGTACAGTCCTGGTGGGTACAGGTCTGTCACTGTATAACACCGGGGTACAGTACTGGTGGGTACAGATCTGTCACTGTATAACACTGGGGTACAGTACTGGTGGGTACAGGTCTGTCACTGCATAACACTGGGGTACTGTACTGGTGGGTACAGGTCTGTCACTGTATAACACCGGGGTACAATACTGGTGGGTACAGGTCTGTCACTGTATAACACTGGGGTACAGTACTGGTGGGTACAGGTCTGTCGCTGTATAACACTGGGGTACAGTACTGCTGGGTACAGGTCTGTCGCTGTATAACACTGGGGTACTGTACTGATGGGTACAGGTCTGTCACTGTATAACACTGGGGTACAGTACTGGTGGGTACAGGTCTGTCGCTGTATAACACCGGGGTACAGTACTGGTGGGTACAGGTCTGTCACTGTAAAACACTGGGGTACAGTACTGGTGCGTACAGGTCTGTCACTGTATAACACTGGGGTACAGTACTGGTGGGTACAGGTCTGTCACTGTATAACACTGGGGTACAGTACTGGTGGGGACAGGTCTGTCACTGTATAACACTGGGGTACAGTGCTGGTGGGTACAGGTCTGTCACTGTATAACACTGGGGTACAGTACTGGGGGTTACAGGTCTGTCGCTGTATAACACTAGGGTACAGTACTGGTGGGTACAGGTCTGTCGCTGTATAACACCGGGGTACAGTACTGGTGGGTACAGGTCTGTCACTGTATAACATTGGGGTACAGTACTTGTGGGTACAGGTCTGTCACTGTTTAACACTGGGGTACAGCACTGGTGGGTACAGGTCTGTCACTATAACACTTGGGTACAGTGCTGGTGGGTACAGGTCTATCACTGTATAACCCTGGGATACAGTACTGGTGGGTTCAGGTCTGTCACTGTATAACACTGGGATACTGTACTGGTGGGTACAGGTCTGTCACTGTATAACACTGGGGTACAGTACTGGTGGGTACAGGTCTGTCGCTGTATAACATTGGGGCACCATCCTAATGGGCACAGGTCTGTCACTGTGTAACACTGGGGTATAGTGCTGGTGGGTACAGGTCTGTCACTGTATAACACGGGTACAGTACTGGTGGGTACAGCTCTGTCACTGTATAACACTGGGGTACTGTACTGGTGGCTACAGGTCTGTCACTGTATGACATTGGGTACAGTTCTGGGGGGTACAGCTCTGTCACTGTGTAACACTAGGTTACAGTAGTGGTGTGTACACGTCTGTCACTGTAAAACACTGGGGTGCAGTACTGGTGGGTACAGGTCTGTCACTGTAAAACACTGGGGTACAGTACTGGTGCGTACAGGTCTGTCACTGTATAACACTGGGGTACAGTACTGGTGGGTACAGGTCTGTCACTGTATAACACTGGGGTACAGTACTGGTGGGGACAGGTCTGTCACTGTATAACACTGGGGTACAGTGCTGGTGGGTACAGGTCTGTCACTGTATAACACTGGGGTACAGTACTGGGGGTTACAGGTCTGTCGCTGTATAACACTAGGGTACAGTACTGGTGGGTACAGGTCTGTCGCTGTATAACACCGGGGTACAGTACTGGTGGGTACAGGTCTGTCACTGTATAACATTGGGGTACAGTACTTGTGGGTACAGGTCTGTCACTGTTTAACACTGGGGTACAGCACTGGTGGGTACAGGTCTGTCACTATAACACTGGGGTACAGTGCTGGTGGGTACAGGTCTATCACTGTATAACCCTGGGATACAGTACTGGTGGGTTCAGGTCTGTCACTGTATAACACTGGGATACTGTACTGGTGGGTACAGGTCTGTCACTGTATAACACTGGGGTACAGTACTGGTGGGTACAGGTCTGTCGCTGTATAACATTGGGGCACCATCCTAATGGGCACAGGTCTGTCACTGTGTAACACTGGGGTATAGTGCTGGTGGGTACAGGTCTGTCACTGTATAACACTGGGGTACAGTACTGGTGGGTACAGGTCTGTCACTGTATAACACTGGGGTGCAGTTCTGGTAGGTACAGGTCTGTCACAGTATAACACTGGAGTACAGCACTGGTGGGTACACGTCTATCGCTGTATAACAGTGGAGTACAGAACTGGTGGGTACAGGTCTGTCACTGTATAACACTGGGGTGCAGTACTGGTGGGTACAGGTCTGTCACTGTATAACACTGGGTTACAGTACTGGTGGGTACAGGTCTGTCACAGTATAACATTGGGGTACAGTTCTGGTGGGTACAGCTCTGTCACTGTATAACACTGGGGTACAGTACTGGTGGGTACAGGTCTGTCACTGTATAACGTTGGGGAACAGTACTGGTGGGTACAGGTCTATCACTGTATAACACTGGGCTACAGTACTGGTGGGTACAGGTCTGTCACTGTATAACGTTGGGGTACAGTACTGGTGGGTACAGGTCTATCACTGTATAACACTGGGCTACAGTCCTGGTGGGTACAGGTCTGTAACTGTATAACACTGGGGTACAGTACTGGTGGGTACAGGTCTGTCGCTGTATAACACTGGTGTACTGTACTGATGGGTACAGGTCTGTCACTGTATAACACTGGGGTACAGTACTGGTGGGTACAGGTCTGTCACTGTATAACACCAGGGTACAGTACTGGTGGGTACAGGTCTGTCACTGTATAACACTGGACTGCAGTACCGGTGGGTACCGGTCTGTCACTGTAAAACACTGGGGTACAGTACTGGTGGGTACAAGTTTTTCACTGTATAACACTGGGTTGCAGTACTGGTGGGTACAGGTCTATCACTGTATAACCCTGGGGTTCAGTACTGGTGGGTACATGTCCGTCACTGTATAACATTGGGGTACTGTATTGGTGGGTACAGACCTGTTACTGTATAACACTTGGGTACAGTACTGGTGGGTACAGGTCTGTCAATGTATAACACTGGGGTACAGTACTGGTGGGTACAGGTCTGTCACTGTATAAGACTGGGGTACAGTACTGGTGGGTACAGGTCTGTCACTGTATAACACTGGGGTACAGTACTGGTGGGTACAGGTATGTCACTGTATAAGACTGGGGTACAGTACTGGTGGCTACAGGTCTGTCACTGTATTACATTGGGATACAGTACTGGTGGGAACAGGTCTGTCGCAGTATAACACTGGGGTACATTTCTGGTTGGTACAGTTCAGTCACTGTATAACACGGGTACAGTACTGGTGGGTACAGGTCTGTCACTGTATAACACTGGGGTACAGTACTAGCGGCTACAGGTCTCGCGCTGTGTAACACTGGGGTACAGTACTGGGGGTACAGATCTGTCGATGTATAACATTGGGATACAGTACTGGTGGCTACAGGTCTGTCACTGTATAACACGGGTACTGTACTGGTGGGTACAGGTCTGTCGCAGTATAAAACTGGGGTACAGTACTGGTGGGTACAGGTCTGTCACTGTATAACACGGGTACAGTACTGGTGAGTACAGACCTGTCACTGTAAAGCATTGGGATACAGTATTGGTGGGTACAGGTCTGTCGCTGTATAACACTGGGGTACAGTACTGGTGGGTAGATGTCTGCCACAGTATAACACTGGGGTACAGCACTGGTGGCTGCAGGTCTGTCACTGTACAACACTGGGGTACAGTGCTGGTGGGTACAGGTCTGTCACTGTATAACACTGGGGTACAGTACTGGTGGCTGCAGGTCTGCCACTGTACAACACTGGGGTACAGTGCTGGTGGGCACAGGTCTGTCACTGTATAACACTACGGTACAGTACTGGTGGCTACAGGACTGTCACTGTACAACACTGGGGTACAGTGCTGGTTGGGACATTTCTGTCACTGTATAACACGGGTACAGTACTGGTGGGTACAGCTCTGTCACTGTATAACACTGGGGTACTGTACTGGTGGCTACAGGTCTGTCACTGTATGACATTGGGTACAGTTCTGGGGGGTACAGCTCTGTCACTGTGTAACACTAGGTTACAGTAGTGGTGTGTACACGTCTGTCACTGTAAAACACTGGGGTGCAGTACTGGTGGGTACAGGTCTGTCACTGTATAACACTGGGGTACAGTACTGGTGGGTACAGGTCTGTCACTGTATAACTTTGGGGTACAGTACTGGTGGCTACAGGTCTGTCGCTGTGTAACACTGGGGTACAGTACTGGGGGTACAGGTCTGTCGCTGTGTAACACTGGGGCACAATTCTGATGGGCACAGGTCTATCACTGTATAAAACTGGGGTACAGTACTGGTGGGTACCGGTCTGTCACTGTATAACACTGGGGTACAGTACTGGTGGGTACAATCTGTCACTGTATAACACTGGGGTACAGCACTGGTGGGTACAGGTCTGTTACTGTATAACACTGGGGTACAGTACTGGTGGGTACAGGTCTGTCGCTGTATAACATTGGGGCACCATCCTAATGGGCACAGGTCTGTCACTGTGTAACACTGGGGTATAGTGCTGGTGGGTACAGGTCTGTCACTGTATAACACTGGGGTACAGTACTGGTGGGTACAGGTCTGTCACTGTATAACACTGGGGTGCAGTTCTGGTAGGTACAGGTCTGTCACAGTATAACACTGGAGTACAGCACTGGTGGGTACACGTCTATCGCTGTATAACACTGGAGTACAGAACTGGTGGGTACAGGTCTGTCACTGTATAACATTGGGGTACAGTACTGGTGGGTACAAGCCTGTCACTGTATAACACTGGGGTACATTACTGGTGGGGACAGGTCTGTCGCTGTATAACACTGGGGTACAGTACTGGTGGGTACAGGTCTGTCACTGTATAACACTGGGTTACAGTACTGGTGGGTACAGGTCTGTCACTGAATAACACTGGGGTACATTACTGGTGGGTACAGGTCTGTCACAGTATAACATTGGGGTACAGTACTGGTGGGTACAGCTCTGTCACTGTATAACACTGGGGTGCAGTTCTGGTGGGTCCAGGTCTGTCACTGCATAACACTGGAGTACAGCACTGGTGGGTACAGGTCTGTCACTGTATAACACTGTGGTGCAGTGCTGCTTGGTACAGTTCTGTCACTGCATAACACTGGGGTACAGTGCTGGTGGGCACAGGTCTGTCACTGTATAACATTGGGGTACAGTATTGGTGGGTACAAGCCTGTCACTGTATAACACTGGGGTACAGTACTGGTGGGTACAGGTCTGTCGCTGTATAACTCTGGGGTACAGTACTGGTGGGTGCAGGTCTGTCGCTGTATAACACTGGGGCACTGTACTGATGGGTACAGGTCTGTCACTGTATAACACTGGGGTACAGTACTGGTGGGTACAGGTCTGTTGCAGTATAACACTGGGGCACTGTACTGATGGGTACAGGTCTGTCACTGTATAACACTGGGGTACAGTACTGGTGGGTACAGGTCTGTTGCAGTATAACACTGGGGCACTGTACTGATGGGTACAGGTCTGTCGCTGTATAACACCGGGGTACAGTACTGGTCGGTACAGGTCTGTCACTGTAAAACACTGGGGTACAGTCCTGGTGGGTACAGGTCTGTCACTGTATAACACCGGGGTACAGTACTGGTGGGTACAGATCTGTCACTGTATAACACTGGGGTACAGTACTGGTGGGTACAGGTCTGTCACTGCATAACACTGGGGTACTGTACTGGTGGGTACAGGTCTGTCACTGTATAACACTGGGGTACAGTACTGGTGGGTACAGGTCTGTCACTGTATAACACTGGGGTACAGTACTGGTGGGTACAGGTCTGTCGCTGTATAACACTGGGGTACAGTACTGGTGGGTACAGGTCTGTCGCTGTATAACACTGGGGTACTGTACTGATGGGTACAGGTCTGTCACTGTATAACACTGGGGTACAGTACTGGTGGGTACAGGTCTGTCGCTGTATAACACCGGGGTACAGTACTGGTGGGTACAGGTCTGTCACTGTATAACACTGGGGTACAGTACTGGTGGGTACAGGTCTGTCACTGTATAACACTGGGGTACAGTACTGGTGGGGACAGGTCTGTCACTGTATAACACTGGGGTACAGTGCTGGTGGGTACAGGTCTGTCACTGTATAACACTGGGGTACAGTACTGGGGGTTACAGGTCTGTCGCTGTATAACACTAGGGTACAGTACTGGTGGGTACAGGTCTGTCGCTGTATAACACCGGGGTACAGTACTGGTGGGTACAGGTCTGTCACTGTAAAACACTGGGGTACAGTACTGGTGGGTACAGGTCTGTCACTGTATAACACCGGGGTACAGTACTGGTGGGTGCAGGTCTGTCGCTGTATAACACCGGGGTACAGTACTGGTGGGTACAGGTCTGTCACTGTAAAACACTGGGGTACAGTACTGGTGGGTACAGGTCTGTCACTGTATAACACCGGGGTACAGTACTGGTGGGTGCAGGTCTGTCACTGTATAACACTGGGGTACAGTGCTGGTGGGTACAGGTCTGTCACTGTATAACACTGGGGTACAGTACTGGGGGGTACAGGTCTGTCGCTGTATAACACTAGGGTACAGTACTGGTGGGTACAGGTCTGTCACTGTATAACACTCGGGTACAGCACTGGTGGGTACAGGTCTGTCACTGTATAACACTGTGGTGCAGTGCTGCTTGGTACAGTTCTGTCACTGCATAACACTGGGGTACAGTGCTGGTGGGCACAGGTCTGTCACTGTATAACATTGGGGTACAGTATTGGTGGGTACAAGCCTGTCACTGTATAACACTGGGGTACAGTACTGGTGGGTACAGGTCTGTCGCTGTATAACTCTGGGGTACAGTACTGGTGGGTGCAGGTCTGTCGCTGTATAACACTGGGGCACTGTACTGATGGGTACAGGTCTGTCACTGTATAACACTGGGGTACAGTACTGGTGGGTACAGGTCTGTTGCAGTATAACACTGGGGCACTGTACTGATGGGTACAGGTCTGTCACTGTATAACACTGGGGTACAGTACTGGTGGGTACAGGTCTGTTGCAGTATAACACTGGGGCACTGTACTGATGGGTACAGGTCTGTCGCTGTATAACACCGGGGTACAGTACTGGTCGGTACAGGTCTGTCACTGTAAAACACTGGGGTACAGTCCTGGTGGGTACAGGTCTGTCACTGTATAACACCGGGGTACAGTACTGGTGGGTACAGATCTGTCACTGTATAACACTGGGGTACAGTACTGGTGGGTACAGGTCTGTCACTGCATAACACTGGGGTACTGTACTGGTGGGTACAGGTCTGTCACTGTATAACACCGGGGTACAATACTGGTGGGTACAGGTCTGTCACTGTATAACACTGGGGTACAGTACTGGTGGGTACAGGTCTGTCGCTGTATAACACTGGGGTACAGTACTGGTGGGTACAGGTCTGTCGCTGTATAACACTGGGGTACTGTACTGATGGGTACAGGTCTGTCACTGTATAACACTGGGGTACAGTACTGGTGGGTACAGGTCTGTCGCTGTATAACACCGGGGTACAGTACTGGTGGGTACAGGTCTGTCACTGTAAAACACTGGGGTACAGTACTGGTGCGTACAGGTCTGTCACTGTATAACACTGGGGTACAGTACTGGTGGGTACAGGTCTGTCACTGTATAACACTGGGGTACAGTACTGGTGGGGACAGGTCTGTCACTGTATAACACTGGGGTACAGTGCTGGTGGGTACAGGTCTGTCACTGTATAACACTGGGGTACAGTACTGGGGGTTACAGGTCTGTCGCTGTATAACACTAGGGTACAGTACTGGTGGGTACAGGTCTGTCGCTGTATAACACCGGGGTACAGTACTGGTGGGTACAGGTCTGTCACTGTATAACATTGGGGTACAGTACTTGTGGGTACAGGTCTGTCACTGTTTAACACTGGGGTACAGCACTGGTGGGTACAGGTCTGTCACTATAACACTGGGGTACAGTGCTGGTGGGGACAGGTCTATCACTGTATAACCCTGGGATACAGTACTGGTGGGTTCAGGTCTGTCACTGTATAACACTGGGATACTGTACTGGTGGGTACAGGTCTGTCACTGTATAACACTGGGGTACAGTACTGGTGGGTGCAGGTCTGTCGCTGTATAACATTGGGGCACCATCCTAATGGGCACAGGTCTGTCACTGTGTAACACTGGGGTATAGTGCTGGTGGGTACAGGTCTGTCACTGTATAACACTGGGGTACAGTACTGGTGGGTACAGGTCTGTCACTGTATAACACTGGGGTGCAGTTCTGGTAGGTACAGGTCTGTCACAGTATAACACTGGAGTACAGCACTGGTGGGTACACGTCTATCGCTGTATAACAGTGGAGTACAGAACTGGTGGGTACAGGTCTGTCACTGTATAACACTGGGGTGCAGTACTGGTGGGTACAGGTCTGTCACTGTATAACACTGGGTTACAGTACTGGTGGGTACAGGTCTGTCACAGTATAACATTGGGGTACAGTTCTGGTGGGTACAGCTCTGTCACTGTATAACACTGGGGTACAGTACTGGTGGGTACAGGTCTGTCACTGTATAACGTTGGGGTACAGTACTGGTGGGTACAAGTCTATCACTGTATAACACTGGGCTACAGTACTGGTGGGTACAGGTCTGTCACTGTATAACGTTGGGGTACAGTACTGGTGGGTACAGGTCTATCACTGTATAACACTGGGCTACAGTCCTGGTGGGTACAGGTCTGTAACTGTATAACACTGGGGTACAGTACTGGTGGGTACAGGTCTGTCGCTGTATAACACTGGTGTACTGTACTGATGGGTACAGGTCTGTCACTGTATAACACTGGGGTACAGTACTGGTGGGTACAGGTCTGTCACTGTATAACACCAGGGTACAGTACTGGTGGGTACAGGTCTGTCACTGTATAACACTGGACTGCAGTACCGGTGGGTACCGGTCTGTCACTGCAAAACACTGGGGTACAGTACTGGTGGGTACAAGTTTTTCACTGTATAACACTGGGTTGCAGTACTGGTGGGTACAGGTCTATCACTGTATAACCCTGGGGTTCAGTACTGGTGGGTACATGTCCGTCACTGTATAACATTGGGGTACTGTATTGGTGGGTACAGACCTGTTACTGTATAACACTGGGGTACAGTACTGGTGGGTACAGGTCTGTCAATGTATAACACTGGGGTACAGTACTGGTGGGTACAGGTCTGTCACTGTATAAGACTGGGGTACAGTACTGGTGGGTACAGGTCTGTCACTGTATAACACTGGGGTACAGTACTGGTGGGTACAGGTCTGTCACTGTATAAGACTGGGGTACAGTACTGGTGGCTACAGGTCTGTCACTGTATTACATTGGGATACAGTACTGGTGGGAACAGGTCTGTCGCAGTATAACACTGGGGTACAGTTCTGGTTGGTACAGTTCAGTCACTGTATAACACGGGTACAGTACTGGTGGGTACAGGTCTGTCACTGTATAACACTGGGGTACAGTACTAGCGGCTACAGGTCTCGCGCTGTGTAACACTGGGGTACAGTACTGGGGGTACAGATCTGTCGATGTATAACATTGGGATACAGTACTGGTGGCTACAGGTCTGTCACTGTATAACACGGGTACTGTACTGGTGGGTACAGGTCTGTCGCAGTATAAAACTGGGGTACAGTACTGGTGGGTACAGGTCTGTCACTGTATAACACGGGTACAGTACTGGTGAGTACAGACCTGTCACTGTAAAGCATTGGGATACAGTATTGGTGGGTACAGGTCTGTCGCTGTATAACACTGGGGTACAGTACTGGTGGGTAGATGTCTGCCACAGTATAACACTGGGGTACAGCACTGGTGGCTGCAGGTCTGTCACTGTACAACACTGGGGTACAGTGCTGGTGGGTACAGGTCTGTCACTGTATAACACTGGGGTACAGTACTGGTGGCTGCAGGTCTGCCACTGTACAACACTGGGGTACAGTGCTGGTGGGCACAGGTCTGTCACTGTATAACACTACGGTACAGTACTGGTGGCTACAGGACTGTCACTGTACAACACTGGGGTACAGTGCTGGTTGGGACATTTCTGTCACTGTATAACACGGGTACAGTACTGGTGGGTACAGCTCTGTCACTGTATAACACTGGGGTACTGTACTGGTGGCTACAGGTCTGTCACTGTATGACATTGGGTACAGTTCTGGGGGGTACAGCTCTGTCACTGTGTAACACTAGGTTACAGTAGTGGTGTGTACACGTCTGTCACTGTAAAACACTGGGGTGCAGTACTGGTGGGTACAGGTCTGTCACTGTATAACACTGGGGTACAGTACTGGTGGGTACAGGTCTGTCACTGTATAACTTTGGGGTACAGTACTGGTGGCTACAGGTCTGTCGCTGTGTAACACTGGGGTACAGTACTGGGGGTACAGGTCTGTCGCTGTGTAACACTGGGGCACAATTCTGATGGGCACAGGTCTATCACTGTATAAAACTGGGGTACAGTACTGGTGGGTACCGGTCTGTCACTGTATAACACTGGGGTACAGTACTGGTGGGTACAATCTGTCACTGTATAACACTGGGGTACAGCACTGGTGGGTACAGGTCTGTTACTGTATAACACTGGGGTACAGTACTGGTGGGTACAGGTCTGTCGCTGTATAACATTGGGGCACCATCCTAATGGGCACAGGTCTGTCACTGTGTAACACTGGGGTATAGTGCTGGTGGGTACAGGTCTGTCACTGTATAACACTGGGGTACAGTACTGGTGGGTACAGGTCTGTCACTGTATAACACTGGGGTGCAGTTCTGGTAGGTACAGGTCTGTCACAGTATAACACTGGAGTACAGCACTGGTGGGTACACGTCTATCGCTGTATAACACTGGAGTACAGAACTGGTGGGTACAGGTCTGTCACTGTATAACATTGGGGTACAGTACTGGTGGGTACAAGCCTGTCACTGTATAACACTGGGGTACATTACTGGTGGGGACAGGTCTGTCGCTGTATAACACTGGGGTACAGTACTGGTGGGTACAGGTCTGTCACTGTATAACACTGGGTTACAGTACTGGTGGGTACAGGTCTGTCACTGAATAACACTGGGGTACATTACTGGTGGGTACAGGTCTGTCACAGTATAACATTGGGGTACAGTACTGGTGGGTACAGCTCTGTCACTGTATAACACTGGGGTGCAGTTCTGGTGGGTCCAGGTCTGTCACTGCATAACACTGGAGTACAGCACTGGTGGGTACAGGTCTGTCACTGTATAACACTGTGGTGCAGTGCTGCTTGGTACAGTTCTGTCACTGCATAACACTGGGGTACAGTGCTGGTGGGCACAGGTCTGTCACTGTATAACATTGGGGTACAGTATTGGTGGGTACAAGCCTGTCACTGTATAACACTGGGGTACAGTACTGGTGGGTACAGGTCTGTCGCTGTATAACTCTGGGGTACAGTACTGGTGGGTGCAGGTCTGTCGCTGTATAACACTGGGGCACTGTACTGATGGGTACAGGTCTGTCACTGTATAACACTGGGGTACAGTACTGGTGGGTACAGGTCTGTTGCAGTATAACACTGGGGCACTGTACTGATGGGTACAGGTCTGTCACTGTATAACACTGGGGTACAGTACTGGTGGGTACAGGTCTGTTGCAGTATAACACTGGGGCACTGTACTGATGGGTACAGGTCTGTCGCTGTATAACACCGGGGTACAGTACTGGTCGGTACAGGTCTGTCACTGTAAAACACTGGGGTACAGTCCTGGTGGGTACAGGTCTGTCACTGTATAACACCGGGGTACAGTACTGGTGGGTACAGATCTGTCACTGTATAACACTGGGGTACAGTACTGGTGGGTACAGGTCTGTCACTGCATAACACTGGGGTACTGTACTGGTGGGTACAGGTCTGTCACTGTATAACACCGGGGTACAATACTGGTGGGTACAGGTCTGTCACTGTATAACACTGGGGTACAGTACTGGTGGGTACAGGTCTGTCGCTGTATAACACTGGGGTACAGTACTGGTGGGTACAGGTCTGTCGCTGTATAACACTGGGGTACTGTACTGATGGGTACAGGTCTGTCACTGTATAACACTGGGGTACAGTACTGGTGGGTACAGGTCTGTCGCTGTATAACACCGGGGTACAGTACTGGTGGGTACAGGTCTGTCACTGTAAAACACTGGGGTACAGTACTGGTGCGTACAGGTCTGTCACTGTATAACACTGGGGTACAGTACTGGTGGGTACAGGTCTGTCACTGTATAACACTGGGGTACAGTACTGGTGGGGACAGGTCTGTCACTGTATAACACTGGGGTACAGTGCTGGTGGGTACAGGTCTGTCACTGTATAACACTGGGGTACAGTACTGGGGGTTACAGGTCTGTCGCTGTATAACACTAGGGTACAGTACTGGTGGGTACAGGTCTGTCGCTGTATAACACCGGGGTACAGTACTGGTGGGTACAGGTCTGTCACTGTAAAACACTGGGGTACAGTACTGGTGGGTACAGGTCTGTCACTGTATAACACCGGGGTACAGTACTGGTGGGTGCAGGTCTGTCGCTGTATAACACCGGGGTACAGTACTGGTGGGTACAGGTCTGTCACTGTAAAACACTGGGGTACAGTACTGGTGGGTACAGGTCTGTCACTGTATAACACCGGGGTACAGTACTGGTGGGTGCAGGTCTGTCACTGTATAACACTGGGGTACAGTGCTGGTGGGTACAGGTCTGTCACTGTATAACACTGGGGTACAGTACTGGGGGGTACAGGTCTGTCGCTGTATAACACTAGGGTACAGTACTGGTGGGTACAGGTCTGTCACTGTATAACACTCGGGTACAGTACTGGTGGGCACAGGTCTGTCGCTGTATAACACCGGGGTACAGTACTGGTGGGTACAGGTCTGTCACTGTAAAACACTGGGGTACAGTACTGGTGGGTACAGGTCTGTCACTGTATAACACCGGGGTACAGTACTGGTGGGTGCAGGTCTGTCACTGTATAACACTGGGGTACAGTGCTGGTGGGTACAGGTCTGTCACTGTAAAACACTGGGGTACTGTACTGGTGGGTACAGGTCTGTCACTGAACAACACCGGGGTACAGTACTGCTGGGTACAGGTCTGTCACTGCCTAACACTCGGGTACAGTACTGGTGGGTACAGGTCTTTCACTGTATAACACTGGGGTACATTACTGGTGGGTACAGTTCTGTCACTGGATAACACTGGGATACTGTACTGGTGGGTACAGGTCTGTCACTGTATAACACTGGGGTACAGTACTGGTGGGTACAGGTCTGTCACTGTATAACCCTGGGGTACAGTACTGGTGGGTACAGGTCTGTCACTGTATAACACTGGGGTACAGTGCTGGTGAGTACAGGTCTGTCACTGTATAACACTGGGGTACAGCACTGGTGGGTACAGACCTGTCACTGTTTAACACTGCGGTACAGCACTGGTGGGTACAGGTCTGTCACTGTATAACACTGGGGTACAGCACTGGTGGGTACATGTCTGTCACTGTAAAACACTAGGGTACAGTACTGGTGGGTACAGGTCTGTCACTGTATAACATTGGGGTACAGTACTGGTGGGTACAGGTCTGTCACTGTATAACATTGGGGTACAGTACTTGTGGGTACAGGTCTGTCACTGTTTAACACTGGGGTACAGCACTGGTGGGTACAGGTCTGTCACTATAACACTGGGGTACAGTGCTGGTGGGTACAGGTCTATCACTGTATAACCCTGGGATACAGTACTGGTGGGTTCAGGTCTGTCCCTGTATAACACTGGGATACTGTACTGGTGGGTACAGGTCTGTCACTGTATAACACTGGGGTACAGTACTGGTGGGTACAGGTCTGTCGCTGTATAACATTGGGGCACCATCCTAATGGGCACAGGTCTGTCACTGTGTAACACTGGGGTATAGTGCTGGTGGGTACAGGTCTGTCACTGTATAACACTGGGGTACAGAACTGGTGGGTACAGGTCTGTCACTGTATAACACTGGGGTGCAGTTCTGGTAGGTACAGGTCTGTCACAGTATAACACTGGAGTACAGCACTGGTGGGTACACGTCTATCGCTGTATAACAGTGGAGTACAGAACTGGTGGGTACAGGTCTGTCACTGTATAACATTGGGGTACAGTACTGGTGGGTACAAGCCTGTCACTGTATAACACTGGGGTACATTACTGGTGGGGACAGGTCTGTCGCTGTATAACACTGGGGTACAGCACTGGTGGGTACAGGTCTGTCACTGTATAACACTGGGTTACAGTACTGGTGGGTACAGGTCTGTCACTGAATAACACTGGGGTACATTACTGGTGGGTACAGGTCTGTCACAGTATAACATTGGGGTACAGTACTGGTGGGTACAGCTCTGTCACTGTATAACACTGGGGTGCAGTTCTGGTGGGTCCAGGTCTGTCACAGTATAACACTGGAGTACAGCACTGGTGGGTACAGGTCTGTCACTGTATAATACTGTGGCGCAGTGCTGCTTGGTACAGTTCTGTCACTGCATAACACTGGGGTACAGTGCTGGTGGGCACAGGTCTGTCACTGTATAACATTGGGGTACAGTATTGGTGGGTACAAGCCTGTCACTGTATAACACTGGGGTACAGTACTGGTGGGTACAGGTCTGTCGCTGTATAACTCTGGGGTACAGTACTGGTGGGTGCAGGTCTGTCGCTGTATAACACTGGGGTACAGTACTGGTGGGTACAGGTCTGTCACTGTATAACACTGGGGCACTGTACTGATGGGTACAGGTCTGTCACTGTATAACACTGGGGTACAGTACTGGTGGGTACAAGTCTGTTGCAGTATAACACTGGGGCACTGTACTGATGGGTACAGGTCTGTCACTGTATAACACTGGGGTACAGCACTGGTGGGTACAGGTCTGTCGCTGTATAACACCGGGGTACAGTACTGGTCGGTACAGGTCTGTCACTGTAAAACACTGGGGTACAGTACTGGTGGGTACAGGTCTGTCACTGCATAACACTGGGGTACAGTACTGGTGGGTACAGGTCTGTCACTGTATAACACCGGGGTACAATACTGGTGGGTACAGGTCTGTCACTGTATAACACTGGGGTACAGTACTGGTGGGTACAGGTCTGTCGCTGTATAACACTGGGGTACAGTACTGGTGGGTACAGGTCTGTCGCTGTATAACACTGGGGTACTGTACTGATGGGTACAGGTCTGTCACTGTATAACACTGGGGTACAGTACTGGTGGGTACAGGTCTGTCGCTGTATAACACCGGGGTACAGTACTGGTGGGTACAGGTCTGTCACTGTAAAACACTGGGGTACAGTACTGGTGCGTACAGGTCTGTCACTGTATAACACTGGGGTACAGTACTGGTGGGTACAGGTCTGTCACTGTATAACACTGGGGTACAGTACTGGTGGGGACAGGTCTGTCACTGTATAACACTGGGGTACAGTGCTGGTGGGTACAGGTCTGTCACTGTATAACACTGGGGTACAGTACTGGGGGTTACAGGTCTGTCGCTGTATAACACTAGGGTACAGTACTGGTGGGTACAGGTCTGTCGCTGTATAACACCGGGGTACAGTACTGGTGGGTACAGGTCTGTCACTGTAAAACACTGGGGTACAGTACTGGTGAGTGCAGGTCTGTCGCTGTATAACACCGGGGTACAGTACTGGTGGGTACAGGTCTGTCACTGTAAAACACTGGGGTACAGTACTGGTGGGTACAGGTCTGTCACTGTATAACACCGGGGTACAGTACTGGTGGGTGCAGGTCTGTCACTGTATAACACTGGGGTACAGTGCTGGTGGGTACAGGTCTATCACTGTATAACACTGGGGTACAGTACTGGGGGGTACAGGTCTGTCGCTGTATAACACTAGGGTACAGTACTGGTGGGTACAGGTCTGTCACTGTATAACACTTGGGTACAGTACTGGTGGGCACAGGTCTGTCGCTGTATAACACCGGGGTACAGTACTGGTGGGTACAGGTCTGTCACTGTAAAACACTGGGGTACAGTACTGGTGGGTACAGCTCTGTCACTGTATAACACCGGGGTACAGTACTGGTGGGTGCAGGTCTGTCACTGTATAACACTGAGGTACAGTGCTGGTGGGTACAGGTCTGTCACTGTAAAACACTGGGGTACTGTACTGGTGGGTACAGGTCTGTCACTGAACAACACCGGGGTACAGTACTGCTGGGTACAGGTCTGTCACTGCCTAACACTCGGGTAGAGTACTGGTGGGTACAGGTCTGTCACTGTATAACACTGGGGTACAGTACTGGTGGGGACAGGTCTGTCACTGTATAACACTGGGGTACAGTGCTGGTGGGTACAGGTCTGTCACTGTATAACACTGGGGTACAGCACTGGTGGGTACAGGTCTGTCGCTGTATAACACCGGGGTACAGTACTGGTCGGTACAGGTCTGTCACTGTAAAACACTGGGGTACAGTACTGGAGGGTACAGGTCTGTCACTGCATAACACTGGGGTACAGTACTGGTGGGTACAGGTCTGTCACTGTATAACACCGGGGTACAATACTGGTGGGTACAGGTCTGTCACTGTATAACACTGGGGTACAGTACTGGTGGGTACAGGTCTGTCGCTGTATAACACTGGGGTACAGTACTGGTGGGTACAGGTCTGTCGCTGTATAACACTGGGGTACTGTACTGATGGGTACAGGTCTGTCACTGTATAACACTGGGGTACAGTACTGGTGGGTACAGGTCTGTCGCTGTATAACACCGGGGTACAGTACTGGTGGGTACAGGTCTGTCACTGTAAAACACTGGGGTACAGTACTGGTGCGTACAGGTCTGTCACTGTATAACACTGGGGTACAGTACTGGTGGGTACAGGTCTGTCACTGTATAACACTGGGGTACAGTACTGGTGGGGACAGGTCTGTCACTGTATAACACTGGGGTACAGTGCTGGTGGGTACAGGTCTGTCACTGTATAACACTGGGGTACAGTACTGGGGGTTACAGGTCTGTCGCTGTATAACACTAGGGTACAGTACTGGTGGGTACAGGTCTGTCGCTGTATAACACCGGGGTACAGTACTGGTGGGTACAGGTCTGTCACTGTAAAACACTGGGGTACAGTACTGGTGAGTGCAGGTCTGTCGCTGTATAACACCGGGGTACAGTACTGGTGGGTACAGGTCTGTCACTGTAAAACACCGGGGTACAGTACTGGTGGGTACAGGTCTGTCACTGTATAACACCGGGGTACAGTACTGGTGGGTGCAGGTCTGTCACTGTATAACACTGGGGTACAGTGCTGGTGGGTACAGGTCTATCACTGTATAACACTGGGGTACAGTACTGGGGGGTACAGGTCTGTCGCTGTATAACACTAGGGTACAGTACTGGTGGGTACAGGTCTGTCACTGTATAACACTTGGGTACAGTACTGGTGGGCACAGGTCTGTCGCTGTATAACACCGGGGTACAGTACTGGTGGGTACAGGTCTGTCACTGTAAAACACTGGGGTACAGTACTGGTGGGTACAGCTCTGTCACTGTATAACACCGGGGTACAGTACTGGTGGGTGCAGGTCTGTCACTGTATAACACTGAGGTACAGTGCTGGTGGGTACAGGTCTGTCACTGTAAAACACTGGGGTACTGTACTGGTGGGTACAGGTCTGTCACTGAACAACACCGGGGTACAGTACTGCTGGGTACAGGTCTGTCACTGCCTAACACTCGGGTAGAGTACTGCTGGGTACAGGTCTTTCACTGTATAACACTGGGGTACATTACTGGTGGGTACAGTTCTGTCACTGGATAACACTGGGATACTGTACTGGTGGGTACAGGTCTGTCACTGTATAACACTGGGGTACAGTACTGGTGGGTACAGGTCTGTCACTGTATAACCCTGGGGTACAGTACTGGTGGGTACAGGTCTGTCACTGTATAACACTGGGGTACAGTGCTGGTGGGTACAGGTCTGTCACTGTATAACACTGGGGTACAGCACTGGTGGGTACAGACCTGTCACTGTTTAACACTGCGGTACAGCACTGGTGGGTACAGGTCTGTCACTGTATAACACTGGGGTACAGCACTGGTGGGTACATGTCTGTCACTGTAAAACACTAGGGTACAGTACTGGTGGGTACAGGTCTGTCACTGTATAACATTGGGGTACAGTACTGGTGGGTACAGGTCTGTCACTGTATAACATTGGGGTACAGTACTTGTGGGTACAGGTCTGTCACTGTTTAACACTGGGGTACAGCACTGGTGGGTACAGGTCTGTCACTGTATAACACTGGGGTACAGTGCTGGTGGGTACAGGTCTATCACTGTATAACCCTGGGATACAGTACTGGTGGGTTCAGGTCTGTCACTGTATAACACTGGGATACTGTACTGGTGGGTACAGGTCTGTCACTGTATAACACTGGGGTACATTACTGGTGGGTACAGGTCTGACACTGTTTAACACTGGGGTGCAGCACTGGTGGGTACAGGTCTGTCACTGTTTAACACTGGGGTACAGTGCTGGTGGGTTCAAGTCTGTCACTGTGTAACACTGGGGTACAGCACTGGTGGGTACAGGTCTCGCGCTGTGTAACACTTCGGTACAGCACTGGGGGTACAGCTCTGTCACTGTATAACACTGGTGTCCGGTAGTGGTCGGTACAGGTCTGTCACTGTATAACACTGCGGTACAGTACTGGTGGGTACAGGTCTGTCACTGTATAACACTGGGGTACAGTACTGGTGGGTACAGGTCTGTTGCAGTATAACACTGGGGTACAGTACTGGTGGGTACAGGTCTGTCACTGTAGAACATTGGGGTACAGTACTGGTGGGTACAGGTCTGTCACTGTTTAACCCTGGGGTACAGTACTGGTGGGTTCAGGTCTGTCACTGTATAACATTGGGGTACAGTACTGGTGGGTACTGGTCTGTCACTGTATAACATTGGGGTACAGTACTGGTGGGTACAGGTCTGTCACTGTATAACACTGGGGTACAGCACTGGTGGGTACATGTCTGTCACTGTATAACACTGGGGTACAGTGCTGGTGGGTACAGGTCTGTCACTGTATAACACTGGGGTACAGTGCTGGTGGGTACAGGTCTGTCACTGTATAACACTGGGGTACAGCACTGGTGGGTACATGTCTGTCACTGTAAAACACTAGGGTACAGTACTGGTGGGTTCAGGTCTGTCACTGTGTAACATTGGGGTACAGTACTGGTGGGTACAGGTCTGTCACTGTATAACATTGGGGTACAGTGCTGGTGGGTACAGGTCTGTCACTGTAAAACACTGGGGTACAGTACTGGTGGGTACAGGTCTGTCACTGTATAACACCGGGGTACAGTACTGCTGGGTACAGGTCTGTCACTGCCTAACACTCGGGTACAGTACTGGTGGGTACAGGTCTTTCACTGTATAACACTGGGGTACAGTACTGGTGGGTACAGGTCTGTCACTGTATAACACCGGGGTACAGTACTGGTGGGTGCAGGTCTGTCACTGTATAACACTGGGGTACAATGCTGGTGGGTACAGGTCTGTCACTGTAAAACACTGGGGTACTGTACTGGTGGGTGCAGGTCTGTCACTGTATAACACCGGGGTACAGTACTGCTGGGTACAGGTCTGTCACTGCCTAACACTCGGGTACAGTACTGGTGGGTACAGGTCTTTCACTGTATAACACTGGGGTACAGTACTGGTGGGTACAGTTCTGTCACTGTATAACACTGGGATACTGTACTGGTGGGTACAGGTCTGTCACTGTATAACACTGGGGTACAGTGCTGGTGGGTACAGGTCTGTCACTGTATAACACTGGGGTACAGTGCTGGTGGGTACAGGTCTGTCGCTGTATAACACCGGGGTACAGTACTGGTGGGTACAGGTCTGTCACTGTAAAACACTGGGGTACAGTACTGGTGGGTACAGGTCTGTCACTGTATAACACCGGGGTACAGTACTGGTGGGTGCAGGTCTGTCACTGTATAACACTGGGGTACAGTGCTGGTGGGTACAGGTCTGTCACTGTATAACACCAGGGTACAGTACTGCTGGGTACAGGTCTGTCACTGCCTAACACTCGGGTACAGTACTGGTGGGTACAGGTCTGTCACTGTATAAAACTGGGATACTATACTGGTGGGTACAGGTCTGTCACTGTATAACACTGGGGTACAGTACTGGTGGGTACAGGTCTGTCACTGTTTAACACTGGGGTGCAGCACTGGTGGGTACAGGTCTGTCACTGCATAACACTGGGGTACAGTGCTGGTGGGTACAGGTCTGTCACTGTATAACACTGGGGTACAGCACTGGTGGGTACAGGTCTGTCACTGTTTAACACTGCGGTACAGCACTGGTGGGTACAGGTCTGTCACTGTATAACACTGGGGTACAGCACTGGTGGGTACATGTCTGTCACTGTAAAACACTAGGGTACAGTACTGGTGGGTTCAGGTCTGTCACTGTATAACATTGGGGTACAGTACTGGTGGGTACAGGTCTGTCACTGCATAACATTGGGGTACAGTACTGGTGGGTACAGGTCTGTCACTGTTTAACACTGGGGTACAGCACTGGTGGGTACAGGTCTGTCACTGTATAACACTGGGGTACAGTGCTCGTGGGTACAGGTCTATCACTGTTTCACCCTGGGGTACAGTGCTGGTGGGTTCAGGTCTGTCACTGTATAACACTGGTGTCCGGTAATGGTGGGTACAGGTCTGTCACTGTATAACGCTGGGGTACAGTACTGGTGGGTACAGGTCTGTCACTGTATAACACTGGGGTACAGTACTGGTGGGTACAGGTCTGTTGCTGTATAACACTGGGGTACAGTACTGGTGGGTACAGGTCTGTCGCTGTATAACATTGGGGCACCATCCTAATGGGCACAGGTCTGTCAGTGTGTAACACTGGGGTATAATGCTGGTGGGTACAGGTCTTTCACTGTATAACACTGGGGTACAGTACTGGTGGGTACAGGTCTGTCACTGTATAACACTGGGGTACAGTTCTAGTAGGGACAGGTCTGTCACAGTATAACACTGGAGTACAGTACTGGTGGGTACAGGTCTGTCACTGTATAACATTGGGGTACAGTACTGGTGGGTACAGGTCTGTCACTGTATAACCCTGGGGTACAGTACTGATGGGTACAGGTCTGTCACTGTATAACACTCGGGTACAGTACTGGTGGGTACAGGTCTGTCGCTGTATAACACCGGGGTACAGTACTGGTGGGTACAGGTCTGTCACTGTAAAACACTGGGGTACAGTACTGGTGGGTACAGGTCTGTCACTGTATAACACCGGGGTACAGTACTGGTGGGTGCAGGTCTGTCACTGTATAACACTGGGGTACAGTGCTGGTGGGTACAGGTCTGTCACTGTAAAACACTGGGGTACTGTACTGGTGGGTACAGGTCTGTCACTGTATAACACCGGGGTACAGTACTGCTGGGTACAGGTCTGTCACTGCCTAACACTCGGGTACAGTACTGGTGGGTACAGGTCTTTCACTGTATAACACTGGGGTACATTACTGGTGGGTACAGTTCTGTCACTGTATAACACTGGGATACTGTACTGGTGGGTACAGGTCTGTCACTGTATAACACTGGGGTACAGTACTGGTGGGTACAGGTCTGTCACTGTTTAACACTGGGGTGCAGCACTGGTGGGTACAGGTCTGTCACTGTATAACACTGGGGTACAGTACTGGTGGGTACAGGTCTGCCACTGTATAACACTGGGGTACAGCACTGGTGGGTACATGTCTGTCACTGTAAAACACTAGGGTACAGTACTGGTGGGTTCAGGTCTGTCACTGTATAACATTGGGGTACAGTACTGGTGGGTACAGGTCTGTCACTGTATAACATTGGGGTACAGTACTTGTGGGTACAGGTCTGTCACTGTATAACCCTGGGATACAGTACTGGTGGGTTCAGGTCTGTCACTGTATAACACTGGGATACTGTACTGGTGGGTACAGGTCTGTCACTGTATAACACTGGGGTACATTACTGGTGGGTACAGGTCTGTCACTGTTTAACACTGGGGTGCAGCACTGGTGGGTACGGGTCTGTCACTGTTTAACACTGGGGTACAGTGCTGGTGGGTTCAAGTCTGTCACTGTGTAACACTGGGGTACAGCACTGGTGGGTACAGGTCTCGCGCTGTGTAACACTTCGGTGCAGCACTGGGGGTACAGCTCTGTCACTGTATAACACTGGTGTCCGGTAGTGGTGGGTACAGGTCTGTCACTGTAGAACATTGGGGTACAGTACTGGTGGCTACAGGTCTGTCACTGTATAACACTGGGGTGCAGTTCTAGTAGGGACAGGTCTGTCACAGTATAACACTGGAGTACAGTACTGGTGTGTACAGGTCTGTCACTGTTTCACCCTGGGGTACAGTACTGGTGGGTTCAGGTCTGTCACAGTATAACACTGGGGTACAGTACTGGTGGGTAGAGGTCTGTCTCTGTATAACCCTGGGGTGCAGTACTGGTGGGTTCAGGTCTGTCACTCTATAACACTGGGGTACTGTACTGGTGGGTACAGGTCGCGCGCTGTGTAACACTTCGGTACAATACTGGGGGTACAGCTCTGTCACTGTATAACACTGGGGTACAGTAGTGGTGGGTACAGGTCTGTCACTGTATAACGCTGGGGTACAGTACTGGTGGGTACAGGTCTGTCACTGTATAACACTGGGGTATAGTACAGGTGGGTGCAGGTCTGTCACTGTATAACACTGGGGTACAGTAGTGGTGGGTACAGGTCTGTCACTGTATAACGCTGGGGTACAGTACTGGTGTGTACAGGTCTGTCACTGTATAACACTGGGGTACAGTACAGGTGGGTACAGCTCTGTCACTGTATAACACTGGGGTACAGTAGTGGTGGGTACAGGTCTGTCAGTGTATAACGCTGGGGTACAGTACTGGTGGGTACAGGTCTGTCACTGTATAACACTGGGTTACATTACAGGTGGGTACAGGTCTGTCACTGTATAACACTGGGGTACAGTTCTAGTCGGTACAGGTCTGTCACAGTATAACACTGGAGTGCAGTACTGGTGGGTACACGTCTATTGCTGTATAACACTGGGGTACAGTACTGGTGGGTCCAAGCCTCTCACTGTATAACACTGGGGTGCAGTGCTGCTTGGTACAGTTCTGTCACTGCATAACATTGGGGTACAGTACTGGTGGGTACATGTCTGTCACTGTATAACACTGGGCTACAGTACTGATGGGTACAGGTCTGTCACTGTATAACACTGGGGTACAATACTGGTGGGTACAGGTCTGTCACTGTATAACACTGGGGTACAGTACTGGTGGGTACAGGTCTGTCACTGTATAACCCTGGGGTACAGTATTGGTGGGTACAGGTCTGTCACAGTATAACACTGGAGTGCAGTACTGGTGGGTACACGTCTATTGCTGTATAACACTGGGGTACAGTACTGGTGGGTCCAAGCCTCTCACTGTATAACACTGGGGTGCAGTGCTGCTTGGTACAGTTCTGTCACTGCATAACATTGGGGTACAGTACTGGTGGGTACATGTCTGTCACTGTATAACACTGGGCTACAGTACTGATGGGTACAGGTCTGTCACTGTATAACACTGGGGTACAATACTGGTGGGTACAGGTCTGTCACTGTATAACATTGGGGTACAGTACTGGTGGATACAGGTCTGTCACAGTAATGCTGGGTACAGTTCTAGTCGGTACAGGTCTGTCACAGTATAACACTGGAGTGCAGTACTGGTGGGTACAGGTCTGTCACTGTATAACTCTGGGGTACTGTACTGGTGGGTACAGGTCTGTCACTGTTTAACACTGGGGTATAGCACTGGTGGGTACAGGTCTGTCATTGTATAACACTGGGGTACAGCACTGGTGGGTACAGGTCTGTCACTGTATAACACGGTGGTACAGTCCTGGTGGGTACAGGTCTGTAACTGTATTACACTGGGGTACAGTACTGGTGGGTACAGGTCTGTCGCTGTATAACACTGGGGTACTGTACTGATGGGTACAGGTCTGTCGCTGTATAACACCGGGGTACAGTACTGGTGGGTACAGGTCTGTCACTGTAAAACACTGGGGTACAGTACTGGTGGGTACAGGTCTGTCACTGTATAACACTGGGGTTCCGCACTGGTGCGTACAGGTCTGTCACTGTATAGCACTGGGGTACAGTGCTGGTGGGTACAGGTCTGTCATTGTATAACACTAGGGTACAGTACATGTGGGTACAGGTCTGTCACTGTATAACACTGGGGTACAGTACTGATGGGTACAGGTCTGTCGCTGTATAACACTGGGGTACAGTACTGGTGGGTACAGGTCTGTCGCTGTATAACACTGGGGTACAGTACTGGTGGGTACAGGTCTGTCGCTGTATAACACGTGCGTACTGTACTGATGGGTGCAGGTCTGTCACTGTATACCACTGGGGTACAGTACTGATGGGTGCAGGTCTGTCACTGTATACCACTGGGGTACAGTACTGGTGGGTCCAGGTCTGTCACTGTAAAACACTGGGGTACAGTACTGGTGGGTACAGGTCCGTCACTGTATAACACCGGGGTACAGTACTGGTGGGTACAGGTCTGTCACTGTATAACACTGGGGTACAGTGCTGGTGGGTACAGGTCTATCACTGTATAAAACTGGGGTACAGTACTGGGGGGTACAGGTCTGTCGCTGTATAACACTAGGGTACAGTACTGGTGGGTACAGGTCTGTCACTGTATAACACTCGGGTACAGTACTGGTGGGCACAGGTCTGTCGCTGTATAACACCGGGGTACAGTACTGGTGGGTACAGGTCTGTCACTGTAAAACACTGGGGTACAGTACTGGTGGGTACAGCTCTGTCACTGTATAACACCGGGGTACAGTACTGGTGGGTGCAGGTCTGTCACTGTATAACACTGAGGTACAGTGCTGGTGGGTACAGGTCTGTCACTGTAAAACACTGGGGTACTGTACTGGTGGGTACAGGTCTGTCACTGAACAACACCGGGCTACAGTACTGCTGGGTACAGGTCTGTCACTGCCTAACACTCGGGTACAGTACTGGTGGGTACAGGTCTTTCACTGTATAACACTGGGGTACATTACTGGTGGGTACAGTTCTGTCACTGGATAACACTGGGATACTGTACTGGTGGGTACAGGTCTGTCACTGTATAACACTGGGGTACAGTACTGGTGGGTACAGGTCTGTCACTGTATAACCCTGGGGTACAGTACTGGTGGGTACAGGTCTGTCACTGTATAACACTGGGGTACAGTGCTGGTGGGTACAGGTCTGTCACTGTATAACACTGGGGTACAGCACTGGTGGGTACAGACCTGTCACTGTTTAACACTGCGGTACAGCACTGGTGGGTACAGGTCTGTCACTGTATAACACTGGGGTACAGCACTGGTGGGTACATGTCTGTCACTGTAAAACACTAGGGTACAGTACTGGTGGGTACAGGTCTGTCACTGTATAACATTGGGGTACAGTACTGGTGGGTACAGGTCTGTCACTGTATAACATTGGGGTACAGTACTTGTGGGTACAGGTCTGTCACTGTTTAACACTGGGGTACAGCACTGGTGGGTACAGGTCTGTCACTGTATAACACTGGGGTACAGTGCTGGTGGGTACAGGTCTATCACTGTATAACCCTGGGATACAGTACTGGTGGGTTCAGGTCTGTCACTGTATAACACTGGGATACTGTACTGGTGGGTACAGGTCTGACACTGTTTAACACTGGGGTGCAGCACTGGTGGGTACAGGTCTGTCACTGTTTAACACTGGGGTACAGTGCTGGTGGGTTCAAGTCTGTCACTGTGTAACACTGGGGTACAGCACTGGTGGGTACAGGTCTCGCGCTGTGTAACACTTCGGTACAGCACTGGGGGTACAGCTCTGTCACTGTATAACACTGGTGTCCGGTAGTGGTCGGTACAGGTCTGTCACTGTATAACACTGCGGTACAGTACAGGTGGGTACAGGTCTGTCACTGTATAACACTGGGGTACAGTACTGGTGGGTACAGGTCTGTTGCTGTATAACACTGGGGTACAGTACTGGTGGGTACAGGTCTGTCACTGTAGAAAATTGGGGTACAGTACTGGTGGGTACAGGTCTGTCACTGTATCACACTGGGGTACAGCACTGGTGGGTACATGTCTGTCACTGTATAACACTGGGGTACAGTGCTGGTGGTTACAGGTCTGTCACTGTATAACACTGGGGTACAGTGCTGGTGGGTACAGGTCTGTCACTGTATAACACTGGGGTACAGCACTGGTGGGTACATGTCTGTCACTGTAAAACACTAGGGTACAGTACTGGTGGGTTCAGGTCTGTCACTGTGTAACATTGGGGTACAGTACTGGTGGGTACAGGTCTGTCACTGTGTAACATTGGGGTACAGTACTGGTGGGTACAGGTCTGTCACTGTTTAACACTGGGGTACAGCACTGGTGGGTACAGGTCTGTCGCTGTATAACATTGGGGTACAGCACTGGTGGGTACAGGTCTGTCGCTGTATAACACCGGGGTACAGTACTGGTGGGTACAGGTCTGTCACTGTATAACACTGGGGTACAGTACTGGTGGGTACAGGTCTGTCACTGTATAACACTGGGGTACAGTGCTGGTGGGTTCAGGTCTGTCACTGTAAAACACTGGGGTACAGTACTGGTGGGTACAGGTCTGTCACTGTATAACACCGGGGTACAGTACTGCTGGGTACAGGTCTGTCACTGCCTAACACTCGGGTACAGTACTGGTGGGTACAGGTCTTTCACTGTATAACACTGGGGTACAGTACTGGTGGGTACAGGTCTGTCACTGTATAACACCGGGGTACAGTACTGGTGGGTGCAGGTCTGTCACTGTATAACACTGGGGTACAATGCTGGTGGGTACAGGTCTGTCACTGTAAAACACTGGGGTACTGTACTGGTGGGTGCAGGTCTGTCACTGTGTAACACCGGGGTACAGTACTGCTGGGTACAGGTCTGTCACTGCCTAACACTCGGGTACAGTACTGGTGGGTACAGGTCTTTCACTGTATAACACTGGGGTACAGTACTGGTGGGTACAGTTCTGTCACTGTATAACACTGGGATACTGTACTGGTGGGTACAGGTCTGTCACTGTATAACACTGGGGTACAGTGCTGGTGGGTACAGGTCTGTCACTGTATAACACTGGGGTACAGTGCTAGTGGGTACAGGTCTGTCGCTGTATAACACCGGGGTACAGTACTGGTGGGTACAGGTCTGTCACTGTAAAACACTGGGGTACAGTACTGGTGGGTACAGGTCTGTCACTGTATAACACCGGGGTACAGTACTGGTGGGTGCAGGTCTGTCACTGTATAACACTGGGGTACAGTGCTGGTGGGTACAGGTCTGTCACTGTATAACACCAGGGTACAGTACTGCTGGGTACAGGTCTGTCACTGCCTAACACTCGGGTACAGTACTGGTGGGTACAGGTCTGTCACTGTATAAAACTGGGATACTATACTGGTGGGTACAGGTCTGTCACTGTATAACACTGGGGTACAGTACTGGTGGGTACAGGTCTGTCACTGTTTAACACTGGGGTGCAGCACTGGTGGGTACAGGTCTGTCACTGTATAACACTGGGGTACAGTGCTGGTGGGTACAGGTCTGTCACTGTATAACACTGGGTTACAGCACTGGTGGGTACAGGTCTGTCACTGTTTAACACTGCGGTACAGCACTGGTGGGTACAGGTCTGTCACTGTATAACACTGGGGTACAGCACTGGTGGGTACATGTCTGTCACTGTAAAACACTAGGGTACAGTACTGGTGGGTACAGGTCTGTCACTGTATAACATTGGGGTACAGTACTGGTGGGTACAGGTCTGTCACTGTATAACACTCGGGTACAGTACTGGTGGGTACAGGTCTGTCGCTGTATAACACCGGGGTACAGTACTGGTGGGTACAGGTCTGTCACTGTAAAACACTGGGGTACAGTACTGGTGGGTACAGGTCTGTCACTGTATAACACCGGGGTACAGTACTGGTGGGTGCAGGTCTGTCACTGTATAACACTGGGGTACAGTGCTGGTGGGTACAGGTCTGTCACTGTAAAACACTGGGGTACTGTACTGGTGGGTACAGGTCTGTCACTGTATAACACCGGGGTACAGTACTGCTGGGTACAGGTCTGTCACTGCCTAACACTCGGGTACAGTACTGGTGGGTACAGGTCTTTCACTGTATAACACTGGGGTACATTACTGGTGGGTACAGTTCTGTCACTGTATATCACTGGGATACTGTACTGGTGGGTACAGGTCTGTCACTGTATAACACTGGGGTACAGTACTGGTGGGTACAGGTCTGTCACTGTTTAACACTGGGGTGCAGCACTGGTGGGTACAGGTCTGTCACTGTATAACACTGGGGTACAGTACTGGTGGGTACAGGTCTGCCACTGTATAACACTGGGGTACAGCACTGGTGGGTACATGTCTGTCACTGTAAAACACTAGGGTACAGTACTGGTGGGTTCAGGTCTGTCACTGTATAACATTGGGTTACAGTACTGGTGGGTACAGGTCTGTCACTGTATAACATTTGAGTACAGTACTTGTGGGTACAGGTCTGTCACTGTATAACCCTGGGATACAGTACTGGTGGGTTCAGGTCTGTCACTGTATAACACTGGGATACTGTACTGGTGGGTACAGGTCTGTCACTGTATAACACTGGGGTACATTACTGGTGGGTACAGGTCTGTCACTGTTTAACACTGGGGTGCAGCACTGGTGGGTACAGGTCTGTCACTGTTTAACACTGGGGTACAGTGCTGGTGGGTTCAAGTCTGTCACTGTGTAACACTGGGGTACAGCACTGGTGGGTACAGGTCTCGCGCTGTGTAACACTTCGGTGCAGCACTGGGGGTACAGCTCTGTCACTGTATAACATTGGTGTCCGGTAGTGGTGGGTACAGGTCTGTCACTGTAGAACATTGGGGTACAGTACTGGTGGCTACAGGTCTGTCACTGTATAACACTGGGGTGCAGTTCTAGTAGGGACAGGTCTGTCACAGTATAACACTGGAGTACAGTACTGGTGGGTACAGGTCTGTCACTGTTTCACCCTGGGGTACAGTACTGTTGGGTTCAGGTCTGTCACAGTATAACACTGGGGTACAGTACTGGTGGGTAGAGGTCTGTCTCTGTATAACCCTGGGGTGCAGTACTGGTGGGTTCAGGTCTGTCACTCTATAACATTGGGGTACAGTACTGGTGGGTACAGGTCTGTCACTGTAGAACATTGGGGTACAGTACTGGTGGGTACAGGTCGCGCGCTGTGTAACACTTCGGTACAGTACTGGGGGTACAGCTCTGTCACTGTATAACACTGGGGTACAGTAGTGGTGGGTACAGGTCTGTCACTGTATAACGCTGGGGTACAGTACTGGTGGGTACAGGTCTGTCACTGTATAACACTGGGGTATAGTACAGGTGGGTGCAGGTCTGTCACTGTATAACACTGGGGTACAGTAGTGGTGGGTACAGGTCTGTCACTGTATAACGCTGGGGTACAGTACTGGTGTGTACAGGTCTGTCACTGTATAACACTGGGGTACAGTACAGGTGGGTACAGCTCTGTCACTGTATAACACTGGGGTACAGTACTGGTGGGTACAGGTCTGTCACTGTATAACACTGGGTTACATTACAGGTGGGTACAGGTCTGTCACTGTATAACACTGGGGTACAGTTCTAGTCGGTACAGGTCTGTCACAGTATAACACTGGAGTGCAGTACTGGTGGGTACACGTCTATTGCTGTATAACACTGGGGTACAGTACTGGTGGGTCCAAGCCTCTCACTGTATAACACTGGGGTGCAGTGCTGCTTGGTACAGTTCTGTCACTGCATAACATTGGGGTACAGTACTGGTGGGTACATGTCTGTCACTGTATAACACTGGGCTACAGTACTGATGGGTACAGGTCTGTCACTGTATAACACTGGGGTACAATACTGGTGGGTACAGGTCTGTCACTGTATAACACTGGGGTACAGTACTGGTGGGTACAGGTCTGTCACTGTATAACCCTGGGGTACAGTATTGGTGGGTACAGGTCTGTCACAGTATAACACTGGAGTGCAGTACTGGTGGGTACACGTCTATTGCTGTATAACACTGGGGTACAGTACTGGTGGGTCCAAGCCTCTCACTGTATAACACTGGGGTGCAGTGCTGCTTGGTACAGTTCTGTCACTGCATAACATTGGGGTACAGTACTGGTGGGTACATGTCTGTCACTGTATAACACTGGGCTACAGTACTGATGGGTACAGGTCTGTCTCTGTATAACACTGGGGTACAATACTGGTGGGTACAGGTCTGTCACTGTATAACATTGGGGTACAGTACTGGTGGATACAGGTCTGTCACAGTAATGCTGGGTACAGGTCTGTCACTGTATAACTGGGGTACAGTATTGGTGGGTACGTGTCTGTCACTGTATAACTGGGTTACAGTACTGGTGGGTACAGGTCTGTCACTGTATAACTCTGGGGTACTGTACTGGTGGGTACAGGTCTGTCACTGTTTAACACTGGGGTACAGTACTGGTGGGTACAGGTCTGTCACTGTATAACACTGGGGTACAGCACTGGTGGGTACAGGTCTGTCACTGTATAACACGGTGGTACAGTCCTGGTGGGTACAGGTCTGTAACTGTATTACACTGGGGTACAGTACTGGTGGGTACAGGTCTGTCGCTGTATAACACTGGGGTACAGTACTGGTGGGTACAGGTCTGTCGCTGGAAAACACTGGGGTACAGTACTGGTGGGTACAGGTCTTTCGCTGTATAACACTGGGGTACTGTACTGATGGGTACAGGTCTGTCGCTGTATAACACCGGGGTACAGTACTGGTGGGTACAGGTCTGTCACTGTAAAACACTGGGGTACAGTACTGGTGGGTACAGGTCTGTCACTGTATAATACCGGGGTACAGTACTGGTGGGTACAGGTCTGTCACTGTATAACACTGGGGTTCCGCACTGGTGCGTACAGGTCTGTCACTGTATAGCACTGGGGTACAGTGCTGGTGGGTACAGGTCTGTCATTGTATAACACTAGGGTACAGTACATGTGGGTACAGGTCTGTCACTGTATAACACTGGGGTACAGTACTGATGGGTACAGGTCTGTCGCTGTATAACACTGGGGTACAGTACTGGTGGGTACAGGTCTGTCGCTGTATAACACTGGGGTACAGTACTGGTGGGTACAGGTCTGTCGCTGTATAACACGGGCGTACTGTACTGATGGGTGCAGGTCTGTCACTGTATACCACTGGGGTACAGTACTGATGGGTGCAGGTCTGTCACTGTATACCACTGGGGTACAGTACTGGTGGGTCCAGGTCTGTCACTGTAAAACACTGGGGTACAGTACTGGTGGGTACAGGTCCGTCACTGTATAACACCGGGGTACAGTACTGGTGGGTACAGGTCTGTCACTGTATAACACTGGGGTACAGTACTGTTGGGTACAGGTCTGTCACTGTATAACACTGGGGTACTGTACTGGTGGGTACAGGTCTGTCACTGTTTAGCACCGGGGTGCAGTACTGGTGGGTACAGGTCTGTCACTGTATAACACTGGGGTACAGTACTGGTGGGTACAGGTCTGTCACTGTATAACCCCAGGGTACAGTACTTGTGGGTACAGGCCTGTCACTGTAAAACACTGGGGTACTGTACTGGTGGGTACAGGTCTGTCACTGTATAACACTGGGGTACAGTACTGGTGGGTACAGGTCTGTCACTGTTAAACACTGGGGTACAGCACTGGTGGGTACAGGTCTGTCACTGTATAACACTGGGGTACAGCACTGGTGGTACAGGTCGGTCACTGTATAACACTGGGGTACAGTGCTGGTGGGTACAGTTCTGTCACTGTTTAACACTGGGGTACAGCAATGGTGGGTACAGGTCTGTCACTGTATAACACTGGGGTACAGTGCTGGTGGGTACAGGTCTATCACTGTATAACCCTAGGGCACAGTACTGGTGGGTACATGTCCGTCACTGTATAACATTGGGGTACTGTATCGGTGGGTACAGGCTTTGTCAATGTATAACACTGGGGTGCAGTACTGGTGGCTACAGGTCTTGCGTGTGTAACACTGGGGTACAGTACTAGGGGTACAGATCTGTCGATGTACAACATTGGGTACAGTACTGGTGGGTACAGGTCTGTCACTGCATAACATTGGGATACAGTACTGGTGGGTACAGGTCTGTCACTGTATAACACGGGTACTGTACTGGTGGGTACAGGTCTGTCGCAGTGTGAAACTGGTGTACAGTACTTGTGGGTACAGGTCTGTCACTGTATAACACGGGTACAGTACTGGTGGGTACAGGTCTGTCGCAGTATAACACTGGGGTACAGTACTGGTGGGTACAGCTCTGTCACTGTATAACACTGGGGTACAGTACTGGTGGGTACAGGTCTGTCACTGTATAACACTGGGCTACAGTACTGGTGGGTACAGGTCTGTCACTGTATAACACTGGGGTACTGTACTGGTGGGTACAGGTCTGTCACTGTATAACACTGGGGTACAGTACTGGTGGGTACAGGTCTGTCACTGTTTAACACTGGGGTACAGCACTGGTGGGTACAGGTCTGTCACTGTATTACACTGGGGTACAGTGCTGGTGGGTACAGGTCTGTCACTGTATAACACTGGGGTACAGTACTGGTGGGTACAGGTCTGTCGCTGTATAACACTGGGGTACAGTACTGGTGGGCACAGGTCTGTCGCGGTATAACCCTGGGGTACTGTACTGATGGGTACAGGTCTGTCACTGTATAACACTGGGGTACAGTACTGGTGGGTACAGGTCTGTCGCTGAATAAAACTGGGATGCAGTGCTGGTGGGTGCAGGTCTGTCGCTGTATAACACTGGGGTGCAGTACTGGTGGGTACAGGTCTGTCACTGTATAACACTGGGGTACAGTACTGGTGGGTACAGGTCTGTCACTGTATAGCACTGGTGTACAGTACTGGTGGGTACAGGCCCATCACTGTATAACACGGGTACAGTACTGGTGCGTACAGCTTTGTCGCTGTCTAAAACTGGGGTACAGTCCTGGTGGGTACAGGTTTGTCGCTGTACAACACTGGGGTACAGTACTGGAGGGTACAGGCCTGTCGCTGTATAACACGGGTACAGTACTGGTATGTACAGGTCTGTCACTGTATAATACGTGTACAGTACTGGTGAGTACAGGTCAGTCACTGTACAACACTGGGGAACAGTACTGGTGGTACAGGCCTGTCGCTGTATTACACTGGGGCACAGTACTGGTGGATACAGGTCAGTCGCTGTACAACATTGGGGTACCGTACTGCTGGGTACAGGTCTGTCACTGTAAAACACTTAGGTACAGTATTGGTGGGTACAGGCCTGTCACTGTAGAAAACTGTGGTACAGTACAGGTGGGTACAGGTCTGTCAATGTCTAACACTTGGGTACAGTATTGGTGGTACAGGCCTTTCATTGTATAACACTGGTGTACAGTACTGGTGGGTACAGTTCTGTCACTATATAACACAGAGGTACAGTACTGGTGGGGACAGGCCTGTCACTGTATAGCACTGGTGCACAGTACTGGTGGGTACAGGCCCATCACTGTATAACACGGGTACAGTACTGGTGGGTCCAGGTCAGTCACTGTATAACACTCGGATACAGTACTGGTGTGTATAGGTCTGGCACTGCATAACACTGGGGTACAGTACTTGTGGGTACAGGCCTGTCGCTGTATAATACTAATGTACAGTACTGGTGGGTACTTTTCTGTCACTGCCTATCACGGGGGTACTGTACAGGTGGGTACAGGTCTGTCGCTGTATAACACGGGTACAGTACTGGTGGGTACAGGCCTGTCACTGTATAACACTGGGGTACAGTACTGGTGGATACATGCCTGTCACTGTATAACACTGGGGTACACTACTGGTGGGTACAGGTCTGTCACTGCATAACACGGGTACAGTACTGGTGGGTACAAGCCTGTCACTGTATATCACTGGGGTGCAGTACTGGTGGATACATGCCTGTCAATGTATAACACTGGGGTACACTACTGGTGGGTACAGGTCTGTCACTGTATAACACTGGGATGCAGTACTGATGGGTACCGGCCTGTTACTCTATAACATGGGTACAGTACTGGTGGGTACAGGTCTGTCACTGTATAACACTGGGGAACAGTACTGGTGGGTACAGGCCTGTCACTGTTTATCACTGGGATACAGTACTGGTGGGTACAGGTCTGTCACAGTATAAAACTAGTGTACAGTACTGGTGGGTTCAGGCCTGTCACTGTATAACACTGGGGTACAGTACTGGTGGGTACCGGTCGATCACTGTATAACACTGGGGTACAGTACGGGTGGAAACAGTATCGTCACTGTATAACACTGGGGTACAGTACTGGTGGGTACACGTGTGTCACTGTATAACACTGGGGTACAGTACTGGTGGGTACAGATCTGTCACTGTATAACACTGGGGTTCATTACAGGTGGGTACATGTCTGTCACTGTATAACACGGGAACAGTCCTGGTGGGTACAGGTCTGTCACTGGATAACACTTGGGTACAGTACTGGTTGGTACAGGTCTGTCACTGTACAACACTAGGATACATTACTGGTGGCTACAGGTGTGTCACTGTATAACACTGTGGTACACTACAGGTGGGTACAGCTCTGTGACTGTATAACACTAGGGTACACGACTGGTGGCTACAGGTCTGTCGCAGTATAACACTAATATACAGTACTGGTGGGTACATACCTGTCACTGTGTATCACGGTGGGACAGTACAGGTGGGTACAGGTCTGTCGCGGTATAACACTGGGGTACAGTACTGGTGGGTACAGGTCTGTCACTGTTTCACACTGGTGTACAGTACTGGTCGGTACAGGACTGTCACTTTATAACACTGGGGTACAGTACTGGTGGCTACAGGTCTGTCATTGTATAGCACGGGTACAGTACTGGTGGGTACAAGTATGTCGCTGTATAATACTCGGGTACAGTACTGGTGGGTACAGGTCTGTCACTGTATAACAATGGGGCACAGTACTGGTGGGAACTGGTCTGTCGCTGTATAACATGGGGTACAGTACTGTTGGGTACAGGTCTGTCGCTGTATAACACTGTGGTACAGTACTGGTGGGTACAGGTCAGTCGCTGTATAACACTGTGGTACAGTACTGGTGGGTACAGGTCTGTCGCAATATAACATGGGTACAGTACTGGTGGGTACAGGTCTGTCACTGTGTAACACTGGGGTACAGTACTGGGGGGTACAGGCCTGTCACTATATAACATGGGTACAGCACTGGTGGCTGCAGTTCTGTCACTGTATAACACTGGGGTACAGTACTGGTGGGCACAGTTCTGTCACTGTATAACACTGGGGTACAGTACTGGTGGGCACAGTTCTGTCACTGTATAACACTGGGGTACAGTACTGGTGGGTACAGGTCTGTCACGATAACACAGGGGTACAGTACTGGTGGGTACAGGTCTGTCACTGTATAACACAAGGGTACAGTACTGGTGGGTACAGGTCTGTCACTGTATAACACTGGGGTACAGTACTGGTGGGTACAGGTCTCTCAGTGTATAATTCTGGTACAGTACTGGTGGGTACAGGTCTGTCACTGTATAACACTGGGGCACAGTACTGCTGGGTAAAGGCCTGTCACTGTATAACACTGGGGTACAGTGCTGGTGGGCACAGTTCTGTCAGTGTATAACACGGGTACAGCACTGGTGGGTACATGTCTGTCACTGTATAATTCTGGTACAGTACTGGTGGGTACAGGTCTGTCATTGCATAACCCTGGGGTACAGTACTGGTGTGTACATGTCTGTCAATGTATAAAACTGAGGTACAGTACTGGTGTGTACAGGTCTGTCACTGTATAACACTGGGGTACAGTACTGGTGGGTACAGGTCTGTCACTGTATAACACTGGGATACAGTACTGGTGGGTACAGGTCTGTCGCTGTATAACACTGGGTTTCAGTACTGGTGGGTACAGGTCTGTCACTGTATAACACTGGGATACAGTACTGGTGGGTACAGGTCTGTCACTGTATAACACTGGGATACAGTACTGGTGGGTACAGGTATGTCGCTGTATAACACTGGGGTACAGTACTGGTGGGTACAGGTCTGTCACTGTATAACACTAGTGTACTGTACTGGTGGGTACAGGTCTGTCGCTGTATAACACTGGAGTACAGTACTGGTGGATACAGTTCTGTCACTGTATAACACTGGGGTACAGTACTGGTGGGTACAGGTCTGTCACTGTATAACACTGGGGTACAGTACTGGTGGGGACAGGTCTGTCACTGTATAACACTGGGGTACAGTACTGGTGGGTACAGGTCTGTCGCTGTATAATGCTGGGGTACAGTACTGGTGGGTACAGGTCTGTCGCGGTATAACACTGGGGTACAGGTCTGTCACGGTATAACACTGGGGTACAGTACTGGTGGGGACAGGTCTGTCACTGTATAACACTGGGGTACAGTACTGGTGGGTACAGGTCTGTCACTGTATAACACTGGCGTACAGTACTGGTGGGGACAGGTCTGTCACTGTATAACACTGGGGTGCAGTACTGGTGGGTACAGGTCTGTCACTGTATAACACTGGGTTACAGTACTGGGGGGTATATGTCTGTCACTGTAGAACACTGGAGTACAGTACTGGTGGCTACATGTCTGTCACTGTATAACGCTGGGGTACAGTACACGTGGGTACAGGTCTGTCGCTGTATAAAACTGGGTTACAGTACTGGTGGGTACAGGTCTGTCACTGTATAACACTGGGGTACAGTATTGGTGGGTACAGGTCTGTCACTGTATAACACTGGGGTACAGTACTGGTGGGTACAGGTCTGTCACTGTATAACACTGGTACAGTACTGGTGGGTACAGGTCTGTCACTGTGTAACACTGGTACAGTACTGGTGGGTACAGGTCTGCCACTGTATAACACTGGGGTATAGTACTGGTGGGTACAGGCCTGTCACTGTATAACACTGGGGCACAGTACTAGTAGGTACAGGCCTGTCACTGTATAACACTGGGGTACAGTACTGGTGGGTACAAGTCTGTCACTGTATAACATTGGGGTACAGTACTGGTGGGTACAGGTCTGTCACTGTATAACACTGGGGTACAATACAAGTGGGTACAGGTCTGTCATTAACACTGGCGCACAGTACTGGTGGGTACAGGTCTGCCACTGTATAACACTGGGATACAGTACTGGTGGGTACAGGCCTGTTACTGTACAACACGGGTACAGTACTGGTGGCTACACGTCTGTCACAGTAAAACACTGTCCTACAGTTCTGGTGGGTACAGGTCTGTCAATATATAACACTGGGATACAGTACTGGTGGGTACAGGTCTGTCACTAACTCTGGGGCACAGTACTGGTGGGTACAGGTCTGTCGCTGTATAAAATGGGGTACAGTACTGGTGGGTACAGGTCGGTCACTAACACTGGGGTACAGAACTGGTGGTTACAGGTCTGTCACTGTATAACACTGGGGTACAATACTCCTGGGTACAGGTCTGTCGCTGTATATCACTGGGATACAGCACTGGTGGGTACAAGTATGTCACTGTATAATACTCGGGTACAGTACTGGTGGGTACAGGTCTGTCACTGCATAACACTGGGTTACAGTACTGGTGGCTACAGGTCTGTCACTGTATAACACTGGGGTACACTACTGGTGGGTACAGGTCTGTCACTGTATAACACTAGGGTACAGTACTGGTGGGTGCAGCTCTGTCACTGTATAACAATGGGGCAAAGTACTGGTGGGAAGTGGTCTGTCGCCGTATAACTTGGGGTACAGTACTGGTGGGTACAGGTCTGTCGCTGTATAACACTGTGGTACAGTGCTGGTGGGTACAGGTCAGTCGGTTAATAACACTGGGGTACAGTACTGGTGGGTACAGGCCTGTCGCAGTATAACATGGGTACAGTACTGGTAGGTACAGGTCTGTCACTGTGTAACACTGGGGGACAGTACTGGGGGGTCCAGGCCTGTCACTATGTAACACGGGTACAGCACTGGAGACTGCTGTTCTGTCACTGTATAACACTGGGGTACAGTACTGGTGGGCACAGTTCTGTCACTGTATAACACTGGGGTACAATATTGGTGGGCACAGTTCTGTCACTGTATAACACTGGGGTACAGTACTGGTGGGTACAGGCCTGTCACTATAAAACAGGGGTACAGTACTGGTGGGTACAGGTCTGTCACTGTATAACACTAGGGTACAGTACTGGTGGGCACAGGTCTGTCACTGTATAACACTGGGATACAGTACTGGTGGGTACAGGTCTGTCACTGTATAACACTGAGGTACAGTACTGGTGGATACAGGTCTGTCACAGTATAACACTGGGGTCCAGTACTGGTGGGTACAGGTCTGTCTCTGTATAACACTAGTGTACTGTACTGGTGAGTACAGGTCTGTCGCTGTATAACACTGGGGTACAATATTGGTGGGTACAGTTCTGTCACTGTATAATACTGGGGTGCAGTACTGGTGGCTACTGCTCTGTCACTGAATAACAATGGGGTGCAGTGCTGGTGGGGACAGGTCTGTCACTGTATAACACTGGGGTACAGTACTGGTGGGTACAGGTCTTTCACTGTATAACACTGGGGTACAGTACTGGTACGTACACGTCTGTCACTATAACACTGGGGTACAGTACTGGTGGGTACAGGTCTGTCACTGTATAACACTGGAGTACAGTACTGGTGGCTACACGTCTGTCACAGTACAACACTGTCCTACAGTTCTGGTGGGTACAGGTCTGTCACTAACTCTGGGGCACAGTACTGGTGGGTAAAGGTCTGTCACTGTATAGCACTGGGTTACAGTACCAGTGGATACAGGTCTGTCACTAACACTGGGGTACATTACTGCTGGGTACATGTCTGTCACTAACACTGGGGTACAGTACTGGTGGTTACAGGTCTGTCATTAACACTGGGGTACAGTACTGGTGGGTACAGGTCTGTCACTAACACTTGGGTACAGAACTGGTGGTTGCAGGTCTGTCACTGTATAACACTGGGGCACAATACTCCTGGGTACAAGTCTGTCGCTGTATATCGCTGGGATACAGCATTGGTGGGTACAGGTCTGTCACTGTATAACATGGGTACAGTACTGGTGGGTACAAGTATGTCGCTGTATAATACTCGGGTACAGTACTGGTGGGTACAGGTCTGTCACTGCATAACACTGGGTTACAGTAATGGTGGCTACAGGTCTGTCACTGAAAATCACTGGGGTACACTACTGGTGGGTACAGGTCTGTCACTGTATAACACTAGGGTACAATACTGGTGGGTGCAGGTCTGTCACTGTATCACAATGGGGCACAGTACTGGTGGGAACCGGTCTGTCGCTGTATAACATGGGGTACAGTACTGGTGGGTACAGGTCTGTCGCTGTATAACACTGTGGTACATTACTGGTGGGTACAGGTCAGTCGCTGTATAACACTGGGGTACAGCACTGGTGGGTACAGGTCTGTCGCAGTATAACATGGGTACAGTACTGGTAGGTACAGGTCTGTCACTATATAACACGGGTACAGCACTGGTGACTGCAGTTCTGTCACTGTATAACACTGGGGTACAGTACTGGTGGGCACAGTTCTGTCACGGTATAATACTGGGTACAGTACTGGTGGGCACAGTTCTGTCACTGTATAACACTGGGGTACAGTACTGGTGGGTACAGGTCTGTCACTATAAAACAGGGTTACAGTACTGGTGGGTACAGGTCTGTCACTGTATAACACGAGGGTACAGGACTGGTGGGTACAGTTCTGTCACTGTATAACACTGGGGTACAGTACTGGTGGGTACAGGTCTGTCAGTGAATAACACGGGTACAGCACTGGTGGGTACAGGTCTGTCACTTTATAACACTGGGATACAATACTGGTGGGTACAGGTCTGTCACTGTTTTACACTGGTGCACAGTACTGGTGGGTACAGGTCTGTCACTGTATAACACTGGAGTACAGTACTGGTGGATACAGGTCTGTCACTGTATAACACTGGGGTACAGTGCTGGTGGGCACAGTTCTGTTAGTGTATAACACGGGTACAGCACTGGTGGGTACATGTCTGTCACTGTATAATTCTGGTACAGTACTGGTGGGTACAGTTGTGTCACTGTATAACACTGGGGCACAGTACTGGTGGGTAAAGTTCTGTCCCTGTATAACACTGGGATACAGTACTGGTGAGTACAGGTCTGTCACTGTATAACACAGGGGTACAGTACTGGTGGGTACAGGTCTGTCACTGTATAACACTGGAGTCCAGTACTGGTGGGTACAGGCCAGTCACTCTATAACACTGGGATACCGTACTGGTGGGTACAGATCGGTCACTGTATAACACGAGTGTACTGTACTGGTGGGTACAGGTCTGTCACTGTATAGCACTGGGTTACAGTACCGGTGGATACAGATCTGTCAATGTATAACACTGGGTTTCAGTACTGGTATGTACAGGTATGTCGCTGTATAACACTGGGGTACAGTACTGGTGGGTACAGTTCTGTCACTGTATAATACTGGGGTGCAGTACTGATGGCTACTGCTCTGTCACTGAATAACAATGTGGTGCAGTGCTGGTGGGGACAGGTCTGTCACTGTATAACACTGGGGTACAGTACTGGTGGGTATATGTCTGTCACTGTATAACACTGGAGTACAGTACTGGTACGTACACATCTGTCTCTCTAACACTGGGGTACAGTACTGGTGGATACAGGTCTGTCACTGTGTAACACTGGGGTACAGTACTGGTGGGTACAGGTCTGTCACTGTATAACCCCAGGGTACAGTACTTGTGGGTACAGGCCTGTCACTGTAAAACACTGGGGTACTGTACTGGTGGGTACAGGTCTGTCACTGTATAACACTGGGGTACAGTACTGGTGGGTACAGGTCTGTCACTGTTAAACACTGGGGTACAGCACTGGTGGGTACAGGTCTGTCACTGTATAACACTGGGGTACAGCACTGGTGGTACAGGTCGGTCACTGTATAACACTGGGGTACAGTGCTGGTGGGTACAGTTCTGTCACTGTTTAACACTGGGGTACAGCAATGGTGGGTACAGGTCTGTCACTGTATAACACTGGGGTACAGTGCTGGTGGGTACAGGTCTATCACTGTATAACCCTAGGGCACAGTACTGGTGGGTACATGTCCGTCACTGTATAACATTGGGGTACTGTATCGGTGGGTACAGGCTTTGTCAATGTATAACACTGGGGTGCAGTACTGGTGGCTACAGGTCTTGCGTGTGTAACACTGGGGTACAGTACTAGGGGTACAGATCTGTCGATGTACAACATTGGGTACAGTACTGGTGGGTACAGGTCTGTCACTGCATAACATTGGGATACAGTACTGGTGGGTACAGGTCTGTCACTGTATAACACGGGTACTGTACTGGTGGGTACAGGTCTGTCGCAGTGTGAAACTGGTGTACAGTACTTGTGGGTACAGGTCTGTCACTGTATAACACGGGTACAGTACTGGTGGGTACAGGTCTGTCGCAGTATAACACTGGGGTACAGTACTGGTGGGTACAGCTCTGTCACTGTATAACACTGGGGTACAGTACTGGTGGGTACAGGTCTGTCACTGTATAACACTGGGCTACAGTACTGGTGGGTACAGGTCTGTCACTGTATAACACTGGGGTACTGTACTGGTGGGTACAGGTCTGTCACTGTATAACACTGGGGTACAGTACTGGTGGGTACAGGTCTGTCACTGTTTAACACTGGGGTACAGCACTGGTGGGTACAGGTCTGTCACTGTATTACACTGGGGTACAGTGCTGGTGGGTACAGGTCTGTCACTGTATAACACTGGGGTACAGTACTGGTGGGTACAGGTCTGTCGCTGTATAACACTGGGGTACAGTACTGGTGGGCACAGGTCTGTCGCGGTATAACCCTGGGGTACTGTACTGATGGGTACAGGTCTGTCACTGTATAACACTGGGGTACAGTACTGGTGGGTACAGGTCTGTCGCTGAATAAAACTGGGATGCAGTGCTGGTGGGTGCAGGTCTGTCGCTGTATAACACTGGGGTGCAGTACTGGTGGGTACAGGTCTGTCACTGTATAACACTGGGGTACAGTACTGGTGGGTACAGGTCTGTCACTGTATAGCACTGGTGTACAGTACTGGTGGGTACAGGCCCATCACTGTATAACACGGGTACAGTACTGGTGCGTACAGCTTTGTCGCTGTCTAAAACTGGGGTACAGTCCTGGTGGGTACAGGTTTGTCGCTGTACAACACTGGGGTACAGTACTGGAGGGTACAGGCCTGTCGCTGTATAACACGGGTACAGTACTGGTATGTACAGGTCTGTCACTGTATAATACGTGTACAGTACTGGTGAGTACAGGTCAGTCACTGTACAACACTGGGGAACAGTACTGGTGGTACAGGCCTGTCGCTGTATTACACTGGGGCACAGTACTGGTGGATACAGGTCAGTCGCTGTACAACATTGGGGTACCGTACTGCTGGGTACAGGTCTGTCACTGTAAAACACTTAGGTACAGTATTGGTGGGTACAGGCCTGTCACTGTAGAAAACTGTGGTACAGTACAGGTGGGTACAGGTCTGTCAATGTCTAACACTTGGGTACAGTATTGGTGGTACAGGCCTTTCATTGTATAACACTGGTGTACAGTACTGGTGGGTACAGTTCTGTCACTATATAACACAGAGGTACAGTACTGGTGGGGACAGGCCTGTCACTGTATAGCACTGGTGCACAGTACTGGTGGGTACAGGCCCATCACTGTATAACACGGGTACAGTACTGGTGGGTCCAGGTCAGTCACTGTATAACACTCGGATACAGTACTGGTGTGTATAGGTCTGGCACTGCATAACACTGGGGTACAGTACTTGTGGGTACAGGCCTGTCGCTGTATAATACTAATGTACAGTACTGGTGGGTACTTTTCTGTCACTGCCTATCACGGGGGTACTGTACAGGTGGGTACAGGTCTGTCGCTGTATAACACGGGTACAGTACTGGTGGGTACAGGCCTGTCACTGTATAACACTGGGGTACAGTACTGGTGGATACATGCCTGTCACTGTATAACACTGGGGTACACTACTGGTGGGTACAGGTCTGTCACTGCATAACACGGGTACAGTACTGGTGGGTACAAGCCTGTCACTGTATATCACTGGGGTGCAGTACTGGTGGATACATGCCTGTCAATGTATAACACTGGGGTACACTACTGGTGGGTACAGGTCTGTCACTGTATAACACTGGGATGCAGTACTGATGGGTACCGGCCTGTTACTCTATAACATGGGTACAGTACTGGTGGGTACAGGTCTGTCACTGTATAACACTGGGGAACAGTACTGGTGGGTACAGGCCTGTCACTGTTTATCACTGGGATACAGTACTGGTGGGTACAGGTCTGTCACAGTATAAAACTAGTGTACAGTACTGGTGGGTTCAGGCCTGTCACTGTATAACACTGGGGTACAGTACTGGTGGGTACCGGTCGATCACTGTATAACACTGGGGTACAGTACGGGTGGAAACAGTATCGTCACTGTATAACACTGGGGTACAGTACTGGTGGGTACACGTGTGTCACTGTATAACACTGGGGTACAGTACTGGTGGGTACAGATCTGTCACTGTATAACACTGGGGTTCATTACAGGTGGGTACATGTCTGTCACTGTATAACACGGGAACAGTCCTGGTGGGTACAGGTCTGTCACTGGATAACACTTGGGTACAGTACTGGTTGGTACAGGTCTGTCACTGTACAACACTAGGATACATTACTGGTGGCTACAGGTGTGTCACTGTATAACACTGTGGTACACTACAGGTGGGTACAGCTCTGTGACTGTATAACACTAGGGTACACGACTGGTGGCTACAGGTCTGTCGCAGTATAACACTAATATACAGTACTGGTGGGTACATACCTGTCACTGTGTATCACGGTGGGACAGTACAGGTGGGTACAGGTCTGTCGCGGTATAACACTGGGGTACAGTACTGGTGGGTACAGGTCTGTCACTGTTTCACACTGGTGTACAGTACTGGTCGGTACAGGACTGTCACTTTATAACACTGGGGTACAGTACTGGTGGCTACAGGTCTGTCATTGTATAGCACGGGTACAGTACTGGTGGGTACAAGTATGTCGCTGTATAATACTCGGGTACAGTACTGGTGGGTACAGGTCTGTCACTGTATAACAATGGGGCACAGTACTGGTGGGAACTGGTCTGTCGCTGTATAACATGGGGTACAGTACTGTTGGGTACAGGTCTGTCGCTGTATAACACTGTGGTACAGTACTGGTGGGTACAGGTCAGTCGCTGTATAACACTGTGGTACAGTACTGGTGGGTACAGGTCTGTCGCAATATAACATGGGTACAGTACTGGTGGGTACAGGTCTGTCACTGTGTAACACTGGGGTACAGTACTGGGGGGTACAGGCCTGTCACTATATAACATGGGTACAGCACTGGTGGCTGCAGTTCTGTCACTGTATAACACTGGGGTACAGTACTGGTGGGCACAGTTCTGTCACTGTATAACACTGGGGTACAGTACTGGTGGGCACAGTTCTGTCACTGTATAACACTGGGGTACAGTACTGGTGGGTACAGGTCTGTCACGATAACACAGGGGTACAGTACTGGTGGGTACAGGTCTGTCACTGTATAACACAAGGGTACAGTACTGGTGGGTACAGGTCTGTCACTGTATAACACTGGGGTACAGTACTGGTGGGTACAGGTCTCTCAGTGTATAATTCTGGTACAGTACTGGTGGGTACAGGTCTGTCACTGTATAACACTGGGGCACAGTACTGCTGGGTAAAGGCCTGTCACTGTATAACACTGGGGTACAGTGCTGGTGGGCACAGTTCTGTCAGTGTATAACACGGGTACAGCACTGGTGGGTACATGTCTGTCACTGTATAATTCTGGTACAGTACTGGTGGGTACAGGTCTGTCATTGCATAACCCTGGGGTACAGTACTGGTGTGTACATGTCTGTCAATGTATAAAACTGAGGTACAGTACTGGTGTGTACAGGTCTGTCACTGTATAACACTGGGGTACAGTACTGGTGGGTACAGGTCTGTCACTGTATAACACTGGGATACAGTACTGGTGGGTACAGGTCTGTCGCTGTATAACACTGGGTTTCAGTACTGGTGGGTACAGGTCTGTCACTGTATAACACTGGGATACAGTACTGGTGGGTACAGGTCTGTCACTGTATAACACTGGGATACAGTACTGGTGGGTACAGGTATGTCGCTGTATAACACTGGGGTACAGTACTGGTGGGTACAGGTCTGTCACTGTATAACACTAGTGTACTGTACTGGTGGGTACAGGTCTGTCGCTGTATAACACTGGAGTACAGTACTGGTGGATACAGTTCTGTCACTGTATAACACTGGGGTACAGTACTGGTGGGTACAGGTCTGTCACTGTATAACACTGGGGTACAGTACTGGTGGGGACAGGTCTGTCACTGTATAACACTGGGGTACAGTACTGGTGGGTACAGGTCTGTCGCTGTATAATGCTGGGGTACAGTACTGGTGGGTACAGGTCTGTCGCGGTATAACACTGGGGTACAGGTCTGTCACGGTATAACACTGGGGTACAGTACTGGTGGGGACAGGTCTGTCACTGTATAACACTGGGGTACAGTACTGGTGGGTACAGGTCTGTCACTGTATAACACTGGCGTACAGTACTGGTGGGGACAGGTCTGTCACTGTATAACACTGGGGTGCAGTACTGGTGGGTACAGGTCTGTCACTGTATAACACTGGGTTACAGTACTGGGGGGTATATGTCTGTCACTGTAGAACACTGGAGTACAGTACTGGTGGCTACATGTCTGTCACTGTATAACGCTGGGGTACAGTACACGTGGGTACAGGTCTGTCGCTGTATAAAACTGGGTTACAGTACTGGTGGGTACAGGTCTGTCACTGTATAACACTGGGGTACAGTATTGGTGGGTACAGGTCTGTCACTGTATAACACTGGGGTACAGTACTGGTGGGTACAGGTCTGTCACTGTATAACACTGGTACAGTACTGGTGGGTACAGGTCTGTCACTGTGTAACACTGGTACAGTACTGGTGGGTACAGGTCTGCCACTGTATAACACTGGGGTATAGTACTGGTGGGTACAGGCCTGTCACTGTATAACACTGGGGCACAGTACTAGTAGGTACAGGCCTGTCACTGTATAACACTGGGGTACAGTACTGGTGGGTACAAGTCTGTCACTGTATAACATTGGGGTACAGTACTGGTGGGTACAGGTCTGTCACTGTATAACACTGGGGTACAATACAAGTGGGTACAGGTCTGTCATTAACACTGGCGCACAGTACTGGTGGGTACAGGTCTGCCACTGTATAACACTGGGATACAGTACTGGTGGGTACAGGCCTGTTACTGTACAACACGGGTACAGTACTGGTGGCTACACGTCTGTCACAGTAAAACACTGTCCTACAGTTCTGGTGGGTACAGGTCTGTCAATATATAACACTGGGATACAGTACTGGTGGGTACAGGTCTGTCACTAACTCTGGGGCACAGTACTGGTGGGTACAGGTCTGTCGCTGTATAAAATGGGGTACAGTACTGGTGGGTACAGGTCGGTCACTAACACTGGGGTACAGAACTGGTGGTTACAGGTCTGTCACTGTATAACACTGGGGTACAATACTCCTGGGTACAGGTCTGTCGCTGTATATCACTGGGATACAGCACTGGTGGGTACAAGTATGTCACTGTATAATACTCGGGTACAGTACTGGTGGGTACAGGTCTGTCACTGCATAACACTGGGTTACAGTACTGGTGGCTACAGGTCTGTCACTGTATAACACTGGGGTACACTACTGGTGGGTACAGGTCTGTCACTGTATAACACTAGGGTACAGTACTGGTGGGTGCAGCTCTGTCACTGTATAACAATGGGGCAAAGTACTGGTGGGAAGTGGTCTGTCGCCGTATAACTTGGGGTACAGTACTGGTGGGTACAGGTCTGTCGCTGTATAACACTGTGGTACAGTGCTGGTGGGTACAGGTCAGTCGGTTAATAACACTGGGGTACAGTACTGGTGGGTACAGGCCTGTCGCAGTATAACATGGGTACAGTACTGGTAGGTACAGGTCTGTCACTGTGTAACACTGGGGGACAGTACTGGGGGGTCCAGGCCTGTCACTATGTAACACGGGTACAGCACTGGAGACTGCTGTTCTGTCACTGTATAACACTGGGGTACAGTACTGGTGGGCACAGTTCTGTCACTGTATAACACTGGGGTACAATATTGGTGGGCACAGTTCTGTCACTGTATAACACTGGGGTACAGTACTGGTGGGTACAGGCCTGTCACTATAAAACAGGGGTACAGTACTGGTGGGTACAGGTCTGTCACTGTATAACACTAGGGTACAGTACTGGTGGGCACAGGTCTGTCACTGTATAACACTGGGATACAGTACTGGTGGGTACAGGTCTGTCACTGTATAACACTGAGGTACAGTACTGGTGGATACAGGTCTGTCACAGTATAACACTGGGGTCCAGTACTGGTGGGTACAGGTCTGTCTCTGTATAACACTAGTGTACTGTACTGGTGAGTACAGGTCTGTCGCTGTATAACACTGGGGTACAATATTGGTGGGTACAGTTCTGTCACTGTATAATACTGGGGTGCAGTACTGGTGGCTACTGCTCTGTCACTGAATAACAATGGGGTGCAGTGCTGGTGGGGACAGGTCTGTCACTGTATAACACTGGGGTACAGTACTGGTGGGTACAGGTCTTTCACTGTATAACACTGGGGTACAGTACTGGTACGTACACGTCTGTCACTATAACACTGGGGTACAGTACTGGTGGGTACAGGTCTGTCACTGTATAACACTGGAGTACAGTACTGGTGGCTACACGTCTGTCACAGTACAACACTGTCCTACAGTTCTGGTGGGTACAGGTCTGTCACTAACTCTGGGGCACAGTACTGGTGGGTAAAGGTCTGTCACTGTATAGCACTGGGTTACAGTACCAGTGGATACAGGTCTGTCACTAACACTGGGGTACATTACTGCTGGGTACATGTCTGTCACTAACACTGGGGTACAGTACTGGTGGTTACAGGTCTGTCATTAACACTGGGGTACAGTACTGGTGGGTACAGGTCTGTCACTAACACTTGGGTACAGAACTGGTGGTTGCAGGTCTGTCACTGTATAACACTGGGGCACAATACTCCTGGGTACAAGTCTGTCGCTGTATATCGCTGGGATACAGCATTGGTGGGTACAGGTCTGTCACTGTATAACATGGGTACAGTACTGGTGGGTACAAGTATGTCGCTGTATAATACTCGGGTACAGTACTGGTGGGTACAGGTCTGTCACTGCATAACACTGGGTTACAGTAATGGTGGCTACAGGTCTGTCACTGAAAATCACTGGGGTACACTACTGGTGGGTACAGGTCTGTCACTGTATAACACTAGGGTACAATACTGGTGGGTGCAGGTCTGTCACTGTATCACAATGGGGCACAGTACTGGTGGGAACCGGTCTGTCGCTGTATAACATGGGGTACAGTACTGGTGGGTACAGGTCTGTCGCTGTATAACACTGTGGTACATTACTGGTGGGTACAGGTCAGTCGCTGTATAACACTGGGGTACAGCACTGGTGGGTACAGGTCTGTCGCAGTATAACATGGGTACAGTACTGGTAGGTACAGGTCTGTCACTATATAACACGGGTACAGCACTGGTGACTGCAGTTCTGTCACTGTATAACACTGGGGTACAGTACTGGTGGGCACAGTTCTGTCACGGTATAATACTGGGTACAGTACTGGTGGGCACAGTTCTGTCACTGTATAACACTGGGGTACAGTACTGGTGGGTACAGGTCTGTCACTATAAAACAGGGTTACAGTACTGGTGGGTACAGGTCTGTCACTGTATAACACGAGGGTACAGGACTGGTGGGTACAGTTCTGTCACTGTATAACACTGGGGTACAGTACTGGTGGGTACAGGTCTGTCAGTGAATAACACGGGTACAGCACTGGTGGGTACAGGTCTGTCACTTTATAACACTGGGATACAATACTGGTGGGTACAGGTCTGTCACTGTTTTACACTGGTGCACAGTACTGGTGGGTACAGGTCTGTCACTGTATAACACTGGAGTACAGTACTGGTGGATACAGGTCTGTCACTGTATAACACTGGGGTACAGTGCTGGTGGGCACAGTTCTGTTAGTGTATAACACGGGTACAGCACTGGTGGGTACATGTCTGTCACTGTATAATTCTGGTACAGTACTGGTGGGTACAGTTGTGTCACTGTATAACACTGGGGCACAGTACTGGTGGGTAAAGTTCTGTCCCTGTATAACACTGGGATACAGTACTGGTGAGTACAGGTCTGTCACTGTATAACACAGGGGTACAGTACTGGTGGGTACAGGTCTGTCACTGTATAACACTGGAGTCCAGTACTGGTGGGTACAGGCCAGTCACTCTATAACACTGGGATACCGTACTGGTGGGTACAGATCGGTCACTGTATAACACGAGTGTACTGTACTGGTGGGTACAGGTCTGTCACTGTATAGCACTGGGTTACAGTACCGGTGGATACAGATCTGTCAATGTATAACACTGGGTTTCAGTACTGGTATGTACAGGTATGTCGCTGTATAACACTGGGGTACAGTACTGGTGGGTACAGTTCTGTCACTGTATAATACTGGGGTGCAGTACTGATGGCTACTGCTCTGTCACTGAATAACAATGTGGTGCAGTGCTGGTGGGGACAGGTCTGTCACTGTATAACACTGGGGTACAGTACTGGTGGGTATATGTCTGTCACTGTATAACACTGGAGTACAGTACTGGTACGTACACATCTGTCTCTCTAACACTGGGGTACAGTACTGGTGGATACAGGTCTGTCACTGTGTAACACTGGGGTACAGTACTGGTGGGTACAGGTCTGTCACTGTATAACACTGGGGTACAGTACTGGTGGGTACAGGTCTGTCACTGTATAACACTGGGGTACAGTACTGGTGGGTACAGGTCTGTCACTGTATAACACTGGGGTACAGTACTGGTGAGTACAGGTCTGTCACTGTACAACACGGGTACAGGACTGGTGGCGACACGTCTGTCACAGTATAACACTGTCCTACAGTTCTGATGGGTACGGGTCTGTCACTCTATAACACTGGGATACAGTACTGGTGGATACAGGTCTGTCACTAACTCTGGGGTACAGAACTGGTGGTTACAGTTCTGTCACTGTATAACACTGGGGTACAATACTCCTGGGTGCAGGTCTTTCGCTGTATATCACTGGGATACAGCACTGGTGGGAACAGGTCTGTCACTGTATAACACGGGTACAGTACTGGTGGGTACAAGTATGTCGCTGTACAATACTCGGGTACAGTACTGGTGGGTACAGGTCTGTCACTGCATAACACTGGGTTACAGTACTGGTGGCTACAGGTCTGTCACTGTATAACACTGGGGTACACTACTGGTGGGTACAGGTCTGTCACTGTATAAAACTAGGGTACAGTACTGGTGGGTGCAGCTCTGTCACTGTATAACAATGGGGCACAGTACTGGTGGGAACTGGTCTGTCGCTGTATATCATGGGGTACAGTACTGGTGGGTACAGGTCAGTCGCTGTATAACACTGGGGTACAGTACTGGTGGGTACAGGTCTGTCGCAGTATCACATGGGTCCAGTACTGGTAGGTACAGGTCTGTCACTGTGTAACACTGTGGTACAGTACTGGGGGGTACAGGCCTGTCACTAAAAAACACGGGTACAGCACTGGTGACTGCAGTTCTGTCACTGTATAACACTGGGGTACAGTACTGGTGGGCACAGTTCTGTCACTGTATAACACTGGGGTACAGTACTGGTGGGCACAGTTCTGTCACTGCATAACACTGGGGTACAGTACTGGTGGATACAGGTCTGTCACTATAAAACAGGGGTACAGTACTGGTGGGTACAGGTCTGTCACTGTATAACACTAGGGTACAGTACTGGTGGGTACAGGTCTGTCACTGTATAACACTGAGGTACAGAACTGGTGGGTACAGGTCTGTCACTGTATAACACTGGGGTACAGTACTGGTGGGTACAGGTCTGTCACTGTATAACACTGGGGTACAGTGCTGGTGGGCACAGTTCTGTCAGGGTATAACACGGGTACAGCACTGGTGGGTACAAGTCTGTCACTGTATAACACTGGGGTACAGTACTGGTGGGTACAGGTCTGTCACTAACACTGGGGTACAGAACTGGTGGTTACAGTTCTGTCACTGTATAACACTGGGGTACAATACTCCTGGGTACAGGTCTTTCGCTGTATATCACTGGGATACAGCACTGGTGGGAACAGGTCTGTCACTGTATAACACGGGTACAGTACTGGTGGGTACAAGTATGTCGCTGTACAATACTCGGGTACAGTACTGGTGGGTACAGGTCTGTCACTGCATAACACTGGGTTACAGTACTGGTGGCTACAGGTCTGTCACTGTATAACACTGGGGTACACTACTGGTGGGTACAGGTCTGTCACTGTATAACACTAGGGTACAGTACTGGTGGGTGCAGCTCTGTCACTGTATAACAATGGGGCACAGTACTGGTGGGAACTGGTCTGTCGCTGTATATCATGGGGTACAGTACTGGTGGGTACAGGTCAGTCGCTGTATAACACTGGGGTACAGTACTGGTGGGTACAGGTCTGTCGCAGTATAACATGGGTCCAGTACTGGTAGGTACAGGTCTGTCACTGTGTAACACTGTGGTACAGTACTGGGGGGTACAGGCCTGTCACTAAAAAACACGGGTACAGCACTGGTGACTGCAGTTCTGTCACTGTATAACACTGGGGTACAGTACTGGTGGGCACAGTTCTGTCACTGCATAACACTGGGGTGCAGTACTGGTGGATACAGGTCTGTCACTATAAAACAGGGGTACAGTACTGGTGGGTACAGGTCTGTCACTGTATAACACTAGGGTGCAGTACTGGTGGGTACAGGTCTGTCACTGTATAACACTGAGGTACAGAACTGGTGGGTACAGGTCTGTCACTGTATAACACTGGGGTACAGTACTGGTGGGTACAGGTCTGTCACTGTATAACACTGGGGTACAGTGCTGGTGGGCACAGTTCTGTCAGGGTATAACACGGGTACAGCACTGGTGGGTACAGGTCTGTCACTGTATAACACTGGGGTACAGTACTGGTGGGTACAGGTCTGTCACTGTATAACACTGGGATACAGTACTGGTGGGTACAGGTCTGTCACTGGAAAACACTGGGGTGCAGTACTGGTGGGTACAGGTCTGTCACTGTATAACACTGCGGTACTGTACTTATGGGTACAGGTCTGTCACTGTATAACCCTGGGGTACAGTACTGGTGTGTACAGGTCTGTCACTGTATAACACTGGGGTACAGAACTGGTGGGTACAGGTCTGTCACTGTATAACACTGCGGTACTGTACTGGTGGGTACAGGTCTGTCACTGTATAACACTGGAGTCCAGTACAGGTGGGTACAGGCCTGTCACTGTATAACACTGGGATACAGTACTGGTGGGTACAGGTCTGTCACTGTATAACACTAGTGTACTGTACTGGTGGGTACAGGGCTGTCGCTGTATGACACTGGGGTACAATACTGGTGGGTACAGGTCTGTCACTGTATTACACTGGAGTACAGTACTGGTGGCTACATGTCTGTCACTGTATAACACTGGGGTACAGTACTGGTGGGTATATGTCTGTCACTGTATAACACTGGAGTACAGTACTGGTACGTACACGTCTGTCACTCTAACACTGGGGTACAGTACTGGTGGGTATATGTCTGTCACTGTATAGCACTGGGGTACAGTACTGGTGGGTACAGGTCTGCCACTGTATAACACTGGGGTACAGTACTGGTGGGTACAGGTCTGTCATTGTATAACACTGGAGTACAGTACTGGTGGGTACAGGTCTGTCACTGTATAACACTGGGGTACAGGACTGGTGGGTACATGTCTGTCACTGTATAACACTGGGGTACAGTACTGGTGGGTACAGGTCTGTCACTGTATAACACTGGGGTATAGTACTGGTGGGTACAGGTCTGTCACTGTATAACACTGGGGTACAGTACTGGTGGGTACAGGTCTGTTCATGTATAACACGGGTACAGTACTGGTGGGTGCAGCTCTGTCACTGTATAACAATGGGGCACAGTACTGGTGGGTACAGGTCTGTCACTGTATAACACTGGGGTACTGTACTGGTGGGGACAGGTCTGTCACTGTATAACACTGGGGTACAGTACTGGTGGGTACAGGTCTGTCACTGTATAACACTGGGGTACAGTACTGGTGGGTACAGGTCTGTCACTGTATAATACTGGGGTACAGTACTGGTGGGTACAGGTCTGTCACTGTATAACACTGCGGTACTGTACTGGTGGGTACAGGTCTGTCACTGTATAACACTGGAGTCCAGTACAGGTGGGTACAGGCCTGTCACTGTATAACACTGGGATACAGTACTGGTGGGTACAGGTCTGTCACTGTATAACACTAGTGTACTGTACTGGTGGGTACAGGGCTGTCGCTGTATGACACTGGGGTACAATACTGGTGGGTACAGGTCTGTCACTGTATTACACTGGAGTACAGTACTGGTGGCTACATGTCTGTCACTGTATAACACTGGGGTACAGTACTGGTGGGTATATGTCTGTCACTGTATAACACTGGAGTACAGTACTGGTACGTACACGTCTGTCACTCTAACACTGGGGTACAGTACTGGTGGGTATATGTCTGTCACTGTATAGCACTGGGGTACAGTACTGGTGGGTACAGGTCTGCCACTGTATAACACTGGGGTACAGTACTGGTGGATACAGGTCTGTCACTGTATAACACTGGGATACAGTACTGGTGGGTACAGGTCTGTCGCAGTATAACATGGGTCCAGTACTGGTAGGTACAGGTCTGTCACTGTGTAACACTGTGGTACAGTACTGGGGGGTACAGGCCTGTCACTAAAAAACACGGGTACAGCACTGGTGACTGCAGTTCTGTCACTGTATAACACTGGGGTACAGTACTGGTGGGCACAGGTCTGTCACTGTATAACACTGGGGTACAGTGCTGGTGGGCACAGTTCTGTCAGGGTATAGCACGGGTACAGCACTGGTGGGTACAGGTCTGTCACTGTATAACACTGGGGTACAGTACTGGTGGATACAGGTCTGTCACTGTATAACACTGGGATACAGTACTGGTGGGTACAGGTCTGTCACTGTATAACACTGGGGTGCAGTACTGGTGGGTACAGGTCTGTCACTGTATTACACTGGGGTACAGTACTGGTGGGTACAGGTCTGTCACTATATAACACAGTTACAGCACTGGTGACTGCAGTTCTGTCACTGTATAACAATGGGGTACAGTACTGGTGGGCACAGTTCTGTCACTGTATAACACTGGGGTACAGTACTGGTGGGCACAGTTCTGTCACTGAATAACACTGGGGTACAGTACTGGTGGCTACAGGTCTGTCACTATAAAACAGGGGAACAGTACTGGTGGGTACAGGTCTGTCACTGTATAACACTGAAGTACAGTACTGGTGGGTACAGGTCTGTCACTGTATAACACTGCGGTACTGTACTTGTGGGTACAGGTCAGTCGCTGTATAACACTGGGGTACAGTGCTGGTGGGCACAGTTCTGTCAGGGTATAACACGGGTACAGCACTGGTGGGTACAGGTCTGTCACTGTATAACACTGGGGTACAGTACTGGTGGGTACAGGTCTGTCACTGTATAACACTAGGATACAGTACTGGTGGGTACAGGTCTGTCACTGTATAACACTGGGGTGCTGTACTGGTGGGTACAGGTCTGTCACTGTATAACACTGCGGTACTGTACTGATGGGTACAGGCCTGTCACTGTATAACACTGGGGTACAGAACAGTTGGGTACAGGTCTGTCACTGTATAACACTGCGGTACTGTACTGGTGGGTACAGGTCTGTCACTGTATAACACTGGAGTCCAGTACAGGTGGGTACAGGCCTGTCACTGTATAACACTGGGATACAGTACTGGTGGGTACAGGTCTGTCACTGTATAACACTAGTGTACTGTACTGATGGGTACAGGTCTGTCGCTGTATGACACTGGGGTACAATACTGGTGGGTACAGGTCTGTCACTGTATTACACTGGAGTACAGTACTGGTGGCTGCATGTCTGTCACTGTATAACACTGGGGTACAGTACTGGTGGGTATATGTCTGTCACTGTATAACACTGGAGTACAGTACTGGTACGTACACGTCTGTCACTCTAACACTGGGGTACAGTACTGGTGGGTATATGTCTGTCACTGTATCGCACTGGGGTACAGTACTGGTGGGTACAGGTCTGCCACTGTATAACACTGGGGTACAGTACTGGTGGGTACAGGTCTGTCGCTGTATAACACTGGGGTACAGGACTGGTGGGTACAGGTCTGTCACTGTATAACACTGGGGTACAGGACTGGTGGGTACATGTCTGTCACTGTATAACACGGGTACAGTACTGGTGGGTACAGGTCTGTCACTGTATAACACTGGGGTATAGTACTGGTGGGTACAGGTCTGTCACTGTATAACACTGGGGTACAGTACTGGTGGGTACAGGCCTGTCACTGTATAACACGGGTACAGTACTGGTGGGTGCAGCTCTGTCACTGTATAACAATGGGGCACAGTACTGGTGGGTACAGGTCTGTCACTGTATAACACTGGGGTACTGTACTGGTGGGTACAGGTCTGTCACTGTATAACACTGGGGTACAGTACTGGTGGGTACAGGTCTGTCACTGTATAACACTGGGGTACAGTACTGGTGGGTACAGGTCTGTCACTGTATAATACTGGGGTACAGTACTGGTGGGTACAGGTCTGTCACTGTATAACACGGGTAAAGTACTGGTGGGTGCAGCTCTGTCACTGTATAACAATGGGGCACAGTACTTGTGGGTACAGGTCTGTCACTGTGTAACACTGGGGTACAGTACTGGGGGGTACAGGCCTGTCACTATATAACACAGTTACAGCACTGGTGACTGCAGTTCTGTCACTGTATAACACTGGGGTACAGTACTGGTGGGCACAGTTCTGTCACTGTATAACACTGGGGTACAGTACTGGTGGGCACAGTTCTGTCACTGTATAACACTGGGGTACAGTACTGGTGGCTACAGGTCTGTCACTATAAAACAGGGGTACAGTACTGGTGGATACAGGTCTGTCACTGTATAACACTGAAGTACAGTTCTGGTGGGAACTGGTCTGTCGCTGTATATCATGGGGTACTGTACTGGTGGGGACAGGTCTGCCACTGTATAACACTGTGGTACAGTACTGGTGGGTAGAGGTCAGTCGCTGTATAACACTGGGGTACAGTACTGGTGGGTACAGGTCTGTCACTGTATAACACTGGGGTACAGTACTGGTGGGTACAGGTCAGTCACTGTATAACACTGGGGTACAGTACTGGTGGGTACAGGTCTGTCACTGTATAACACTGGGGTACAGTCCTGGTGGGTACAGGTCAGTCGCTGTATAACACTGGGGTACAGTACTGGTGGGTACAGGTCTGTCACTGTATAACACTGGGGTACAGTACTGGTGGGTACAGGTCAGTCGCTGCATAACACTGGCGTACAGTACTGGTGGGTACAGGTCTGTCACTGTATAACACTGGGGTACAGTACTGCTGGGTACAGAACTTTCACTGCATAACACTGCGGTACAGTACTGGTGGGAACAGGTCTGTCACTGTATAACACTGGGGTACAGTACTGGTGGGTACAGGTCTGTCACTGTATAACCCTGGGGTACAGTACTGGGGGGTACAGGCCTGTCGCTGTATAACACGGGTACAGTACTGGTGGGTACACTTCTGTCGCTGTATAACACTGGGGTACATTACTGGTGGGTATAGGTCTGTCACTGTCTAACACTGGGGTACAATACTGGTGGGTACAGGTCTGTCGCTGTACAACACTGGGACACAATGCTGGTGGGTACAGGCCTGTCACTGTATAACACTGGGGTACAATACTGGTGGGTACAGGTCTGTCACTGTATAACACTGGCGTACAGTACTGGTGGGTACAGGTCTGTCACTGTGTAACACTAGGGTACAGTACTGGTGGGTACAGGTCAGTCGCTGTATAACACTGGGGTACAGTACTGGTGGGTACAGGTCTGTCACTGTATAACACTGGGGTACAGTACTGGTGGTTGCAGGTCTGTCACTGTATAACACTGGGGTACAGTACTGGTGGGTACAGGTCTGTCACTGCATAACACTGGGGTAAAATACTGGTGGGTACAGGTCTGTCACTGTATAACACTGGGGTACAGTACTGGCGGGTACAGGTCTGTCACTGTATAACACTGGGGTACAGTACTGGTGGGTGCAGCTCTGTCACTGTATAACAATGGGGCACAGGACTGGTGGGAACTGGTCTGTCGCTGTATATCATGGGGTACAGTACTGGTGGGTACAGGTCTGTCGCTGTATAACACTGAGGTACAGTTCTGGTGGGGACAGGTCAGTCGCTGTATAACACTGGGTACAGTACTGGTGGGTACAGGTCTGTCGCAGTATAACATGGGTCCAGTACTGGTAGGTACAGGTCTGTCACTTTGTAACACTGGGGTACAGTACTGGGGGGTACAGGCCTGTCACTATATAACACGGGTACAGCACTGGTGACTGCAGTTCTGTCACTGTATAACACTGGGGTACAGTACTGGTGGGCACTGTTCTGTCACTGTATAACACTGGGGTACAGAACTGGTTGGTACAGGTCTATCACTGTATAACACTGCGGTATTTACTGGTGTGTACAGCTCTGTCACTGTATAACACTGGAGTCCAGTACAGGTGGGTACAGGCCTGTCACTGTATAACACTGGGATACAGTACTGGTGGGTACAGGTCTGTCACTGTATAACACTAGTGTACTGTACTGGTGGGTACAGGTCTGTCAATGTATAACACTGGGTTTCAGTACTGGTGGGTACAGGTATGTCGCTGTATAATACGAGTGTACTGTACTGGTGGGTACAGGTCTGTCGCTGTATAACACTGGGGTACAATACTGGTGGGCACAGGTCTGTCACTGTATTACACTGGAGTACAGTACTGGTGGCTACATGCCTGTCACTGTATAACACGGGTACAGTACTGGTGGGTATATGTCTGTCACTGTATAACACTGGAGTACAGTTCTGGTACGTACACGTCTGTCACTCCAACACTGGGGTACAGTACTGGTGGTTATATGTCTGTTACTGTATAGCATTGGGGTACAGTACTGGTGGGTACAGGTCTGTCACTGTATAACACTGGGGTACAGTACTGGTGGGTACAGGTCTGTCATTGTATAACACTGGAGTACAGTACTGGTGGGTGCAGGTCTGTCACTGTATAACACGGGTGCAGTACTGGTGGGTACAGGTCTGTCACTGTATAACACTGGGGCACAGTACTGGTGGGAACAGGTCTGTCACTGTATAACACTGGGGTACAGGACTGGTGGGTACATGTCTGTCACTGTATAACACTGGGGTACAGTACTGGTGGGTACATGTCTGTCACTGTATAACACTCGGGTATAGTACTGGTGGGTGCAGGTCTGTCACTGTATAACCCTGGGGTACAGTACTGGGGGGTACAGGCCTGTCGCTGTATAACACGGGTACAGTACTGGTGGGTACAAGTCTGTCGCTGTATAACACTGGGGTACATTACTGGTGGGTATAGGTCTGTCACTGTATAACACTGGGGTACAATACTGGTGGGTACAGGTCTGTCGCTGTACAACACTGGGGTACAGTACTGGTGGGTATAGGTGTGTCACTCTATAATACTGGGGTACAATACTGGTGGGTACAGGTCTGTTGCTGTATAACACTGGGATACAATACTGGTGGGTACAGGTCTGTCACTGTATAACACTGGGGTACAATACTGGTGGGTACAGGTCTGTCACTGTATAACACTAGGGTACAGTACTGGTGGGTACAGGTCAGTCGCTGTATAACACTGGGGTACAGTACTGGTGGGTACAGGTCTGTCACTGTATAACACTGGGGTACAATACTGGTGGGTACAGGTCTGTCACTGTATAACACTGGGGTACATTACTGGTGGGTACAGGTCAGTCGCTGTATAACACTGGGGTACAGTACTGGTGGGTACAGGTCTGTCACTGTATAACACTGGGGTACACTACTGGCGGGGACAGGTCTGTCACTGTATAACACTAGGGTACAGTACTGGTGGGTGCAGCTCTGTCACTGTATAACAATGGGGCACAGTACTGGTGGGAACTGGTCTGTCGCTGTATATCATGGGGTACAGTACTGGTGGGTACAGGTCTGTCGCTGTATAACACTGAGGTACAGTTCTGGTGGGTACAGGTCAGTCGCTGTATAACACTGGGGTACAGTACTGGTGGGTACAGGTCTGTCGCTGTATAACACTGGGGTACAGTACTGGTGGGTACAGGTCTGTTGCAGTATAACATGGGTCCAGTACTGGTAGGTACAGGTCTGTCACTGTGTAACACTGGGGTACAGTACTGGGGGGTACAGGTCTGTCACTGTATAACACTGGGGTACAATACTGGTGGGTACAGGTCTGTCACTGTATAACACTGGGGTACAGTACTGGTGGGTACAGGTCTGTCACTGTATAACACTGGGGTACAGTACTGGTGGGTACAGGTCTGTCACTGTATAACACTGGGGTACAGTACTGGTGGGTACAGGTCTGTCACTGTATAACACTGGGGTACAATACTGGTGGGTACAGGTCTGTCACTGTATAACACTGGGGTACAGTACTGGTGGGTACAGGTCTGTCACTGTATAACACTGGGGTACAGTACTGGTGGGTACAGGTCTGTCACTGTATAACACTGGGGTACAATACTGGTGGGTACAGGTCTGTCACTGTATAACACTGGGGTACAGTGCTGATGGGTACAGGTCTGTCACTGTATAACACTGGGGTACAATACTGGTGGGTACAGGTCTGTCACTGTATAACACTGGAGTACAGTACTGGTGGGTACAGGTCTGTCACTGTATAACACTGGGGTACAGTACTGGTGGGTACAGGTCTGTCACTGTATAACACTGGGGTACAATACTGGTGGGTACAGGTCTGTCACTGTAAAGCACTAGGGTACAGTACTGGTGGGTACAGGTCAGTCGCTGTATAACACTGGGGTACAGTACTGGTGTGTACAGGTCAGTCGCTGTATAACACTGGGGTACAGTACTGGTGGGTATAGGTCTGTCACTCTATAATACTGGGGTACAATACTGGTGGGTACAGGTCTGTTGCTGTATAACACTGGGATACAATACTGGTAGGTACAGGTCTGTCACTGTATAACACTGGGATACAATACTGGTGGGTACAGGCCTGTCACTGTATAACACTGGGATACAATACTGGTGGGTACAGGTCTGTCACTGTATAACACTGGGGTACAATACTGGTGGGTACAGGTCTGTCACTGTATAACACTAGGGTACAGTACTGGTGGGTACAGGTCAGTCGCTGTATAACACTGGGGCACAGTACTGGTGGGTACAGGTCTGTCACTGTATAACACTGGGGTACAATACTGGTGGGTACAGGTCTGTCACTGTATAACACTGGGGTAGAGTACTGGTGGGTACAGGTCAGTCGCTGTATAACACTGGGGTACAGTACTGGTGGGTACAGGTCTGTCACTGTATAACACTGGGGTACACTAATGGCGGGTACAGGTCTGTCACTGTATAACACTAGGGTACAGTACTGGTGGGTGCAGCTCTGTCACTGTATAACAATGGGGCACAGTACTGGTGGGAACTGGTCTGTCGCTGTATATCATGGGGTACAGTACTGGTGGGTACAGGTCTGTCGCTGTATAACACTGAGGTACAGTTCTGGTGGGTACAGGTCAGTCGCTGTATAACACTGGGGTACAGTACTGGTGGGTACAGGTCTGTCGCAGTATAACATGGGTCCAGTACTGGTAGGTACAGGTCTGTCACTGTGTAACACTGGGGTACAGTACTGGGGGGTACAGGCCTGTCACTATATAACACTTGTACAGCACTGGTGACTGCAGTTCTGTCACTGTATAACACTGGGGTACAGTACAGGTGGGTACAGGCCTGTCACTGTATAACACTGGGATACAGTACTGGTGGGTACAGGTCTGTCACTGTATAACACAAGTGTACTGTACTGGTGGGTACAGGTCTGTCAATGTATAAAACTGGGTTTCAGTACTGGTGGGTACAGGTATGTCGCTGTATAATACTACTGTACTGTACTGGTGGGTGCAGGTCTGTCAATGTATAAAACTGGGTTTCAGTACTGGTGGGTACAGGTATGTCGCTGTATAATACTACTGTACTGTACTGGTGGGTACAGGTCTGTCAATGTATAAAACTGGGTTTCAGTACTGGTGGGTACAGGTATGTCGCTGTATAATACTACTGTACTGTACTGGTGGGTGCAGGTCTGTCGCTGTATAACACTGGGGTACAATACTGGTGGGTACAGGTCTGTCATTGTATAACACTGGAGTACAGTACTGGTGGGTACAGGTCTGTCACTGTATAACACGGGTACAGTACTGGTGGGTACAGGTCTGTCACTGTATAACACTGGGGTACAGTACTGGTGGGTACAGGTCTGTCATTGTATAACACTGGAGTACAGTACTGGTGGGTACAGGTCTGTCACTGTATAACACGGGTACAGTACTGGTGGGTACAGGTCTGTCACTGTATAACACTGGGGCACAGTACTGGTGGGTACAGGTCTGTCACTGTATAACACTGGGGTACAGTACTGGTGGGCACAGTTCTGTCACTGTATAACACTGGGGTACAGAACTGGTGGGTACAGGTCTGTCACTGTATAACACTGCGGTATTTACTGGTGGGTACAGGTCTGTCACTGTATAACACTGGAGTACAGTACTGGTGGGTACAGGTCTGTCATTGTATAACACTGGAGTACAGTACTGGTGGGTACAGGTCTGTCACTGTATAACACGGGTACAGTACTGGTGGGTACAGGTCTGTCACTGTATAACACTGGGGCACAGTAATGGTGGGTACAGGTCTGTCACTGTATAACACTGGGGTACAGGACTGGTGGGTACATGTCTGTCACTGTATAACACTGGGGTACAGTACTGGTGGGTACAGGTCTGTCACTGTATAACAATGGGGTACAGGACTGGTGGGTACATGTCTGTCACTGTATAACACTGGGGTACAGTACTGGTGGGTACAGGTCTGTCACTGTATAACAATGGGGTATAGTACTGGTGGGTACAGGTCTGTCACTGTATAACACTGGGGTACAGTACTGGTGGGTACAGGTCTGTCACTGTATAACACTGGGGTATAGTGCTGGTGGGTACATGTCTGTCACTGTATAACATTGGGGTACAGTACTGGTGGGAACAGGTCTGTCGCTCTATAAGAATGGGGTACAGTACTGGTGGGTACAGGTCTGTCGCTGTATAACACTGGGGTACAGTACTGGTGGGTACAGGTCAGTCGCTGTATAACACTGGGGTACATTACTGGTGGGTACAGGTCTGTCACTGTATAACACTGGGGTACACTACTGCTGGGTACAGGTCTGTCACTGTATAACACTAGGGTACAGTACTGGTGGGTGCAGCTCTGTCACTGTCTAACAATGGGGCACAGTACTGGTGGGAACTGGTCTGTCGCTGTATATCATGGGGTACAGCACTGGTGGGTACAGGTCTGTCGCTGTATAACACTGTGGTACAGTACTGGTGGGTACAGGTCAGTCGCTGCATAACACTGGGGTACAGTACTGGTGGGTACAGGTCTGTCGCAGTATAACATGGGTCCAGTACTGGTAGGTACAGGTCTGTCACTGTGTAACACTGGGGTACAGTACTGGGGGTACAGGCCTGTAACTATATAACACGGGTACAGCACTGGTGACTGCAGTTCTGTCACTGTATAACACTGGGGTACAGTAATGGTGGGCACAGTTCTGTCACTGTATAACACTGGGGTACAGTACTGGTGGGCACAGTTCTGTCACTGTATAACACTGGGGTACAGTACTGGTGGCTACAGGTCTGTCACTATAAAACAGGTTAACAGTACTGGTGGGTACAGGTCTGTCACTGTATAACACTAGGGTACAGTACTGGTGGGTACAGGTCTGTCACTGTATAACACTGAGGTACAGTACTGGTGGGTACAGGTCTGTCACTGAATAACACTGGGGTACAGTACTGGTGGGTTCAGGTCTGTCGGTGTCTAACACTGTGGTACAGTACTGGTGGGTACAGGTCTGTCACTGTGTAACACTGGGGTACAGTACTGGTGGGTACAGGTCTGTCGGTGAAAAACACTGTGGTACAGTACTGGTGGGTACAGGCCTGTCACTGTGTAACACTGGGGTACAGTACTGGTGGGTACAGGTCTGTCACTGTATAACACTGGGGTACAGTACTGGTGGGTACAGGTCAGTCGCTGTATAACACTGTGGTACAGTACTGGTGGGTACAGGTCTGTCACTGTGTAACACTGGGGTACAGTACTGGTGGGTACAGGTCTGTCACTGTATAACGCTGGGGTACAGTACTGGTGGGTACAGGTCAGTCGCTGTATAACACTGGGGTACAGTACTGGTGGGTACAGGTCTGTCACTGTGTAACACTGGGGTACAGTACTGGTGGGTACAGGTCAGTCGCTGTATAAAACTGGGGTACAGTACTGGTACGTACACGTCTGTCACTCTAACACTGGGGTACAGTACTGGTGGGTATATGTCTGTCACTGTATAGCACTGGGGTACAGTACTGATGGGTACAGGTCTGTCACTGTATAACACTGGGGTACAGTACTGGTGTGTACAGGTCTGTCATTGTATATCACGAGTACAGTACTGGTGGGTACAGGTCTGTCACTGTATAACACTGGGGTACAGTACTGGTGGGTATATGTCTGTCACTGTATAACACTGGGGTACTGTACTGGTGGGTACAGGTCTGTCACTGTATAACACTGGGGTATAGTACTGGTGGGTACATGTCTGTCACTGTATAACACTGGGGTACAGTACTGGTGGGTACAGGTCTGTCACTGTATAACACTGGGGTACAGTACTGGTGTGTACAGGTCTGTCATTGTATATCACTGGAGTACAGTACTGGTGGGTACAGGTCTGTCACTGTATAACATGTGTACAGTACTGGTGGGTACAGGTCTGTCACTGTATAACACTGGGGTATAGTACTGGTGGGTACAAGTCTGTCAGTGTATAACACTGGGGTACAGTACTGGTGTGTACAGGTCTGTCATTGTATATCACTGGAGTACAGTACTGGTGGGTACAGGTCTGTCACTGTATAACATGGGTACAGTACTGGTGGGTACAGGTCTGTCACTGTATAACACTGGGGTATAGTACTGGTGGGTACAGGTCTGTCACTGTATAACATGGGTACAGTACTGGTCGGTACATGTCTGTCACTGTATAACACTGGGGTACAGTACTGGTGGGAACAGGTCTGTCGCTCTATATGAATGGGGTACAGTACTGGTGGGTACAGGTCTATCGCTGTATAACACTGGGGTACAGTACTGGTGGGTACAGGTCAGTCGCTGTATAACACTGGGATACAGCACTGGTGGGTACTGGTCTGTCACTGTATAACACTAGTGTACTGTACTGGTGCGTACAGGTCTATCGCTGTATAACACTGGGGTACAGTACTGGTGGGTACAGGTCTGTCACTGTATAACACTGGGGTACAATACTGGTGGGTACAGCTCTATCGCTGTATAACACTGGGGTACAGTACTGGTGGGTACAGGTCTGTCACTGTATAACACTGGGGTACAATACTGGTGGGTACAGGTCTGTCACTGTATTACACTGGAGTACAGTACTGGTACGTACACGTCTGTCACTCTAACACTGGGGTACAGTACTGGTGGGTATAAGTCTGTCACTGTATAACACTGGAGTACAGTACTGGTACGTACACGTCTGTCACTCTAACACTGGGGTACAGTACTGGTGGGTATATGTCTGTCACTGTATAGCACTGGGGTACAGTACTGGTGGGTATATGTCTGTCACTGTATAACACTGGGGTACAGTACTGGTGTGTACAGGTCTGTCATTGTATATCACGAGTACAGTACTGGTGGGTACAGGTCTGTCACTGTATAACACTGGGGTACAGTACTGGTGGGTATATGTCTGTCACTGTATAACACTGGGGTACAGTACTGGTGGGTACAGGTCTGTCACTGTATAACACTGGGGTATAGTACTGGTGGGTACATGTCTGTCACTGTATAACACTGGGGTACAGTACTGGTGGGTACAGGTCTGTCACTGTATAACACTGGGGTACAGTACTGGTGTGTACAGGTCTGTCATTGTATATCACTGGAGTACAGTACTGGTGGGTACAGGTCTGTCACTGTATAACATGGGTACAGTACTGGTGGGTACAGGTCTGTCACTGTATAACACTGGGGTATAGTACTGGTGTGTACAAGTCTGTCAGTGTATAACACTGGGGTATAGTACTGGTCGGTACATGTCTGTCACTGTATAACACTGGGGTACAGTACTGGTGGGAACAGGTCTGTCGCTCTATATGAATGGGGTACAGTACTGGTGGGTACAGGTCTATCGCTGTATAACACTGGGGTACAGTACTGGTGGGTACAGGTCAGTCGCTGTATAACACTGGGATACAGCACTGGTGGGTACTGGTCTGTCACTGTATAACACTAGTGTACTGTACTGGTGCGTACAGGTCTATCGCTGTATAACACTGGGGTACAGTACTGGTGGGTACAGGTCTGTCACTGTATTACACTGGAGTACAGTACTGGTACGTACACGTCTGTCACTCTAACACTGGGGTACAGTACGGTGGGTATATGTCTGTTACTGTATAGCACTGGGGTACAGTACTGGTGGGTACAGGTCTGTCACTGTATAACACTGGGTACAGTACTGGTGGGTACAGGTCTGTCACTGTATAACACGGGTACAGTACTGGTGGGTACAGGTCTGTCACTGTATAACACTGGGGCACAGTACTGGTGGGTACAGGTCTGTCACTGTATCACACTGGGGTGCAGGACTGGTGGGGACATGTCTGTCACTGTATAACACTGGGGTATAGTACTGGTGGGTACATGTCTGTCACTGTATAACACTGGGGTATAGTACTGGTGGGTACAAGTCTGCCACTGTATAACACTGGGGTACAGTACTGGTGGGTACATGTCTGTCACTGTATAACACTGGGGTATAGTACTGGTGGGTACAAGTCTGTCACTGTATTACACTGGGGTATAGTACTGGTGGGTACATGTCTGTCACTGTACAACACTGGGGTACAGTACTGGTGGGAACAGGTCTGTCGCTCTATAAGAATGGGGTACAGTACTGGTGGGTACAGGTCTGTCGCTGTATAACACTGGGGTACAGTACTGGTGGGTACAGGTCAGTCGCTGTATAACACTGGGGTACAGTACTGGTGGGCACAGTTCTGTCACTGTATAACATGGGGTACAGTACTGGTGGCTGCAGGTCTGTCACTATAAAACAGGTTTACAGTACTGGTGGGTACAGGTCTGTCACTGTATAACACTGGGGTACAGTACTGGTGGGTACAGGTCTGTCACTGTATAACACTGGGGTACAGTACTGGTGGGTACAGGTCAGTCGCTGTATAACACTGTGGTACAGTACTGGTGGGTACAGGTCTGTCACTGTGTAACACTGGGGTACAGTACTGGTGGGTACAGGTCTGTCACTGTATAACACTGGGGTACAGTACTGGTGGGTACAGGTCAGTCGCTGTATAACACTGGGGTACAGTACTGGTGGGTACAGGTCTGTCACTGTATAACACTAGGTTACAGTACTGGTGGGTACAGGTTTGTCACTGTGTAACACTGGGGTACAGTACTGGTGGGTACAGGTCTGTCACTGTATAACACTGGGGTACAGTACTGGTGGGTACAGGTCAGTCGCTGTATAACACTGTGGTACAGTACTGGTGGGTACAGGTCTGTCACTGTGTAACACTGGGGTACAGTACTGGTGGGTACAGGTCTGTCACTGTATAACACTGGGGTACAGTACTGGTGGGTACAGGTCAGTCGCTGTATAACACTGGGGTACAGTACTGGTGGGTACAGGTCTGTCACTGTATAACACTGGGGTACAGTACTGGTGGGTACAGGTCAGTCGCTGTATAACACTGGGGTACAGTACTGGTGGGTACAGGTCTGTCACTGTATAACACTGGGGTACAGTACTGGTGGGTACAGGTCAGTCGCTGTATAAAACTGGGGTACAGTACTGGTGGGTACAGGTCTGTCACTGTATAACACTGGGGTACAGCACTGGTGGGTACAGGTCAGTCGCTGTATAACACTGGGGTACTGTACTGGTGGGTACAGGTCTGTCACTGTATAACACTGGGGTACAGTATTGGTGGGTACAGGTCAGTCGCTGTCTAACACTGGGGTACAGTACTGGTGGGTACAGGTCTGTCACTGTATAACACTGGGGTACAGTACTGGTGGGTACAGGTCTGTCACTGTATAACCCTGGGGTACAGAACTGGGGGGTACAGGCCTGTCACTGTATAACACTGGGGTACAATACTGGTGGGTACAGGTCTGTCACTGTATAAGACTGGGGTACAGTACTGGTGAGTGCAGGTCTGTCGCTGTATAACACAAGCATACAATACTGGTGGGTACAGGTCTGTCACTGTATAACACTAGGATGCAGTACTGGGGTACAGGTCTGTCACTGTATAACACTGGGGTACAGGTGGGTACAGTATATCACTGTAAAGCAATGGGGTACACTACTGGTGGATAGAGGTCAGTCGCTGTATAACACTGTGGTACAATACAAGTGGGTACAGGTCTGTCACTGTATAACACGGGTACAGTACTGATGGGTACAGATATGTCACTGTATAACACTGTGGTACAATACAAGTTGGTACAGGTCTGTCGCTGTATAACACTGGGGTACAGTACTGGTGGTACAGGTCTGTCACTGTATAAAAGTGGGTACAGCACTGGTGGGTACAGGTCTGACACTGTATAACACTGGGGTACAGTACTGGTGGGTACAGGTCAGTCGCTGTATAAAACTGGGGTACAGTACTGGTGGGTACAGGTCTGTCACTGTGTAACACTGGGGTACAGTACTGGTGGGTACCGGTCTGTCGCTGTATAACACTGGGGTACTGTACTGGTGGGTACAGGTCAGTCGCTGTATAAAACTGGGGTACAGTACTGGTGGGTACAGGTCAGTCGCTGTATAACACTGGGGTACAGTACTGGTGGGTACAGGTCTGTCACTGTATAACACTGGGGTACAGTACTGGTGGGTACAGGTCAGTCGCTGTATAACACTGGGGTACAGTACGGTGGGTATATGTCTGTTACTGTATAGCACTGGGGTACAGTACTGGTGGGTACAGGTCTGTCACTGTATTACACTGGAGTACAGTACTGGTACGTACACGTCTGTCACTCTAACACTGGGGTACAGTACGGTGGGTATATGTCTGTTACTGTATAGCACTGGGGTACAGTACTGGTGGGTACAGGTCTGTCACTGTATAACACTGGGTACAGTACTGGTGGGTACAGGTCTGTCACTGTATAACACGGGTACAGTACTGGTGGGTACAGGTCTGTCACTGTATAACACTGGGGCACAGTACTGGTGGGTACAGGTCTGTCACTGTATCACACTGGGGTGCAGGACTGGTGGGGACATGTCTGTCACTGTATAACACTGGGGTATAGTACTGGTGGGTACATGTCTGTCACTGTATAACACTGGGGTATAGTACTGGTGGGTACAAGTCTGCCACTGTATAACACTGGGGTACAGTACTGGTGGGTACATGTCTGTCACTGTATAACACTGGGGTATAGTACTGGTGGGTACAAGTCTGTCACTGTATTACACTGGGGTATAGTACTGGTGGGTACATGTCTGTCACTGTACAACACTGGGGTACAGTACTGGTGGGAACAGGTCTGTCGCTCTATAAGAATGGGGTACAGTACTGGTGGGTACAGGTCTGTCGCTGTATAACACTGGGGTACAGTACTGGTGGGTACAGGTCAGTCGCTGTATAACACTGGGGTACAGTACTGCTGGGTACAGGTCTGTCACTCTATAACACTGGGGTACAGTACTGGTGGGCACAGTTCTGTCACTGTATAACACTGGGGTACAGTACTGGTGGCTGCAGGTCTGTCACTATAAAACAGGTTTACAGTACTGGTGGGTACAGGTCTGTCACTGTATAACACTAGGTTACAGTACTGGTGGGTACAGGTTTGTCACTGTGTAACACTGGGGTACAGTACTGGTGGGTACAGGTCTGTCACTGTATAACACTGGGGTACAGTACTGGTGGGTACAGGTCTGTCACTGTATAACACTGGGGTACAGTACTGGTGGGTACAGGTCTGTCACTGTGTAACACTGGGGTACAGTACTGGTGGGTACAGGTCGGTCACTGTAAAACACGGGGGTACAGTACTGGTGGGTACAGGTCTGTCACTGTATAACACTGGGGTACAGTACTGGTGGGTACAGGTCTGTCACTGTATAACACTGGGGTACAGTACTGGTGGGTACAGGTCGGTCACTGTAAAACACGGGGGTACAGTACTGGTGGGTACAGGTCAGTCGCTGTATAACACTGGGGTACAGTACTGGTGGGTACAGGTCTGTCACTGTATAACACTGGGGTACAGTACTGGTGGGTACAGGTCAGTCGCTGTATAACACTGGGGTACAGTACTGGTGGGTACAGGTCTGTCACTGTATAACACTGGGGTACAGTACTGGTGGGTACAGGTCAGTCGCTGTATAAAACTGGGGTACAGTACTGGTGGGTACAGGTCTGTCACTGTATAACACTGGGGTACAGCACTGGTGGGTACAGGTCAGTCGCTGTATAACACTGGGGTACTGTACTGGTGGGTACAGGTCTGTCACTGTATAACACTGGGGTACAGTATTGGTGGGTACAGGTCAGTCGCTGTATAACACTGGGGTACAGTACTGGTGGGTACAGGTCTGTCACTGTATAACACTGGGGTACAGTACTGGTGGGTACAGGTCTGTCACTGTATAACCCTGGGGTACAGAACTGGGGGGTACAGGCCTGTCACTGTATAACACTGGGGTACAATACTGGTGGGTACAGGTCTGTCACTGTATAAGACTGGGGTACAGTACTGGTGAGTGCAGGTCTGTCGCTGTATAACACAAGCATACAATACTGGTGGGTACAGGTCTGTCACTGTATAACACTAGGATGCAGTACTGGGGTACAGGTCTGTCACTGTATAACACTGGGGTACAGGTGGGTACAGTATATCACTGTAAAGCAATGGGGTACACTACTGGTGGATAGAGGTCAGTCGCTGTATAACACTGTGGTACAATACAAGTGGGTACAGGTCTGTCACTGTATAACACGGGTACAGTACTGATGGGTACAGATATGTCACTGTATAACACTGTGGTACAATACAAGTTGGTACAGGTCTGTCGCTGTATAACACTGGGGTACAGTACTGGTGGTACAGGTCTGTCACTGTATAAAAGTGGGTACAGCACTGGTGGGTACAGGTCTGACACTGTATAACACTGGGGTACAGTACTGGTGGGTACAGGTCAGTCGCTGTATAAAACTGGGGTACAGTACTGGTGGGTACAGGTCTGTCACTGTGTAACACTGGGGTACAGTACTGGTGGGTACCGGTCTGTCGCTGTATAACACTGGGGTACTGTACTGGTGGGTACAGGTCAGTCGCTGTATAAAACTGGGGTACAGTACTGGTGGGTACAGGTCTGTCACTGTATAACACTGGGGTACAGTACTGGTGGGTACAGTTCTGTCACTCTAACACTGGGGTACAGTACTGGTGGGTACAGGTCTGTCACTGTATAACACTGAGGGATAGTACTGGTGGTACAGGTCTGTCACTGTATAACACTGGGGCACAGTACTAGTGGGTACAGGCCTGTCACTGTATAACACTGGGGTACAGTACTGGTGGGTACAGGTCTGTCACTTTATAAAACTGGGGTATAGTACTGGCGGGTACAGGTCTGTCACTGTATAACACTGGGGTACAGTACTGGTGGGTACAGGACTGTCACTGTATAACACTGGGGTACAGTACTGGTGGGTACAGGTCTGTCACTGTATAATACTGGGGTACAGTACTGGTGGGCACAGTTCTGTCACTGTATAACACTGGGGTACAGTACTGGGGGGTACAGGCCTTTCGCTGTATAACACGGGTACAGTACTGGTGGGTACAGGTCTGTCACTGTATAACACTGGAGTACAGTACTGGTGGCTACATGTCTGTCACTGTATAACACTGGGGTACAGTACTGGTGGGTATAAGTCTGTCACTGTATAACACGAGTACAGTACTGGTACGTACACGTCTGTCACTCTAACACTGGGGTACAGTACTGGTGGGTATATGTCTGTCACTGTATAGCACTGGGGTACAGTACTGGTGGGTACAAGCCTGTCAGTGTATAACACTGGGGTATAGTACTGGTGGGTACATGTCTGTCACTGTATAACACTGGTGTACAGGTCTGTCATTGTATATCACTGGAGTACAGTACTGGTGGGTACAGGTCTGTCACTGTATAACATGGGTACAGTACTGGTGGGTACAGGTCTGTCACTGTATAACACTGGGGTACAGTACTGGTGGGTACAAGTCTGTCAGTGTATAACACTGGGGTATAGTACTGGTGGGTACATGTCTGTCACTGTATAACACTGGGGTACAGTACTGGTGGGAACAGGTCTGTCGCTCTATATGAATGGGGTACAGTACTGGTGGGTACAGGTCTATCGCTGTATAACACTGGGGTACAGTACTGGTGGGTACAAGTCTGTCACTGTATAACACTGGGTTTCAGTACTGGTGGGTACAGGTCTGTCACTGTATAACACTGGGGTACAGTACTGGTGGGTACAGGTCTGTCATTGTATAACACTGGAGTACAGTACTGGTGGGTACAGGTCTGTCACTGTATAACACGGGTACAGTACTGGTGGGTACAGGTCTGTCACTGTATAACACTGGGGCACAGTACTGGTGGGTACAGGTCTGTCACTGTATAACACTGGGGTACAGGACTGGTGGGTACATGTCTGTCACTGTATAACACTGGGGTACAGTACTGGTGGGTACAGGTCTGTCACTGTATAACAATGGGGTATAGTACTGGTGGGTACAGGTCTGTCACTGTATAACACTGGGGTACAGTACTGGTGGGTTCAAGTCTGTCACTGTATAACACTGGGGTATAGTACTGGTGGTTACATGTCTGTCACTGTATAACACTGGGGTATAGTACTGGTGGGTACAAGTCTGTCACTGTATAACACTGGGGTATAGTGCTGGTGGGTACATGTCTGTCACTGTATAACATTGGGGTACAGTACTGGTGGGAACAGGTCTGTCGCTCTATAAGAATGGGGTACAGTACTGGTGGGTACAGGTCTGTCGCTGTATAACACTGGGGTACAGTACTGGTGGGTACAGGTCAGTCGCTGTATAACACTGGGGTACATTACTGGTGGGTACAGGTCTGTCACTGTATAACACTGGGGTACACTACTGCTGGGTACAGGTCTGTCACTGTATAACACTAGGGTACAGTACTGGTGGGTGCAGCTCTGTCACTGTCTAACAATGGGGCACAGTACTGGTGGGAACTGGTCTGTCGCTGTATATCATGGGGTACAGCACTGGTGGGTACAGGTCTGTCGCTGTATAACACTGTGGTACAGTACTGGTGGGTACAGGTCAGTCGCTGCATAACACTGGGGTACAGTACTGGTGGGTACAGGTCTGTCGCAGTATAACATGGGTCCAGTACTGGTAGGTACAGGTCTGTCACTGTGTAACACTGGGGTACAGTACTGGGGGTACAGGCCTGTAACTATATAACACGGGTACAGCACTGGTGACTGCAGTTCTGTCACTGTATAACACTGGGGTACAGTAATGGTGGGCACAGTTCTGTCACTGTATAACACTGGGGTACAGTACTGGTGGGCACAGTTCTGTCACTGTATAACACTGGGGTACAGTACTGGTGGCTACAGGTCTGTCACTATAAAACAGGTGAACAGTACTGGTGGGTACAGGTCTGTCACTGTATAACACTAGCGTACAGTACTGGAGGGTAAAGGTCTCTCACTGTATAACACTGTGGTACAATACAAGTAGTTACAGGTCTGTCGCTGTATAACACGGTTACAGTACTGGTGGGTACAGATCTGTCAATGTATAACACTGGGATACAGTACTGGTGGGTACAGGTCTGTCACTGTATAACACAGGTACAGTACTGGTGGGTACAGGTCTGTCACTGTATAACACTGGAGTACAGTACTGGTGGGTACAGGTCTGTCACTGTATAACACTAGCCTACAGTACTGGAGGGTAAAGGTCTCTCACTGTATAACAATGTGGTACAATACAAGTAGTTACAGGTCTGTCGCTGTATAACACGGTTACAGTACTGGTGGGTACAGATCTGTCAATGTATAACACTGGGATACATGACTGGTGGGTACAGGTCTGTCACTGTATAACACTGGTACAGTACTGGTGGGTACAGGTCTGTCACTGTATAACACTGGGGTACAGTACTGGTGTGTACAGGTCTGTCGCTGTATAAAACTGGGGTACAGTACTGGTGGGTACAGGTCTGTCACTGTGTAACACTGGGGTACAGTACTGGTGGGTACCGGTCTGTCGCTGTATAACACTGGGGTACTGTACTGGTGGGTACAGGTCAGTCGCTGTATAAAACTGGGGTACAGTACTGGTGGGTACAGGTCTGTCACTGTATAACACTGGGGTACAGTACTGGTGGGTACAGTTCTGTCACTCTAACACTGGGGTACAGTACTGGTGGGTACAGGTCTGTCACTGTATAACACTGAGGGATAGTACTGGTGGGTACAGGTCTGTCACTGTATAACACTGGGGCACAGTACTAGTGGGTACAGGCCTGTCACTGTATAACACTGGGGTACAGTACTGGTGGGTACAGGTCTGTCACTTTATAAAACTGGGGTATAGTACTGGCGGGTACAGGTCTGTCACTGTATAACACTGGGGTACAGTACTGGTGGGTACAGGACTGTCACTGTATAACACTGGGGTACAGTACTGGTGGGTACAGGTCTGTCACTGTATAATACTGGGGTACAGTACTGGTGGGCACAGTTCTGTCACTGTATAACACTGGGGTACAGTCCTGGGGGGTACAGGCCTTTCGCTGTATAACACGGGTACAGTACTGGTGGGTACAGATCTGTCAATGTATAACACTGGGATACATGACTGGTGGGTACAGGTCTGTCACTGTATAACACTGGTACAGTACTGGTGGGTACAGGTCTGTCACTGTATAACACTGGGGTACAGTACTGGTGTGTACAGGTCTGTCGCTGTATAACACTGGGGTACAGCACTGATGGGGACAGGTCTGTCGCTGTATAACACTTGGGTACAGTACTGGTGGGGTCAACTCAGTCACTGTATAACACTGCGGTACAGCACTGGTGGGGCCAGGTCTGTCACTGTATAACACTGGCACAGTCCAGCTGGTCACAGGTCTGTCATTATATTAAACTGGGTTACAGTACTGGTGGGTACAGGTCTGTCACTCTGTAACACTGACGTACAGTACTGGTGGGTACAGGTCTCTCGCTGTATAATACTGGGTCACAGTACTGGTACGTACAGGTCTGTCACTGTATAACACTGGGGTACAGCATTGGTGGGTACAGGTCTGTCACTGTATAACACTGGGGTATAATACTGGTGACGACGGGTCTGTCAGTGTATAACACTGGGGTACAGTATTGGTGGGTACAGGTCTGTCGCTGTATAACACTGAGGTGCAGTTCTGGTGGGTACAGGTCTGTCACTGTATAACACTGGGGTACAGTACTGGTGGGTACAGGTCTGTCGCTGAATAACACTGGGGTACAGTACTGCTGGGCACAGTTCTGTCACTGTATAACACGGGTACAGTACTGGTGGGTACAGGTCTGTCACTGTATAACACTGGAACAGTACTGCTGGGTACAAGTCTGTCACTGTATAACACTGGGGTACAGTACTGGAGGATAAAGGTCAGTTGCTGTATAACTCTGGGGTACAGTACTGGTGGATACAGGTCAGTTGCTGTATAACACTGGGGTACAGTACTGGTGGGTACAGGTCTGTCACTGTATAACACTGGGGTACAGTACTGGTGGGTACAGGTCTGTCGCTGTATAATACTGGGGTACAGTACTGGTACGTACAGGTCTGTCGCTGAATAACACTGGTTGATGGTACTGTTGGGTGCGGGTCTGTCACTGTATAACACTGGAGTACAGTACTGGTACATACAGATCTGTCACTGTATAACACTGGAGTACAGAACAGGTGGGTACAAGTCTGCCACTGTATAACACTGGGGTACAGTGCTGAAGGGTACAGGTCTGTCACTGTATAACACTGGGGTACAGCACTGGTGGGTACAGGTCAGTCACTGTATAACGCTGGGGTACAGTACTGGTGGGTGCAGGTCAGTCACTGTATAACACTGGTGTGCAGTACTGGTGGGAACAAGTCTGTCGCTGTATAACCCTGGGGTACAGTACTGGTGGGTACAGGTCTGTCGCTATATAACACTGGGGTACAGTACTGGTGGGCACAGTTCTGTCACTGTATAACACGGGTACAGTACTGGTGGGTACAGGTCTGTCGCTGTATAACACTGGGGTACAGTACTGGTGGGTGCAGGTCATTCACTGTATAACACTGGGGTACAGTACTGGTGGGAACAAGTCTGACGCTGTATAACCCTGGGGTACAGTACTGGTGGGTACAGGTCTGTCGCTGTATAACACTGGGGTACAGTACTGGTGGGTGCAGGTCATTCACTGTATAATACTGGGGTACAGTACTGGTGGGGACAGGTATGTCACTGTATGACACTGGGGTACAGTACTGGTGGGTACAGGTCTGTCACTGTATAACACTGGGGTACAGTACTGGTGGGTACAGGTCTGTCACTGTATGACACTGGGGTACAGTACTGGTGGGTACAGGTCTGTCACTGTATAACACTAGGGTACAGTACTGGTGGGGACAGGTCTGTCACTGTATGACACTGGGGTACAGTACTGGTGGAGACAGGTCTGTTAATGTATAACACTGGGGTACAGTACTGGTGGAGACAGCACTGTCACTGTATAACACTGGGGTGCAGTACTGGTGGGTACAGGTCTGTCACTGTATAACACTGGGGTGCAGCACTGGTGGAGACAGGTCTGTTAATGTATAACACTGGGGTACAGTACTGGTGGAGACAGCTCTGTCACTGTATAACACTGGGGCACAGTACTGGTGGGAACAGGTCTGTCATTGTATAACACTGGAGTACAGTACTGGTGGGTACATGTTTGTCGCTGTATAACACTCGGGTACAGTACTGGTGGGTTGAGGTCTGTCACTGTATAACACTGGGGTACAGTACTGGTGGGTACAGGTCTGTCACTGTATAACACTGGGGTACAGTACTGGTGGGTACAGGTCTGTCACTGTATAACACGGGTACAGTACTGGTGGGTACATGTCTGTCACTGTATAACACTGGGGTACAGTACAGGTGGCTACAGGTCTGTCACTGTATAACACTGGGGTACAGTACTGGTGGGTACAGGTCTGTCACTGTATAACACTGGGGTACAGTACTAGTGGGTACAGGTCTGTCACTGTATAACACTGGGGTACTGTACTGGTGGGTACAGGTCAGTCACTGTATAACACTGGGGTACAGTACTGGTAGGTACAGGTCTGTCAATGTATAACACTGGGGTACAGCACTGGTGGGTACAGGTCTGTCACTGTATAAAACTGGGATACAGTACTGGTGGGTACAGGTCTGTCACTGTATAACACGGGGGAACATTACTGGTGGGTACAGGTCTATCACTGTATAACACTGGGGTACAGTATTGGTGGGTACAGGTCTGTCACTGTATAACACTGGGGTACAGTACTGGTGGAGACACGTCTGTTAATGTATAACACTGGGGTACAGTACTGGTGGAGACAGCTCTGTCACTGTATAACACTGGGGTGCAGTACTGGTGGGTACAGGTCTGTCACTGTATAACACTGGGGTGCAGTACTGGTGGGAACAGGTCTGTCATTGTATAACACTGGAGTACAGTACTGGTGGGTACATGTTTGTCGCTGTATAACACTCGGGTACAGTACTGGTGGGTACAGGTCTGTCACTGTATAACACTGGGGTACAGTACTGGTGAGTACAGGTCTGTCACTGTATAACACTGGGGTGCAGTACTGGTGGGTACAGGTCTGTCACTGTATAACACTGGGGTACAGTACTGGAGGGTACAGGTCTGTCACTGTATAACACTGGGGTACAGTACTGGTGGGGACAGGTCTGTCACTGTATAACACTGGGGTACAGTACTGGTCCGTACATGTCTGTCACTGTATTACACTGGGGTACAGTACTGGTCGGTACAGGTTTGTCACTGTATAACACTGGGGTACAGTACTGGTGGGTACAGGTCTGTCACTGTATAACCCTGGGGTACAGTACTGGTGGGTACAGGTCTAACACTGTATAACACTGGGGTACAGTACTGGTGGGTACAGGTCTGTCACTGTATAACACTGGTGTACAGTACTGGAGGATACAAGTCTGTCACTGTATAACACTGGGGCACAGTACTGGTGGGTACAGGTCTGTCACTGTATAACACTGGGGTACAGTACTGGTGGGTACAGGTCTGTCACTGTATAACACTGGGGTACAGTACTGGTGGGTACAGGTCTGTCACTGTATAACACTGGGGTACAGTACTGGTGGGTACAGGTCTGTCACTGTATAACACTGGGGTACAGTACTGGTGGGTACAGGTCTGTCACTGTATAACACTGGTGTACAGTACTGGAGGATACAAGTCTGTCACTGTATAACACTGGGGCACAGTACTGGTGGGTACAGGTCTGTCACTGTATAACACTGGGGTACAGTACTGGTGGGTACAGGTCTGTCACTGTATAACACTGGGGTACAGTACTGGTGGGCACAGGTCTAAGTTTAAGCAGACTTTGGTAAGTGGCAGAAAAAGTCTTTTCAGTGCATTTACTGAATTTTAGTGAGTGAAAAAGTGAATTACTTGAAGTAAGTTTAATTTTTTAGAGTAAATTAAGCTTTTGGGGAGTTTAAACCGGAAGTAGAATCCGGGTATAAAAAGGGGCGTGCTTTCGGGCAAGTGGGAGGTGAGGGGGTGCTTGTTGCTCTGTTTTGCTTCCCTCCCTCAGGCTAATCCAACACTGCGGACGTGGAGCAGTGAGACAATTCAACCGGACAGGTCCCCCAGACAGCTTCCACGAGGGAGGTTGGTGATCAGCTGGTTGGTAGGTTCTCTTCCTTCTCTTCTATACCTTTAAGTTGGTAAGTCCTATTAAATAGTGGTGTAATATTATCTTCTATATCAGGGCAGAGGGTGTTCATAACTAAAAATAAGAAATTAAATTAATTACACAGATATGGGTGAACAGGTGATGTGTCACTGTTGCGAAATGTGGGAGCTGGTGGACCCCATTGAGGCTCACGGTGATTACATTTGCGATAAGCGTTTGCTGCTAGAGGAACTCAAGCTCCATGTTAAAGAGCTTGAGACCGAGCTTCAGACACTGCGACACATCAGGGAGGGGGAGAAGTTCCTGGACTCTGTGTTTCAGGAGGTGGTCACACCTGTGAAATTAATTACTGCAGATGTAGTCCGTGGTCAGGGACAGGACGGTGTGACTACGAGTGAGGAAGGTACAGGGATCCAGGATGTATAACACTGTATAACACTGGGGTACAGTACTGGTCGGTACAGGTCTGTCACTGTATTACACTGGGGTACAGTACTGGTCGGTACAGGTCTGTCGCTGTATAACACTGGGATACAGTACTGGTGGGTACATGTCTGTCACTGTATAACACTGGGGTTCAGTACTGGTGGGTACAGGTCTGTCTTTGTATAACACTGGGGTACAGTACTGGTGGGTACAGGTCTGTCACTGTATAACACTGGGGTACAGTACTGGAGGGTACAGGTCTGTCACTGTATAACACTGGGGTGCAGTACTGGTGGGGACAGGTCTGTCACTGTATAACACTGGGGTACAGTACTGGTGGGTACAGGTCTGTCACTGTATAACACTGGTGTACAGTACTGGTGGGTACAAGTCTGTCACTGTATAACACTGGGGTACAGTACTGGTGGGTACAGGTCTGTCACTGTATAACACGGGCACAGTACTGGTGGGTACAGGTCTGTCACTGTATAACACTGTATAACACTGGGGTACAGTACTGGTGGGTACAGGTCTGTCACTGTATAACACTGGGGTACAGTACTGGTCGGTACAGGTCTGTCACTGTATTACACTGGGGTACAGTACTGGTCGGTACAGGTTTGTCACTGTATAACACTGGGGTACAGTACTGGTGGGTACAGGTCTGTCACTGTATAACACTGGGGTACAGTACTGGTCGGTACAGGTCTGTCACTGTATAACACTGGAGTATAGTACTGGTGGGTACAGGTCTGTCACTGTATGACACTGGGGTACAGTACTGGTGAGTACAGGTCTGTCACTGTATAACACTGGGGTACAGTACTGGTGGGTACAGGTCTGTCACTGTATGACACTGGGGTACAGTACTGGTGGGGACAGGTCTGTCACTGTATGACACTGGGGTACAGTACTGGTGGAGACAGGTCTGTTAATGTATAACACTGGGGTACAGTACTGGTGGAGACAGCTCTGTCACTGTATAACACTGGGGTGCAGTACTGGTGGGTACAGGTCTGTCACTGTATAACACTGGGGTGCAGCACTGGTGGAGACAGGTCTGTTAATGTATAACACTGGGGTACAGTACTGGTGGAGACAGCTCTGACACTGTATAACACTGGGGTGCAGTACTGGTGGGAACAGGTCTGTCATTGTATAACACTGGAGTACAGTACTGGTGGGTACATGTTTGTCGCTGTATAACACTCGGGTACAGTACTGGTGGGTTGAGGTCTGTCACTGTATAACACTGGGGTACAGTACTGGTGGGTACAGGTCTGTCACTGTATAACACTGGGGTACAGTACTGGTGGGTACAGGTCTGTCACTGTATAACACTGGGGTACAGTACTGGTGGGTACATGTCTGTCACTGTATAACACTGGGGTACAGTACAGGTGGGTACAGGTCTGTCACTGTATAACACTGGGGTACAGTACTGGTGGGTACAGGTCTGTCACTGTATAACACTGGGGTACAGTACTAGTGGGTACAGGTCTGTCACTGTATAACACTGGGGTACTGTACTGGTGGGTACAGGTCAGTCACTGTATAACACTGGGGTACAGTACTGGTAGGTACAGGTCTGTCAATGTATAACACTGGGGTACAGCACTGGTGGGTACAGTTCTGTCACTGTATAAAACTGGGATACAGTACTGATGGGTACAGGTCTGTCACTGTATAACACTGGGGAACATTACTGGTGGGTACAGGTCTATCACTGTATAACACTGGGGTACAGTATTGGTGGGTACAGGTCTGTCACTGTATAACACTGGGGTACAGTACTGGTGGAGACACGTCTGTTAATGTATAACACTGGGGTACAGTACTGGTGGAGACAGCTCTGTCACTGTATAACACTGGGGTGCAGTACTGGTGGGTACAGGTCTGTCACTGTATAACACTGGGGTGCAGCACTGGTGGAGACAGGTCTGTCACTGTATAACACTGGGGTGCAGTACTGGTGGGAACAGGTCTGTCATTGTATAACACTGGAGTACAGTACTGGTGGGTACATGTTTGTCGCTGTATAACACTCGGGTACAGTACTGGTGGGTACAGGTCTGTCACTGTATAACACTGGGGTACAGTACTGGTGGGTACAGGTCTGTCACTGTATAACACTGGGGTACAGTGCTGGTGGGTACAGGTCTGTCACTGTATAACACTGGGGTACAGTACTGGAGGGTACAGGTCTGTCACTGTCTCACACTGGGGTACAGTACTGGTGGGGACAGGTCTGTCACTGTATAACACTGGGGTACAGTACTGGTCCGTACATGTCTGTCACTGTATTACACTGGGGTACAGTACTGGTCGGTACAGGTTTGTCACTGTATAACACTGGGGTACAGTACTGGTGGGTACAGGTCTGTCACTGTATAACACTGGGGTACAGTACTGGTCGGTACAGGTCTGTCACTGTATAACACTGGAGTATAGTACTGGTGGGTACATGTCTGTCACTGTATAACACTGGGGTACAGTACTGGTGGGTACAGGTCTGTCACTGTATAACACTGGGGTACAGTACTGGTGGGTACAGGTCTGTCACTGTATAACACTGGTGTACAGTACTGGAGGGTACAAGTCTGTCACTGTATAACACTGGGGCACAGTACTGGTGGGTACAGGTCTGTCACTGTATAACACTGGGGTACAGTACTGGTGGGTACAGGTCTGTCAGTGTATAACACTGGGGTACAGTACTGGTGGGTACAGGTCTGTCACTGTATAACACTGGGGTACAGTACTGGTGGGCACAGGTCTAAGTTTAAGCAGACTTTGGTAAGTGGCAGAAAAAGTCTTTTAAGTGCATTTACTGAATTTATTGAGTGAAAAAGTGAATTACTTGAAGTAAGTTTAATTTTTTAGAGTAAATTAAGCTTTTGGGGAGTTTAAACCGGAAGTAGAATCCGGGTATAAAAAGGGGCGGGCTTTCGGGCAAGTGGGAGGTGAGGGGGTGCTTGTTGCTCTGTTTTGCTTCCCTCCCTCAGGCTAATCCAACACTGCGGACGTGGAGCAGTGAGACAATTCAACCGGACAGGTCCCCCAGACAGCTTCCACGAGGGAGGTTGGTGATCAGCTGGTTGGTAGGTTCTCTTCCTTCTCTTCTATACCTTTAAGTTGGTAAGTCCTATTAAATAGTGGTGTAATATTATCTTCTATATCGGGGCAGAGGGTGTTCATAACTAAAAATAAGAAATTTAATTAATTACACAGATATGGGTGAACAGGTGATGTGTCACTGTTGCGAAATGTGGGAGCTGGTGGACCCCATTGAGGCTCACGGTGATTACATTTGCGATAAACGTTTGCTGCTAGAGGAACTCAAGCTCCATGTTAAAGAGCTTGAGACCGAGCTTCAGACACTGCGACACATCAGGGAGGGGGAGAAGTTCCTGGACTCTGTGTTTCAGGAGGTGGTCACACCTGTGAAATTAATTACTGCAGATGTAGTCCGTGGTCAGGGACAGGACGGTGTGACTACGAGTGAGGAAGGTACAGGGATCCAGGATGTAGTGTTGAAGGAGCCGCAGCCCTTGCTCTTGTCAAGCAGGATTGAGGTTCTTACTCCCTGTGAGGGCAGGAGCGGGGACTGCAGGGAGGATCAGCAACCTGGCCACAGCACCGTGGTACAGGGGGCCATTCAAGTGGAGGGAGTAAAAAGAAATGTTGTGGTGGTAGGGGATAGTATCATTAGGGGGATAGTTAGGGTTCTCTGCAGTCAAGAGCGGGAGTCCCGAAGGCTGTGTTGCCTGCCCGGTGCCAGGGTTAAGGACATCTCTTCTGGGCTGGAAAGAAACATGGAGTGGGAAGGGGAGGATCCAGTTGTCGTGGTCCATGTTGGTACAAACGACGTAGATAGGACAAGGAATAAGGTTCTCTTAAAGGAGTATGAGCAGCTAGGGGTCAAATTAAAAAACAGAACTTCAAGGGTAATAATCTCTGGGTTATTACCTGAGCCACGAGCGAATTTGGCCAGGATAAATAAAATTATAGAGTTAAATGCGTGGCTCAAAGACTGGTGTGGGAGAAATGGGTTTTGCTTCTTGGGACACTGGCACCAGTACTGGGACAGGAGGGAGCTGTTCTGTTGGGACGGACTCCACTTGGCCAGTGCTGGGACTAGAGTCCTGGCGAATCATATACCTAGGGCTGTAGAGAGGGCTTTAAACTAATTAGTGGGGGGGAGGTTCCTAGAGAGCAAATAACAGAAATGACAACGGAGACGGTCATAGACTTAGGTAGCAGTGGGGAAATTAAAAAACAGAACGTGTCAGGAAGGGACAGAAGTTATGGAGTAAAAGGTAAAGTAGTAAAAGGGGAAAAAAACAGGAACTAAGTGTCACAAAACATATTTGAAAGTTCTTTATCTGAATGCACGTAGCATTCGTAACAAAATGAATGAGTTAACGGCACAAATAACTACATATGGGTATGATCTTGTGGCCATTACAGAAACATGGCTGCAGGGTGACCATGACTGGGAATTAAACATACCAGGTTATTTAACAATTAGGAAGGACAGGCAGGAAGGGAGGGGAGGTGGGGTGGCTATGTTAATAAAGGAAGGAATCACTATAATACAGAGAAATGATATTGGGTCAAAGGAGCAGGATAGTGAAACAGTTTGGGTAGAGATAAGGAATAATAAGGGGAAAAAAACACTAGTGGGCGTAGTCTATAGGCCTCCGAACAGTTGCAACTCTGTTGGACGGAGTATTAATCAGGAAATAGTTGAGGCTTGTAATAAGGGAACAACTATAATTATGGGGGATTTTAACTATCATATTAACTGGACAAATCAAATTGGGCAGAGCAGCCTTGAGGATGAGTTCATTGAGTGTATTCGGGATGGGTTTCTTGAGCAGTATGTAACTGAACCAACCAGGGGGCAAGCAACCTTAGATCTGGTCCTGTGTAATGAGACAGGATTAATAAAAAATGTCCTAGTAAAGGATCCCCTTGGAATGAGTGACCATAACATGGTTGAATTCCATATTCAAGTAGAGGGTGAGAAGTTTGGATCTCAAACAAGCAAGCTGAGCTTGAATAAAGGAGACTATGAAGGTATGAGAGCGGAATTGATTAGAGTGGACTGGGAAAATAGATTAAAGGGTAAGACGGTACATGATCAGTGGTGTACATTTAAGGAGTTATTTTACAACTTCCAAAAAATATATATTCCACTGAGGAAAAAAGGGTGTAAAAGAAAAGATAGCCATCCGTGGCTAAGTAAAGTAATTAAGGATAGTATCTGACTAAAAACAAGGGCATATAAGGTAGCCAAATCTAGTGGGAGGATAGAAGGTTGGGAAGTCTTTAAAAGACAGCAAAAAATAACTAAAAGATTGATTAAGAAAGGGAAGATAGATTATGAAAGTAAATTAGCAAAAAATATAAAAACGGATAGCAAAAGTTTCTATCGTTATATAAAAAGAAAAAGGGTGGCTAAAGTAAATGTTGGTCCCTTAGAGGATGAGACTGGGAAATTAATGGTGGGAATCATGGAGATGGCAAAAACGCTGAACAAATATTTTGTATCAGTCTTTACAGTAGAGGACACTAAGAATATCCCAACACTGGACAAACAGGGGGCTCTAGGGGAAGAGGAGCTAAATACGATTAAAATCACTAAGGAAGTGGTACTTGGTAAAATAATGGGACTTAAGCCGGATAAATCCCCTGGACCTGATGGCTTACATCCTAGAGTCTTGAGGGAAGTGGCGGTAGGGATTATGGATGCATTGGTAATAATTTTCCAAAACTCCCTGGACTCAGCAAAGGTCCCGGCAGATTGGAAAACTGCTAATGTAACACCCTTATTTAAAAAGGGTAGTAGGCAGAAGGCTGGAAACTATAGACCTGTTAGCCTAACATCTGTGGTTGGTAAAATGTTAGAGTCCATTATTAAGGAGACAGTAACGGGACATTTGGATAAACATAATTTAATAGGACAAACTCAGCATGGTTTCATGAAGGGGAAGTCATGTTTGACAAATTTGCTTGAGTTCTTTGAGGAAGTAACATACACGGTGGATAAAGGAGAACCAGTGGACGTAGTGTATTTAGACTTCCAAAAGGCATTTGACAAGGTGCCACACAAAAGATTATTGCTCAAGATAAAAAATCACAGGACTGGGGGTAATATTCTGGCGTGGGTGGAGAATTGGCTATCTAACAGAAAGCAGAGAGTTGGGATAAATGGTTCATTCTCAGACTGGCAATCAGTAACTAGTGGTGTTCCATAGGGGTCAGTGCTGGGTCCCCAACTCTTTACAATCTATATTAACGATTTGGAGGAGGGGACCGAGTGTAACATATCAAAGTTTGCAGATGATACAAAGATGGGAGGGAAAGTAGTGAGTGAGGAGGACATAAAAAACCTGCAAAGTGACATAGACAGGCTAAGTAAGTGGGCAGAGATTTGGCAGATGGATTACAATACTGGAAAGTGTGAGGTTATGCACTTTGGCAGGAAAAATCATAGAGCAAGTTATTATCTTAATGGCAAGAAACTGGAAAGTACTGTAGTACAAAGGGATCTGAGGGTCCTGGTGCACGAAACTCAAAAAGTTAGTATGCAGGTGCAGCAAGTGATCAAGAAGGCCTTTCTTTAGGAATTTATGTTAGTTTTCCAGTTAATTCAGGGGTTTGAGTAATTTGGGTCGATTTCCATTGTGTGCCGCCACCTAGTGGATATTTGGTACCTAGCAACTGCAGTAAAGTGCAGTAAAGTGCAGTAAAGCACAGTAAAGTGCAGTAAAGTACAGTAAAGTGCAGTAAAGTAAACTACTGTATATCACAGACCTGCAGCGACACATGGTCTGGGAAGTTATATTCTTGTCACGCTCCAGCCTTGGACACTATTTGTCTGTAAGCACTTGAGAATGTTATAGATGATTAGTGTACACTATATTTTGCAGAAAATGTTTAGTTTGTAACTTTTCTCTGTAAGCAAACTTACACAGCTAGCCGTGAAGTGCTCGCTCTCTGTCTAGCTGGTTAACTTGTAGCTGTATTTTGATGCACTATGTACAGGGCTAATTTAGAGAGAATGCCTTTCAGTTTGCTAAATGTATATTCACAGTGAGCTGTGTTTCCACGTGTTTTGATAAGTTACATGCCAAATAAATGTGTTGCTCAGGCATACCTAAATTTGTGTATGCATATCAGTTATGTGCTTGTGTACTAATGTGTGCTTCCATTTCTGTATTGTATTTCAGTTTCACAATAAGAATCTTTCAGTAAAGTTTACAAGAAAAGTCAAGTCTTGTGATTTTTATGGGAAGATATCAAGTTGTTAGCTACCTGTCTAGCTCTGCATAGGAACACGCTGCAAGGGCAGACTACCAATGGAATGTTGGCTTTTATTGCTAGGGGGATAGAATATAAAAACAGGGAGGTATTGCTGCAGTTGTACAAGGTATTGGTGAGACCGCAACTGGAATACTGCATACAGTTTTGGTGTCCATACTTAAGAAAAGACACACTTGCTCTCGAGTCAGTACAAAGAAGGTTCACTCGGTTAATCCCGGGGATGAGGGGATGGACATATGAGGAGAGGTTGAGTAGATTGGGACTCTACTCATTGGAGTTCAGAAGAATGAGAGGCGATCTTATTGAAACATATAAGATTGTGAAGGGGCTTGATCGGGTGGATGCGGTGAGGATGTTCCCAATGATGGGTGAAACTAGAACTAGGGGGCATAATCTTAAAATAAGGGGCTGCTCTTTCAAAACTGAGATGAGGAGAAACTTCTTCACTCAGAGGGTGGTAGGTTTGTGGAATTTGCTGCCCCAGAAAGCTGTGGAAGCTACATCATTAAATAAATTTAAAACAGAAATAGATAGTTTCCTGGAAGTAAAGCGAATTAAGGGTTACGGGGAGCGGGCAGGAAATTGGACATGAGTCTAGGTTCGGAATGGTCATGGCCCTGTGGTTAATGGAGCGGGCCAGGGGCCGTGTAGCCTGGTTCTGCTCCTACTTCTTGTGTTCTAATTCTGTGTTAGATTTCAGGAGATGGTTCTATTCCTGTTCCTGGCTGGGGTGGAGATCGCCTTTAGAGAAGGTAAGTACTGTAGAAAATATAGGGACAGAGTGATCTCCTGGAAGAGTTTGGATCGCCTAGATGGGTCGTAGAGGAATTTCCCAGATTTTTTCACCCAAATTGGCCATTGGGTTTTTTATCTGGTTTTTCGCCTCTCCCGGGAGATCACATGGGTTCGGGTGGGATGGAGAGTGATAGAAGATTTGAGGTTAGGATCAGATCAGCCATGATCTTATTGAACGGTGGAGCAGGCTAGAGGGGCCGATTGGCCTACTCCTGCTCCTATTTCTGATGTTCTTATGTCTGTCACTGTACAACACTGGGGTACAGTACTGGTGGCTACAGGTCTGTCGCTGTGTAACACTGGGGTACAGTACTGGTGGGTACAGGTCTGTCACTGTATAACACTGGGGTACAGTACTGGTGGGTACAAGACTGGGGTACAGTACTGGTGGGTACAGGTCTGTCACTGTATAATACTGGGGTGCAGTACTGGTGGGTACAGATCTGTCACTGTATAAGACTTGGGAACAATACTGGTGGGTACAGGTCTGCCACTGTATAACACTGGGGTACAGTATTGGTGGGTACAGGTCTGTCGCTGTATAACACTGGGCTACAGTGCTGGTGGGTACAGGTCTGTCGCTGTATAACACTGGTACAATACTGGTGGGTACAGGTCTGTCACTGTATAAGACTTGGGAACAATACTGGTGGGTACAGGTCTGCCACTGTATAACACTGGGGTACAGTACTGGTGGGCACAGGTCTGTCGCTGTATTACACTGGAATACAGTACTGGTGGGTACAGGTCTGTCACTGTACAACACTGGTACAAAACAGTACTGGTGGGTACAGGTCTCCCACTGTATAACTCAGGTACAGTACTGATGGGTACAGGTCTGTCACTGTTTAACACAGGCTGCAGTACTCGTGGGTACAACTCTGTCACTGTATAATTCAGGTACAATACTGGTGGGTATAGTTCTGTTACTGTATAACACGGGTACAGTACTGGTGGGTACAGGTCTGTCACTATATAACACTGGGGTGCAGTACTGATGGGTACAGGTCTGTCACTATATAACACTGGGCTTCAGTACTGGTGGGTACAGGTCTGTCACTGTTTAACACTGGGGTGCAATACTGGTGGGTACAGATCTGTCACTATATAACACGTGTACAGTACTGGTGGGTACAGTTCTGTCACTATATAACACGTGTACAGTACTGGTGGGTACAGGTCTGTCACTGTATAACAGTGGGGTACAGTACTGGTGGGCACAGGTCTGTAAATGTATTACACTGGCGCACATTACTGGTGGGTACAGGTCTTTCACTGTATAACACTGGGGTACAGCACTGGTGGGCACAGGTCTGTCGCTCTATTACACTGCGTTACAGTACTGGTGGGTACAGGTCTGTCACTGTATAACATTGGGATACAGTACTGGTGGGTACATGTCTGTCACTGTATAACATTGGGATACAGTACTGGTGGGTACAGGTCTGTCACTGTATAACATTGGGATACAGTACTGGTGGGTACAGGTCTGTCACTGTATAACATTGGGATACAGTACTGGTGGGTGTAATGATATCAGCAAATAGAGATGGTATTTGCCTGTTCGATTATGATGCCTTAGCAGCATGATTGCAGGTATTGATTGCTTGTGCCTGACCAGCAGAGGTCATGTGACCGAGACAAGCAAGGCAGTGCAGTTTAGTTTCAGTTTCGTTCTCGATGCATCACAGCATAATGTCTCCTGTAAAAGCTGTATAAAAGGTTTGAACATACTTTAGATAAAAACTCATTCTCTTTCATAAATGTCTCATCATTGAACCCACAAAGAAATCAATACAGTGGGTCCAGGTCTGTCACTGTATAACACTGGGGTACAGTACTGGTGGGCACAGGTCTGTTGGTATATTACACGGGGTTATAGTACTTGTGGGTACAGGTCTGTCACTTTAACACTGGTGTACAGTACTGGTGGGTAAAAGTCTATCACTATATAACACTGGGGTACAGTACTATGGGTACAGCTCTGTCACCGTATAAAACCAGGGTACAGTAATGGTGGGTACAGGTCTGTCACTGTATAACTCTGGTAATGTACTGGTGGGTACAGGTCTGTCACTGTATAACTCTGGTAATGTACTGGTGGGTACAGGTCTGTCACTGTATAACACTGCGGTACAGTACTGGTGGGTACAGGTCTGTCACTGTATAACACTGGGGTACAGTACTGGTGGGTACAGGTCTGTCCCTGTATAACACTGGGGTACACTACTGGTGGGTACAGGTCTGTCGCTGTATAACACTGGGGTACAGTACTGGTGGGTACAGGTCTGTCACTGTATAACACTGGGGTTACAGTACTGGTGGGTACAGGTCTGTCGCTGTATAACACTGGGGTACAGTACTGGTGGGTACAGGTCTGTCGCTGTATAACACTGGTACAGTACTGGTGGGCACAGTTCTGTCGCTATATTGCACTGGGGGACAGTACTGATGGGCACAGGTCTGTCACTGTATAACATTGGTCACAGTACTGGTGGGCACAGGTCTGTCACTATAACACTGGGATACTTTCCTGGTGGGTACAGGTCTGTCACTGTATAACACTGGGGTACAGTACTGGTGGGTACAGGTCTGTCGCTGTATAACACTGGGGTACAGTACTGGTGGGTACAGGTCTGTCACTGTATAACACTGGGGAACAGTACTGGTGGGTACAGGTCTGTCACTGTATAACACTGGGGTACAGTACTGGTGGGTACAGGTCTGTCGCTGTATAACACTGGGGTACAGTACTGGTGGGTACAGGTCTGTCACTGTATAACACTGGGGAACAGTACTGGTGGGTACAGGTCTGTCACTGTTTAACACTGGGGTACAGTACTGGTGGGTACAGGTCTGTCACTGTATAACACTGGGGAACAGTACTGGTGGGTACAGGTCTGTCACTGTTTAACACTGGGAGAAGTCACACAACACCAGGTTATAGTCCAACAGCTTTATTTGAAATCACAAGCTTTCGGAGCGCTGCTCCTTCGTCAGGTGAATTGAAGAGATGCATATAGGCACAGCATATATGGTCAGAGAACACTGCCAGATGATTACAGGTAATCTTTCTAACTGCCCTTTATCCCACCTCGGCAGAGAGATAATCACAGCAGTCAAAGGTGTGGATGGTGTCCAAACAGGTCAGTCAGGGAAATATTACATCAAAGAACAATGAGGTGGGGTCACCGGGGGTCAAATGTTGCAGATGCTGGGGTCTGTATGAAAAACAAAAAACGAACAAAGAACAATTTAAAAAAATATTTTTTTGCTGGAAATCACAGCAGGTCCGGCCACATCTGTGTAGAGAGAACAAGCCAACGACGACTCGAGTCTGGATGACTCTACGTCAGGTGGGGTTACATGTAGCGTGACATGAACCCAAGATACCAGTTGAGGCCGTTAACACAGATACCATCATCACACGTGAGGACACCACCCACCAGGTACATGGTACATACTCATGTGACTCGGCCAACGTTGTCTACCTCATACGTTGCAGGAAAGGATGCCCCGGCGCATGGTACATCGGTGAGACCATGCAGACACTGCAACAGCGGATGAACGGACACCGCACAACAATCGCCAGGCAGAAGTGTTCCCTCCCAGTCGGGGAACACTTCAGCAGTCAAGGACATTCAGCCTCCAATCTTCGGGTAAGCATTCTCCAAGGCGGCCTTCGAGACACGCAACAACACAAAATCGTCGAGCAGAAACTGATAGCCAAGTTCCGCACTCAGGACCGCCTCAACCGGGTTCTTGGGTTCATGTCACGCTACATGTAACCCCACCTGACGTATATTGCACTGGGATACAGTACTGGTGGGTACATGTCTGTCACTGTATAACATGGGTACAGTACTTGTGGGTACAGGTCTGTCACTATATAACACTGGAGAACAGTAATGATGGGAACAGGTCTGTCACTGTATTACACTGGGGCACAGTAGTAGTTGGTACAGTTCTATCACTGTATAATACTGGGGTACAGTACTGGTGGGTTCAGGTCTGTCACTGTATAACACTGGGGTACAGTACTGGTGGGTAAAGGTCTGTCACTGTATAACACTGGGGTACAGTACTGGTGGGTACAGCTCTGTCGCTGTATAACACGGGTTCAGTACTGGTGGGTACAGGTCTGTCGCTGTATAACACGGGTTCAGTACTGGTGGGTACAGGTCTGTCAGTGTATAACACTGGGGAACAGTACTGGTGGGTACAGGTCTGTCAGTGTATAACACTGGGGTAAAATACTGGTGGGTACAGGTCTGTCAGTGTATAACACTGGGGTACAGTACTGGTGGGTACAGGTCTGTCACTGTATAACACTGGGGTACGGTACTGGTGGGTACAGGTCTGTCAGTGTATAACACTGGGGTAAAATACTGGTGGGTACAGGTCTGTCAGTGTATAACACTGGGGTACAGTACTGGTGGGTACAGGTCTGTCACTGTATAACACTAGGGTACAGTACTGCTGGGTACAGGTCTTTCACTGTATAACACTGGGGTACAGTACTGGTGGGTACAGGCCTGTCACTGTATAACACTGGGGTACAGTACTGGTGGGTACAGGTCTGTCACTGTATAACACTGGGGTACGGTACTGGTGGGTACAGGTCTGTCAGTGTATAACACTGGGGTACAGTACTGGTGGGTACAGGTCTGTCACTGTAGAACACTGGGGTACAGTACTGGTGGGCACAGGTCTGTCACAGGACCGGAGCTGAGCGGCGGACCTGCGAGAGGCACAGAGTCAGTGAGAGGAGGATAAAAAGAGCGTGGAGAGGGGACCTGGGACCGGAGCTGAGTGGCGGACCTGGGAGAGGCACAGAGTCAGTGCGTGGAGAGAGAGAAGTAAAAAGTAATCGAAGTGTGACATCAGCAGAAAGCAGGTAAGTGATTGGTTGGTGAGTATTTCTCTCTTTCTCGCTTTTTTCCAAACTTAAATTTTGTGGTTTATAGTTTCTAGGGTCTCTGTTGTGTAGCGGGGACTGCTGGTAAACAACGGCCCTTGAGTATATCATTTAATTGTAGTGTAATTGGTGGGATTGATTTGATTTAATTTAATTTGAATTAATTAAAGGGTAAGTCATGGCAGTACCGCTCGGCGCCGTGGTATGCTCCTCCTGCACTATGTGGGAAATCACTTCCTGTGTCCCTGACGACCATGTGTGCGGAAAGTGTATCCAGCTGCAGCTACTGGCAGACTGCATTGTGGCGCTGGAGCTGCGAATGGATACATACTGGAGCATTCGCGATGCTGAGGACATCGTGGATAGCACATTTAATGAGTTGGTCACACTGCAGGTAAAGGCTGCACAGGCAGGAAAGGAATGGGTGACCGCCAGGCAGAGTAGTAGGCGCAGGCAGGTAGAGCAGGGCTCCCCTGTGGCCATCCCCCTCTCAAACAGATATACCGCTTTGGATATTGTTGAGCGAGATGGCTTATCGGGGGAAGGCAGCAGCAGCCAACATCCTGGCCCTGTGGGTGGTTCTGCTGCATAGGACGGGAGGAATAAGAGTGGGAGAGCTATAGTAATAGGGGATTCTATTGTAAGGGGAATAGATAGGTGTTTCTGCGGCCGCAAATGAGACTCCAGGACAGTGTGTTGCCTCCCTGATGCAAGGGTCAAGGATGTCTCAGAGCGGCTGCAGAGCATTTTGGAAGGGGAGGGTGAACAGCCAGTTGTCGTGGTGCATATAGGAACCAACGATATAGGTAAAAAGCGGGATGAGGTCCTAAAAGCTGAATATAGGGAGTTAGGAGGTAAATTAAAAAATAGGACCTCAAAGGTAGTAATCTCAGGATTGCTACCAGTGCCACGTGCTAGTCAGAGTAGAAATAGAAGGATATTTCAGATGAATACATGGCTAGAGGAATGGTGCAATGGGGTGGGATTCAAATTCCTGGGACATTGGAACCGGTTCTGGGGGAAGTGGGACCAGTACAAACTGGACGGTTTGCACCTGGGCAGGACCGGGACTGATGTCCTAGGGGGAGTTTTTGCTAGTGCTGTGGGGGAGGGTTTAAACTAAAATGGCAGGGGGTTGGGAACCTGTGCAGGGAGACAGTGAAAGGGAAACCAAGATAGAAGCAAAAGACAGGAAGGAGAAAAGCAAAAGTGGCAGTCAGATAAATCAAGGGTCTAAATCAAACATGGCCACAGTAAATAATAATTCTAAAAGGTCTAAGAGTGTTAAAAAAACAAGCCTGAAGGTTTTGTGTCTTAATGCGAGAAGCATTTGTAATGAGGTGGATGAATTAGCTGCGCAAATAGATGTAAATGGATATGGTATGATTGGGATTACGGAAACATGGCTCCAGGGTGACCAAGGCTGGGAACTCAACATCCAGGGGTATTCAATAATCAGGAAAAACAGGCAAAAAGGAAAAGGAGGTGGGGTAGCATTGCTGGTTAAAGAGGAAATTAACACAATAGTAAGGAAGGATATTAGCTCTGATGATGTGGAATCTGTATGGGTAGAGCTGAGCAATACCAAGGGGCAGAAAACATTAGTGGGAGTGGTATACAGACCCCCAAACAGTAACGCAGAGGTTGGGGATGGCATTAAATGGGAAATTAGACACGCGTGCAATAAGGGCACAGCAGTTATCATGGGTGACTTTAAGCTACATATAGATTGGGCTAACCAAATTAGTAACAATACTGTGGAGGAGGAATTCCTGGAGTGTATACGGGATGGTTTCCCGGACCAATATGTCGAGGAACCAACGAGAGATCAGGCCATCTTAGACTGGGTATTGTGTCATGAGAAAGGATTAATTAGCAATCTTGTTGTGCGAGGCCCCTTGGGGCGGAGCGATCATAATATGATCGAATTCTTCATTAAGATGGAGAGTGAAGTAGTTGACTCAGAGACTAGGGTCCTGAATTTAAATAAAGGAAACTACGATGGTATGAGGCGCGAGTTGGGTAGGATTGAATAGGGAATGTCACTCAAAGGGTTGACGGTAGATAGGCAATGGCAAACATTTAAAGATCGTATGGATGAACCACAGAATTTGTTCATCCCTGTTTGGCATAAAAATAAAACAAAAAAGGTGACTCAACCATGGCTAACAAGGGAAGTTAGGGATAGCATACGATCCAAAGAGAGGACATATAAATTGGCCAGAAAAAGCAGTAAACCTGAGGATTGGGAGCAGTTTAGGATTCAGCAAAGGAGGACAAAGGGATAAATTAAGAGGGGGAAAATAGAGTATGAGAGTAAGCTTGCAGGGAACATAAAAACTGACTAAAAGCTTCTATAGATATGTGAAGAGAAAAAGATCGGTGAAGTCAAGCGTAGGTCCCTTGCAGTCAGAATCAGTGGAATTTATAATGGGGAACAAAGAAATGGCTGACCAATTAAATACATACTTTGGTTCTGTCTGCACAAAGGAGACACAAATAACCGCCCAGAGATGTCGGGGAACATAGGGTCTAATGAGAGGGAGGAACTGAAGGAAATCAGTATTTGTAGGGAAATGGTCTTAAGGAAATTGACGGGATTGAAGGCCGATAAATCGCCAGGGCCTGATAATCTACATTCTAGGGTACTTAAGGAAGTGGCCCTAGAAATAGTAGATGCATTGCTGGTCATCTTCCAAAATTCTATAGATTCTGAACAGTTCCCATGGATTGGAGGGTAGCTAATGTTACCCCACTATTCAGAAAAGGTGGTAGAGAGAAAACAGGGAATTACAGACCGGTAAGCCTGACATCGGTAGTGGGGAAAATGCTAGAGTCCATTATAAAAGATGTAATAGCAGAGCACTTGGAAAACAGTGAGAGGATCGGACAAAGTCAACATGGATTTACAAAAGGTAAATCATGCTTGACTAATCTACTGGAATTTTTTGAGGATGTAACTGGTAGAATAGATAAGGGAGAACCAGTGGATGTGGTGTATTTGGAATTTCAGAAGGCTTTTGATAAGGTCCTGCATAAGAGATTAGCATGTAAAGTTAAGGCACATGGGACTGGGGGCAAGGTACTGACTTGGACAAAGAACTGGTTGGCTGACAAGAAGCAAAGAGTTGGAATAAACGGGTCTTTTTCCGAGTGGCAGGCAGTGACTACTGGGGTACTACAGGGATCGGTCCTAGGACCCCAGCTATTCACAATATATATTAATGATCTAGACGAGGGAACTAGATGTAATATCTCCAAGTTTGCAGACGACACAAAGCTGGGTGGGCGTGTGTGCTGTGAGGAGGATGCCGAGAAACTCCAGTATGATTTGGACAGGTTGGGTGATTGGGCAGAAGCATGGCAGATGCAATATAACGTGGATAAATGCGACGTTATCCACTTTGGTGTTAAAAACAGGAAGGCAGATTATTATCTGAATGGCAATAGATTGGGAGAAGGGGAAGTGCAACGAGACCTGGGTGTCCTTGTGCACCAGTCGCTGAAGGTAAGCATGCAGGTGCAGCAGGCGGTTAAGAAGGCAAATGATATGTTGGCCTTTGTAGCGAGAGGGTTCGAGTACAGGAACAAGGATGTCTTGCTGCAGTTGTACAGGGCCTTGGTGAGACCACACCTTGAGTATTGTGTGCAGTTTTAGTCGCCTTATCTGAGGAAGGATGTTCTTGCCATGGAAGGAGTGCAGCGAAGATTCACCAGGCTGATACCTGGGATGGCAGGAATGATGTATGAGGAGAGATTGGGTCGAATGGGCATTCAGTCGCTGGAGTTTAGAAGAATGAGAGGGGATCTCATTGAAACTTATAAAATTCTAAAAGGACTAGACAGACTAGATGCAGGAAGGATGTTCCCGATGGCCGGGGAGTCCAGAACCAGGGGTCACAGTCTAAGGATAAGGGGTAAGCCATTTAGGACAGAGATGAGGAGGAATTTCTTCACCCAAACAGTGGTGAACCTGTGGAATTCTCTACCACAGAAGGCAGTAGAGGCCAATTCATTAAATATATTCAAGACGGAGTTAGATATATTTCTTAAAGCTAAAGGGATCAAGGGATATGGGGAGAAAGCAGGGACAGGGTACTGAATTTGGATGATCAGCCATGATCTCATTGAATGGCGGAGCAGGCTCGAGGGGCCGAATGGCCTACTCCTGCTCCTATCCTCTATGTAGCTATGTACCAGTACTGTACCCCAGTGTTATACCTTGAGACACGTGTACCACCAAAACTGTACCCCAGTATTATACAGAGACAGACCTGTACCCACTAGGACTGTATCCCACTGTTCTACAGCGGCAGACCTGTAACCAACAGTATTGTACCCCAGTGTTGTACAGTGACCGAATTGTACCCACCAGTACTGTACCCCAGTGTAATAAAGTGACAGAGCTGTACCCTAGTACTGTACCGCAGTGTTATACAGCGACAGGCCTGTACCCACCAGCACTGTATCCCAGTTTTATACAGTGACAAACCTGTACCCACCAGGATTGTACCCCATTGTTATACAGCGACAGACCAGTACTCACCAGTACTGTACCCCAGTGTTATACAGTGACAGACCTGTACCAAACATTTATAATGGGGAACAAAGAAATGGCAGGCCAATTAAATACATACTTTGGTTCTGTCTTCACAAAGAAGGACACAAATGAGAAGGAGGAACTGAAAGAAATCAGTATTTGTGGGGAAATGGTGTTGGGGAAATTGATGGGATTGAAGGCCGATAAATCCCCAGGGCCTGATAATCTACATCCTAGGGTACTTAAGGAAGTGGCCCTAGAAATAGTCAAGGTATAGCACTGGGTACAGTACTGGTGGGTACAGGTATGTCACTGTATAACACTGGTGTAGACTACTGGTAGATACAGGTCTGTCACTGTATAACACTGGGGCACAGTACTGGTGGGTACAGGTCTGTCACTATATAACACTGGGGTACAGTACTGGTGGGTACAGGTCTGTCACTGTATAACACTGGGGCACAGAGCTGGTGGGTACAGCCTGTCACTATATAAAACTTGGGTACAGTACTGGTGGGTACAGCTCTGTCACTGTATAACACTGGGCTCCAGTACTGGTGGGTACAGGTCTGTCACTGTATAACACTGGGGTACAGTACTGGTGGGAACAGGTCTGTCACTGTATAACACTGGGGTACAGTACTGGTGGGTACAGGTCTGTCACTGTATGAAACTGGGGTACAGTACTGGTGGGTAAAGGTCTGTCACTGTATTACACTGGGGTGCAGTACTGGTGGGTACAGGTCTGTCACTGTATAACACTGGGGTACAGTGCTGGTGGGTACAGGTCTGTCACTGTATAACACTGGGGTACAGTACTGGTCGGTACAGGTCTGTCACTGTATAACACTGGGGTACAGTACTGGTGGGTACAGGTATGTCGCTGTATGACACTGGGGTATGGTACTGCTGGGTACAGGTCTGTCACTGTATAACACTGGGTTACAATACTGGTGGGTAAAGGTCTGTCACTGACACTGGGGTACAGTACTGGTGGGCACAGGTCTGTCACTGTATAACACTGGGATACAGTACTGGTGGGTACAGGTCTGTCACTATATAACAGAGGGGTACAGTACTGGTGGGTACAGGTCTGTCTCTGTATAATACTGGGGTACAGTACTGGTGGGTACAGGTCTGTCGCTGTATAACACTGGGGCACTGTACTGGTGGGTATGGCTCTGTCACTGTATAACACTGGACGACAGTACTAGTGGGTACAGGTCTGTCACTGTATAACACTGGACTACAGTACTGGTGGGTACAGGTCTGTCGCTGTATAAAACTGGGTTACAGTACTGGTGGGTACAGGTCTGTCACTGTATAACACTGGGGTACAGTACTGGTGGGTACAGGTCTGTCACTGTATAAAACTGGGGTACAGTACCGGTGGGTACAGGTCTGTCACTGTATAACACTGGGGTACAGTACTAGTGGGTACAGGTCTGTCACTGTATAACACTGGGGTACAGTACTGGTGGGTACAGGTCTGTTACTGTATAACACTGGGGTACAGTACAGGTGGGTACAAGTCTGTCACTGTATAATAAGGGTAGTGTACTGGTGGGTACAGGTCTGTCACTCTTTAACACTGGGGTAGAGTTCTGGTGGGTACAGTTCTGCCACTGTATAACACAGGGGTACAGTACTGGTGAGTTCAGGTTTCTCACTGTATAACGGGTACAGTAATGTGGGTACAGGTCTGTCACTGTGTAACACTGGGGTACAGTACTGGTGGGTACTGGTCTGTCACTGTATAACACTGGGGTACAGCACTTGTGGGTACTGGTCTGTCACTGTACACAATGGGTAACAGTACAGGTGGGTACAGGTCTGTCACTGTATAACACTGGTGTACAGTACGGGTGGGTACAGGTCTGTCACTGTAAAACACTGGAGTACATTCCTAGTGGGTACAGGTCTGTCACTGTATAACACTGGGTTACAGTACTGGTGGGTACATGTCTGTCACTGTGTAACTCGGGTACAGTACTGGTGGGTATAGGTCTGTCACTCTATAACACTGGGGTACAGTACTAGTGGTTACAGGTCTGTCACTGTATAACTGCGGGGCACAGTACTGGTGGGTACAGGTCTGTCACTGCATAACACTGGGTTACAGTACTGGTGGGTACAGGTCTGTCACTGTATTACACTGGGGAACAGTACTGGTGGGTACAGGTCTGTCACTGTAAAACACTGGGTTACAGTACTGGTGGGTACAGGTCTGTCACTGTAAAACACTGGGGTACAGTTCTGGGGGGTACAGGTCTGTCACTGCATAACACTGGGGTACAGTACAGCTGAGTACAGGCCTGTCACTGTATAACACTGGGGTACCGTGTTGGCGGGGACAGATCTGTCACTGTATAACACTGGGGTACAGTACTGGTTGGTACAGATCTCTCACTGTACAACAGCGGGATACGGTACTGGTGGGTACAGGTCTGTTACTGCATAACACTGGGGTACAGTACTGGTGGTTACAGGTCTCTCACTGTAAAACAGCGGGGTACAGTACTGGTGGGTACAGGTCTGTCACTGCATAACACTGGGGTACAGTACTGGTGGGAGCAGGTCTCTCACTATTTAACACTGAGGTACAGTACTGGTGGATACAGGTTGTCACTGTATAACACTGGCGTACAGTACTGGTGGGTACAGCTCTGTCACTGTAACACTGGGGTACAGTACTGGTGGGTACAGGTCTGTCACTGTATTACACTGGAGTACAGTGCTGGTGGGTACAGGTCTGTCACTGTATAACACTGGGGTACAGTACTGATGGGTACAGGTCTGTCACTGTATAACACTGGCGTACAATACTGGTGGGTACAGGTCTGTCACTGTATAACACGGGTACAGTACTAGTGGGTACAGGTCTGTCATGGTACAACACTGGGGTACAGTGCTGGTGGGTACTGGTCTGTCTCTGTATAACACTGGGGCACAGTAGTGGTGGGTGCAGGTCTGTCACTGTATAAAACTGGGGGACAGTACTGGTGGGTACAGGTCTGTCACTGTATAACACTGGGGTACAGTACTGGTGGGTACAGGTCTGTCACGGTACAACACTGGGGTACAGTACTGGTGGGTAATGGTCTGTCTCTGTATAACGCTGGGGTACAGTGCTGGTGGGTACATGTCAGTCACTGTATAACACTGGGTCACAGTAGTGGTGGGTGCAGGTCTGTCACTGTATAAAACTGGGGGACAGTACTGGTGGGTGCAGGTCTGTCACTGTATGACACTGGGGTACAGTCCTGGTGGGTACAGGTCTGTCACTGTATAATACTGGGGTACAGTATGATGTGTACAGGTCTGTCACTGTATAAAACTGGGGTACAGCACTGATGGGTACAGGTCTGTCACTGTATAACACTGGGGTACAGTACTGGAGTGTACACGTCTGTCCCTGTAACACTGGGGTACAATACTGAAGGATACATGTCTGTCACTGTATATCACTGGGGTACAGTACTGGTTGGTACAGGTCTGTTACTGTATAAAACTGTGGTACAGTACTGGTGGGTACACGTCTGTCACTGTATAACACGCGCACAGTACTGGTGGGTGCAGGTCTGTCACCGTATTACAGTGGGGTACAGTACTGTGGGTACAGGTCTGTCAATGTATAATCCTGGGGTACATTACTGGTGGGTGCAGGTCTGTCACTGTATAATACTGGATTACATTACTGGTGGGTGCAGGTCTGTCACTGTATAACACTGGGGTACAGTACTCGTGGGTACAGGTCTGTCGCTGTATAACACTGTGGTCCAGTACAGGTGGGTACAGGTCTGTCACTGTATAACACTGGGGTACAGTACTGGTGGGTACAGGTCTGTCGCTGTATAACACTGTGGTCCAGTACTGGTGGGTACAGGTCTGTCACTGTATAACACTGGGGTACAGTACTCGTGGGTACAGGTCTGTCGCTGTATAACACTGTGGTCCAGTACTGGTGGGTACAGGTCTGTCACTGTATAACACTGGGGTACATTGCTGGTGGGTACAGGTCTGTCACTGCATATCAATGGGATACAGTACTTGTGGGTACAGGTGTGTCACTGTATATCACTGGGGTACAGTACTGGTGGGTACAGGCCTGTCACTGTATACCACGGGTACAGTACTGGTGCGTACAGATCAGTCACGGTATATCACTGGGGTACATTACTGGTGGGTACAGGTCTGTCATTGTATAACACTGGGGCACAGTACTGGTGGGTACAGGTCTGTCGCTGTATTACACTGGTGTACAGTACTGGTGGGTACAGGTCTGTCACTATATAACACTGGTACAGTATTGGTGGGTACAGGTCTGTCACTGTATAACAATGTGTACAGTACTTGTACGCTGATTGCGTTATTTACAGATGAGTTTCCCTGCTGTCTGCCACAGGGAAAGTCATCGCACGAATCCTCCTCAATCGCCTTCTCCCAGTGGCTGAAGAGCTCCTCCCAGAATCGCAATTTGGATTCCGCCCACTAAGGAGCACAATGGACTTGATCTTCACCGCACGTCAATGACAAGAGAAATGCAGGGAACAGCACCAACCGCTGTACGTGGCCTTCTTTGACCTCACAAAGGACTTCAACACTGTTAACCGTGAGGGATTATGGAGTGTCCTCCTCAAATTCGGCTGCCTTGCAAAAGTTTGTCACCATCCTCCGCCTGCTTCACGACAACATGCAAGCCGTGATCCTGACCAACGGATCCACCACAGCCGCAGCTCACGTACAGACCGGGGTCAAGCAAGGCTGTGTCATCGCACCAACGCTCTTTTCGGTCTTCCTTGCTGCAATGCTCCATCTCACCCTCAGTAAGCTCCCCGCTGGTGTGGAGCTAATTTACAGAACAAACTGTGCAACCTCTGTCGCCTCCTGTCCAGACCCAAGGAGGTCCCATATTCTGTCGTCGAATTACAGAATGCAGACGACGCTTGCTTCTGCGCACACTCGGATGTCGAACTCCAAAGCATCGTCAACACCTTCACCAAAGCGTACGAGAGCATGGACCTCACACTAAACATCCATAAGACAAAGGTTCTCCTCCAACCTGCCCCGCCACACAGTATTGCCCCCCGATCAAAATTCATGACAAGGCCTTGGACAACGTAGACCACTTTCCATAACTTGGGAGCCTTCTGTCAACAAGGGCAGACGTCGACGACGAAGTCCTGCAGTGTGCCAGTGCAGCCTTCGGTCGCCTGAGGAAGAGAGTGTTTGAAGACCAGGACCTCAAACGCGGCACAAAGCTCATGGTCTACAGAGCAGCAGTGATACCCGCCCTGCTGTATGCCTCAGAGACATGGACCATGTACAGCAGGCACCTCAAAGCACTGGAGAGGTACCACCAACGCTGCCTCCGCAAGATCCTGCAAATCCATTGGTAGGATAGGCGCACCAACGTCAGTGTTCTTGCTCAGGCCAACATCCCCAGCATCGAAGCTTTGACCACGCTCGATCAGCTCCGATGGACGGGTCACATTGTCCGCATGCCCGATACGAGACACCCAAAACAAGCGCTCTACTCGGAGCTCCGGCACGGCAAGAGGGCCCCAGGTGGGCAGAGGAAACGCTTCAAGGACACCCTCAAAGCCTCCTTGGAAAAAGTGTAACATCCCCACCGACACCTGGGAATCCCTGGCCCAAGACCGCACAAAGTGGAGGAGAAGCATCCGGGAAGGCGCCGAACACCTCGAGTCTCTTCGCCGGGAGCAAGAGGAAGCCCAGCGCAAGGCGCGCAAGGAGCGCACATCAACCCAAGCACCACACACCCACCCGCCCCTTCAACCACAGTCTGCCCCACCTGTGACAGAGACTGTAGGTCCCGCATTGGACTCATCAGTCACCTGAGAACTCATGTTTAATGTGGAAGCAAGTCATCCTCGGTTCCGAGGGACTGCCTAAGAAGAAGAGAAGACCGTACTGGTGTGTACAGGTCAGTGACTGTATAACACGGGTAAAGTACTGGTGGGTTCAGGTCTGTTGCTGTATAACACTGTGGTACATTACTGGTGGGTACAGGTCTGTCACTGTATAACACTGGGGTAAAGTACTGGTGGGTACAGGTCAGTGACTGTATAACACTGGGGTACAGTACTGGTGGGTACAGGTCTGTCACTGTATAACACTGGGGTACAGTACTGGTGGGTACAGGTCAGTGACTGTATAACACTGGGATACAGTACTGGTGGGTACAGGTCTGTCACTGTATAACATTGGGGTACAATACTGGTGGGTACAGGTCTGTCACTGTATAACACTGGGGTAAAGTACTGGTGGGTACAGGTCTGTCACTGTATAACACTGGGGTACAGTACTGGTGGGTACAGGTCTGTCACTGTATAACACTGGGGTACAGTACTGGTCGGTACAGGTCTGTCACTGTATAACACTGGGGTAAAGTACTGGTGGGTACAGGTCTGTCACTGTATAACACTGGGGTACAGTACTGGTCGGTACAGGTCTGTCACTGTATAACACTGGGGTACAATACTGGTGGGTACAGGTCTGTCACTGTATAAAACTGGGGCACAGTACTGGTGGGTACAGGTCTGTCACTGTATAACACTGGGGTACAGTACTGGTGGGTACAGGTCTGTCATTGTATAACACTGGGGTACAGTACTGGTGGGTACAGGTCTGTCACTGTATAACACTGGGGTACAGTACTGGTGGGTACAGGTCTGTCACTGTATAACACTGGGGTAAAGTACTGGTGCGTACAGATCTGTCACTGTATAACACTGGGGTACAGTACTGGTGGGTACAGGTCTGTCACTGTATAAAACTGGGGCACAGTACTGGTGGGTACAGGTCTGTCACTGTATAACACTGGGGTACAGTACTGGTGGGTACAGGTCTGTTGCTGTATAACACTGGGGTACAGTACTGGTGGGTAAAAGTCTGTCTCTGTAAAACACTGGGGTACAGTACTGGTGGGTACAGGTCTGTCACTGTATAACACTGGGGTACAGTACTGGTGGGTACAGGTCTGTCACTGTATAACACTGGGGTACAGTACTGGTGGGTACAGGTCTGTCACTGTATAACACTGGGGTACAGTACTGGTGGGTACAGTTATGTCACTGTATAACACTGGGGTACAGTACTGGTGGGTACAGGTCTATCACTGTATAACACTGGGGTACCATACTGGTGGATACAGGTCTGTCACTGTATAACACTGGGGTACAATACTGGTGGGTACAGGCCTGTCACTGTATAACACTGGGGTACAGTACTGGTGGGTACAGGTCTGTCACTGTATAACACTGGGGTACAATACTGGTGGGTACAGGTCTGTCACTGTATAAAACTGGGGCACAGTACTGGTGGGTACAGGTCTGTCACTGTATAACACTGGGGTACAGTACTGGTGGGTACAGGTCTGTCATTGTATAACACTGGGGTACAGTACTGGTGGGTACAGGTCTGTCACTGTATAACACTGGGGTACAGTACTGGTGGGTACAGGTCTGTCACTGTATAACACTGGGGTAAAGTACTGGTGCGTACAGATCTGTCACTGTATAACACTGGGGTACCATACTGGTGGATACAGGTCTGTCACTGTATAACACTGGGGTACAATACTGGTGGGTACAGGCCTGTCACTGTATAACACTGGGGTACAGTACTGGTGGGTACAGGTCTGTCACTGTATAACACTGGGGTACAGTACTGGTGGATACAGGTCTGTCTCTGTATAACACTGTGGTACAGTACTGGTGGGTACAGGTCTGTCACTGTATAACACTGGGGTACAACACTGGTGGGTACAGGTCTGTCGCTGTATAACACTGGGGTACAGTACTGGTGGGTACAGATTTGTCACTGTACAACACTGGGTTACAGTACTGGTGGATACAGGTCTGTCACTGTGTAACACTGGGGTACAGTACCGGTTGGCACAGGTCTGTCACTGTATAACAATGGGGTACAGTACTGGTGGGTACAGGTCTGTCACTGTATAAACATGGGGTACAGTACTGGTGGGTACAGGTCTGTCACTGTATATACATGGGGTACAGTACTGGTGGGTACAGGCCTGTCACTGTGTAACACTGGGGTACAGTACTGGTGGATTGCAGCCTATTGTTCCCCCATGGCGTTCACGGGTCGACAGTCAGGAGCGAGAGATTACAGCGTTCCTGAGCCACTGGCAGGACTGTCCCTCACGGCAGGCAGCGTGCGACTGAATCTGTGGAGGAATCAATAAATGTCACTTCACTCGTATGACAGAGACGAGAATAGTTTCCATTTTCCCTCCTTTGTTCTTTTCTGCTTGACTGAAGCCCAATTTTCCGACGAATCGCCGGGGAATTCTATCCGAGTTTCACAGCGGGCCGCGCTGGAGACAAGCCCGGCTGAGTACAGTGCCGATCAACTGCGTGAGCCATCATCAGTCCTGCGCCATTCATTACCCGTCTGACCTGCCCCAATGTTCAGCCGATCTTTGGCCAGTGGTCAACATGAATTCGCATTTACACAGCGCCTTTATCATCGTGTAAACGTCCCAAGGCGCTTCACAGGAACGTAAATCAGAGAAAAATTTAACACCGAGCCACGTAAGGAGATGTTAGGGACAGGTGACCATAAACTTGGTCAAAGAGGTCAGTTTTAAGGAGCGTCTTAAAGGAGGAGAGAGAGGCGGAGAGGTTTCGGGAGGGAATTCCAGAGCTCGGGGCCCAGGCGGCTGAAGGCACGGCCGCCAATGGTGGAGCGATGGAAATCGGGGGGGGGATGCTCGAGAGACCGGAATTGGAGGAGCGCCGAGATCTCGAAGGGTGGCGGGGGCTGGAGAAGGTTACAGAGATAGGGAGAGGGGGGCGAGGAGGGCCACGGAGGGGGTGTGAACAGAAAGGAGGAGAATTTTAAAATCGAGGCCTTGCTTAACCGGGAGCCAATGTAGGCCAGCGAGCACAACAGGGGTGTGGCGATGGGTGGACGGGGCTCGGTGAGAGTTAGGATAGTTGGGGATGCGATCAGTTTGACACAATTCAGGTTCATTCAAGTCCCCCGAGAAGGACAAATAAAAGGTAGTGTTTCTTTAACAGCCAGTTGATTTAACTCAATGATGCGTGAAAGATTCATGTGTTTGTTTGTTTTATGAATAAAATAGGCCAATTTCTTCCCAGCTGACTGGCTGCACTTCCTGTGGCGCAGACAGCGGCCATCAAAGGACGGGCCTTTGCCTATTAAAAGCCGTCCTGTCTGGCGCCCACAGGCCAAGGTGCCCTCTGTCGCTTAGCAGCGCCTTTGACCCTCGACCCTTGTTGGCCTCTGGCCCTGCCTCCCTGACGGCGGTGGGGGGTGGGAATGGTGCCGAGTCGTAACCCTTGGTACCCTGGAGGCGCTTGGCGCAGAGTTGTGGGGGGGGGGGGGGGGGAGTGGCGGGGGATGGGTCGCCCTGGCAACAGACGCCCACGGTTACCTCAGAAGAGGCGGCCATTTTTCTTCCTGTGCGCGCTCATTCCGCTGCCGAGCTGCAAGACCCACTCTCGTGCCCTCCGCCGTTGGCGCGGGCGGGGTGGGCTGGACTGACGCCCGGGGCGTTGGCGCAAACTGTAGCGCCCTCTACAGTTGCCGCAGTAGAGATCCACTGGCTCGGCACAGAGAGTGAACTGGGACATTTCAACATCTGTGGGTCTCGCTACCACGCCGGGCTGCTCGTTCACTAACCACCACCCCCCCCAACCGTCATTTCACCCCCCACCCACACCCTTTCCTTGTCAGTCGTGGCACAGTGGGCGGCTCCCTCTCTCGCCTCTCAGAAGGTCGTGAGTTCGAAACCCCACCCCAGAGACTTGAGCACAATAATTCGGGCACGCACTCCCCAGCTCCGCCGCACTGTCGGAGGGGCAGTACTGAGGGAGCGCCGCACTGTCGGAGGGGCAGTACTGAGGGAGCGCCGCACTGTCGGAGGGGCAGTACTGAGGGAGCGCCGCACTGTTGGAGGGGCAGTACTGAGGGAGCACCGCACTGTCGGAGGGGCAGTACTGAGGGAGCGCCGCACTGTCGGAGGGGCAGTACTGAGGGAGCTCCGCACTGTCGGAGGGGCAGTACTGAGGGAGCTCCGCACTGTCGGAGGGGCAGTACTGAGGGAGCGCCGCACTGTCAGAGGGGCGGTACTGAGCGAGCGCCGCACTGTCGGAGGGGCGGTACTGAGGGAGCGCCGCACTGTCGGAGGGGCAGTACTGAGGGAGAGCCGCACTGTCGGAGGGGCAGCACTGAGGGAGCGCCGCACTGTCGGAGGGGTAGTACTGAGGGAGCGCCGCACTGTCGGAGGAGCGGTACTGAGGGAGCGCCGCACTGTCGGAGGAGCAGTACTGAGGGAGTGCAGCACTGTCGGAGGGACAGTACTGAGGGAGCGCCGCACTGTCGGAGGGGCGGTACTGAGGGAGCGCCGCACTGTCGGAGGGGCAGTACTGAGGGAGTGCAGCACTGTCGGAGGGACAGTACTGAGGGAGCGCCGCACTGTCGGGGGGGCAGTACTGAGGGAGCGCCGCACTGTCGGAGGGGCAGTACTGAGGGAGTGCAGCACTGTCGGAGGGACAGTACTGAGGGAGCGCCGCACTGTCAGACAGCAGTACTGAGGGAGCGCCGCACTGTCGGAGGGGCAGTACTGAGGGAGCGTCGCACTGTTGGAGGGGCAGTACTGAGGGAGCGCCGCACTGTTGGAGGGGCAGTACTGAGGGAGCACCGCACTGTCGGAGGGGCGGTACTGAGGGAGCGCTGCACTGTCGGCGGGGCGGTACTGAGGGAGCGCCGCACTGTCGGAGGGGCGGTACCGAGGGAGCGCCGCACTGTCGGAGGGGCCGTCTTTCGGATGAGACGTTAAACCGAGGCTCCGTCTGCTCTCTCGGGTGGATGTAAAAGATCCCACGGCCACTATTGGAAGAAGAGCAGGGGGAGTTCTCCCCGGTGTCCTGGGGCCAATATTTATCCCTCAACCAACATCACTAAAAACAGATGATCCGGTCATTATCACATTGCTGTTTGTGGGAGCTTGCTGTGCGCAAATTGGCTGCCGCGTTTCCTACATTACAACAGTGACCACACTTCAAAAAGTACTTCATTGGCTGTAAAGCGCTTTGGGACGTCCTGAGGTGGTGAAAGGCACTGGAGAAAAGAGAGTCTTTCTTTAAAACGTCCCAAGGCGCTTCACAGGAGCGATTATGAAACATAATTCGACACCGAGCCACATAAGGAGATATTAGGACAGGTGACCAAAAGCTGGGTCAAAGAGGTCGGTTTTAAGGAGCGTCTTAAAGGAGGAGAGAGAGGCGGAGAGGTTTAGGGAGGGAATTCCAGAGCTCGGGGCCCAGGCGGCTGAAGGCACGGCCGCCAATGGTGGAGCGATGGAAATCGGGGGATGCGCAAGAGGCCAGAATTGGAGGAGCGCTGAGATCTCGGAGGGTTGTGGGGCTGGAGGAGGTTACAGAGTTACGGAGAGTTAGGGAGGGGATTTGAAACACAAGGATGAGAATTTTAAAATCTAGGCGTTGCCGGACCGGGATGCGCGCCTTCTCGGGAGAAAGAAAACAGTTATGGGGTGGATTATCTTCTGTTTATCTCCGGCAGGCCCAGGATGCACGTGCGCCGCAGTACCGCCGTGGAGCGGTTCCTGGGGCGCGGAGAACTGCGGCCACCATTGCGGGACCGATTGCCTCAAGGGTTGACGTGTTGGGCGGCCATTGGCGGGGGCGGAGAGAGTGGTGGGGGGGGAAAGGGGCGTGTGGAGGCAGGTGGGCGCGTGATGAAGCCTCCCGGGACGCGGTCCAATCCCACCCCCCCTACCAAAAAAAACATCAATCAAAATGAGGGCTGGAGGAAAGGAAGGGGAGCGTTAGATTTCTTCCCCTTCCCCCTTGAAGCAAGTGTCCAACGCACGGAGGTGGCGAAACCTCAGGAGTGAGAACGAGATTAAAAAACTGCCCACAGACAGGAAAGTAAAAGAGGCATGTAAAATCATGCAAACGTTTTTGAAATGAATTGTGACAGCAGAATGTCAGTTTTGCATTATGGCTTTGCTTTGCTCTTCATTAGGTGTTTAGATATATTCGGCACAATCGAAATTGAGTTAAGCGCCCCAGACAGAGACCCCTTTTAGCTTCCAGCTTTCAGACCGAGAGGACAAAGTGTCGGCCACATGCCTTAGCCTTGCAGTTGATTTATTTCCTCTCTCCCCTTTGACCTCTTACCGAGCCGGGATTCATCTGTGCTGAGTTAGCTGCTCTTCGCCGGGGAGGGTGAGGAGGAACTGTGACCCGGATCACCCTGCATCAGGGAGCCTTCTGCCATCCTGGTAGTCGCCTGATACAATAATGGAGAGCGTTGATCAATCGCAGCGATCAATCTCTATCAATGAGTCTACAATAGAGCCAGACACGAGGCGAGGAAAACCCCCAGTGGTGGAGGAACTTTGGGAACAATATGAGCACAGGAACATAGAGACATAGGAGACACAGGAACATAGGAACACAGAAACACAGGGACATAGAAATATAGGAACACAGGAACATAGGAACATAGAAACACAGGAACATAGGAACACAGAAACACAGGGACATAGAAATATAGGAACATAGGAACACAGGAACATAGGAACACAGGAACATAGAAACACAGGAATATAGGAACACAGAAACACAGGGACATAGAAATATAGGAACATAGGAACACAGGAACATAGAAACACAGGAACATAGGAACACAGGAACATAGAAACACAGGGACATAGAAATATAGGAACATAGGAGCACAGGAACATAGGAACACAGGAACATAGAAACACAGGAACATAGGAACACAGAAACACAGGGACATAGAAATATAGGAACATAGGAACACAGGGACATAGAAATATAGGAACATAGAAACACAGGAACATAGGAACACAGGAACATAGAAACACAGGAACATAGGAACACAGGAACATAGGAACACAGGAACATAGAAACACAGGAACATAGTAACACAGGGACATAGAAATATAAGAACATAGGAACACAGGAACATAGGAACACAGGAACATAGGAACACAGGAACATAGAAACATAGGAACATAGGAACACAGGAACATAGAAACACAGGAACATAGGAACATAGAGACACGGGGACATAGAAATATAGGAACATAGGAACATAGGAACACATGAACATAGAAACACAGGAACATAGGAACACAGGAACATAGGAACATAGAGACACAGGGACATAGAAATATAGGAACATAGGAACACATGAACATAGAAACACAGGAACATAGGAACACAGGAACATAGAAACACAGGAACATAGGAACACAGGAACCTAGGAACACAGGAACATAGAAACACAGGGACATAGAAATATAGGAACACAGGAACACAGGAACATAGAAACACAGGAACACAGGAACACAGGAACATAGAAACACAGGAACATAGGATCACAGGAACATAGAAACACAGGGACATAGAAACACAGGGACATAGAAATATAGGAACATAGGAACACAGGAACATTGAAACACAGGAACATAGGAACACAGGAACATAGAAACACAGGGACATAGAAATATAGGAACATAGGAACACAGGAACATAGAAACACAGGAACATAGGAACACAGGAACATAGAAACACAGGGACATAGAAACACAGGAACATAGAAACACAGGAACATAGGAACACAGGAACATGGAAACACAGGGACATAGAAATATAGGAACATAGGAACACAGGAACATAGAAACACAGGAATATAGGAGATACAGGAACATAGAAACACAGGGACATAGAAATACAGGAACATAGAAACACAGGAACATAGGAACACAGGAACACAGGAACATAGGAACACAGGGACATAGAAATATAGGAACATAGGAACACAGGAACATAGAAACACAGGAACATAGGAACACAGGAACATAGAAACACAGGAACATAGAAACACAGGAACATAGGAACACAGGAACATAGGAACACAGGAACATAGAAACACAGGGACATAGAAATATAGGAACACAGGAACATAGAAACACAGGGACATAGGAATACAGAAACACAGGGACATAGAAATATAGGAACATAGGAACACAGGAACATAGGAACACAGGAACATAGAAACACATGGACATAGAAATATAGGAACATAGGAACATAGGAACACAGGAACATAGGAACACAGGAACATAGAAACACAGGAACATAGAAACACAGGAACATAGAAACACAGGAACATAGGAACACAGGAACATAGAAACACAGGGACATAGAAATATAGGAACATAGGAACACAGGAACATAGAAACACAGGAACATAGGCACACAGGAACATAGAAACACAGGAACATAGAAACACAGGAACACAGGAACATAGGAACACAGGAACATAGAAACACAGGGACATAGGAACATAGGAACACAGGAACATAGAAACACAGGGACATAGAAATATAGGAACATAGGAACACAGGAACATAGAAACACAGGGACATAGGAATACAGAAACACAGGGACATAGAAATATAGGAACATAGGAACACAGGAACATAGGAACACAGGAACATAGAAACACATGGACATAGAAATATAGGAACATAGGAACACAGGAACATAGGAACACAGGAACACAGGAACATAGGAACACAGGAACATAGAAACACAGGGACATAGAAATATAGGAACATAGGAACACAGGAACACAGGAGCATAGAAACACAGGAACATAGGAACACAGGAACATAGAAACACAGGAACATAGGAACACAGGAACATAGGAACACAGGAACATAGAAACACAGGGACATAGAAATATAGGAACATAGGAACACAGGGACATAGGAACACAGGAACATAGAAACACAGGAACATAGGAACATAGAAACACAGGAACATAGGAACATAGGAACATAGAAACACAGGGACATAGAAATATAGGAACATAGAAACACAGGAACATAGGAACACAGGAACATAGAAACACAGGAACATAGGAACACAGGAACATAGGAACACAGGAACATAGAAACACAGGGACATAGAAATATAGGAACATAGGAACACAGGGACATAGGAACACAGGAACATAGAAACACAGGAACATAGGAACATAGAAACACAGGAACATAGGAACATAGAAACACAGGAACATAGGAACATAGGAAAATAGAAACACAGGGACATAGAAATATAGGAACATAGGAACATAGAGACACAGGGGCATAGGAACACAGGAACATAGGAACATAGGAACATAGAGACACAGGGACATAGAAATATAGGAACATAGAAACACAGGAACATAGAAACACAGGAACATAGGAACACAGGAACATAGAGACACAGGGACATAGGAACATAGGAACATAGGAACACAGGAACATAGGAACACAGGAACATAGAAACACAGGAACATAGGAACACAGGAACATAGGAACATAGGAACACAGGAACATAAAAACACAGGAACATAGGAACACAGGAACATAAAAACACAGGAACATAGGAACACAGGAACATAAGAACACAGAAACACAGGGACACAGGAACACAGGGACCGTCTGCCCCCTCTTGGGTGGATGTAAAAGATCCCACGGCCACTATTGGAAGAAGAGCAGGGGGGAGTTCTCCCCGGTGTCCTCGGCCCAATATTTACCCCTCAATCAACATCACTAAAAAACAGATGATCCGGTCATTATCACATTGCTGTTTGTGGGAGCTTGCTGTGCGCAAATTGGTTGCTGCGTTTCCTACATTACAACAGTGACCACACTTCAAAAAAAGTACTTCATTGGCTGTGAAGCGCTTTGGGACGTCCTGAGGTGGTGAAAGGCGCTGGAGATACGGGAGTTCTTTCTTTTATTTTCAAATAGCTCATTGAAGTCAGACTGAAGCAGACAACGCCAGTAGAAGAGCTAGCACCGCACAGGAGTGACGGGCCAAATGGCCTCCTTCTGTGCTGGAACCTCTGCGACCCGGCGTCCAGCTGGTTTCTCAGTTGATACCAGTTGCGACCCAATGTGTGGACGTGTGAGACGTGTCTTTGGCTTAAAGGAGGAGAGAGAGGCGGAGAGGTTTAGGGAGGGAATTCCAGAGCTCGGGGCCCAGGCGGCTGAAGGCACGGCCGCCAATGGTGGAGCGATGGAAATCGGGGGATGCGCAAGAGGCCGGAATTGGAGGAGCGCCGAGATCTCGGAGGGGTTGTAGGGCTGGAGGAGGTTACAGAGATAGGGAGGGGGGCGAGGGGGACTTGGAGGGGATTTAACTATGAGGATTTTAAATTGGAGGCATGGAGGGGGGCACCCGTGAGCTGGCCTGCGATGGTTCCTGCAGTATTGAGTGAGATTGAAGGATCAAGTGAGGTAGAGGAGGAGTATTTTGCCGACCGCTTTGCGCCCCACCAAGCAAGGAGTCAGCATCTTCAGGGGAAAGCTAAGGGGGCTGGGTCCAATGGGCGAAGGCTGAGCTCAACTCCATGTCGAGTCTTCCATCGGGCAGAACTTGGCCAGCATCTTGGGACCTGGACCGCCAGCACCTGCCAGTCCCATTCTGAACACACCGTCACCCAGCACAAGCCCACTCTGCCAACGCCGCCTCCGCAAGATGCTGCCAGTCCATTGGCAGGATAGGCGCACCAACGTCAGTGTTCTCGCTCAGGCCAACATCCCCAGCATCGAAGCTCTGACCACGCTCGATCAGCTCCGATGGACGGGTCACATTGTCCGCATGCCCGATACAAGACTCCCGAAACAAGCGCTCTACTCGGAGCTCCGACAGGGCAAGAGAGCCCCAGGTGGGCAGAGGAAACGCTTCAAGGATACCCTCCTTGAAAAAGTGCAACATCCCCACCGACACCTGGGAATCCCTGGCCCAAGACCGCACAAAGTGGAGGAGAAGCATCCGGGAAGGCGCCGAACACCTCGAGTCTCTTCGCCGGGGAGCAAGCGGAAGCCAAGCGCAAACAGCGCAAGGAGCGCACGTCAACCCAAGCACCCCATCCACCCGCCCCTTCAACCACCGTCTGCCCCACCTGTGACAGAGACTGTAGGTCCCGCATTGGACTCATCAGTCACCTGACAACTCATTCTTAATGTGGAAGCAAGTCATCCTCGGTTCCGAGAGACTGCCTAAGACGAAGAGAAAATTCTGATCTATGTTTAGTCGAGTTGGCCGTGAATGATTTATTCCCAATGTTTCCGCGCGCGGCTGGGGGAGATTGCTTGCATATTTAACAAGCCCACGGCCTGCGTGTAGGGTACTGCCGGCAGAGCCCGCGAGTGCGCAGCCAGGGAGGCTGGTCACTGGTAGGAAGTTTTGAAGGAGCTCACTGTCATCGTGGTGCCGGGTGACCCATCCCAGAGAGAGAGAAAGAGGGAAAAGAGAGAGAGAGGGAAAGGAGAGAGAGACAGAGACAGAGAGAGAGGGAAAGGAGAGAGAGAATGGGGAAGGAGAGAGAGAGAGGGAAAGGAGAGAGAGAATGGGAAAGGAGAGAGAGAATGGGAAAGGAGAGAGAGAGAGAGAAAGGAGAGAGAGAGAGGGAAAGGAGAGAGAGAGAGGAAAAGGAGAGAGAGAGAGGGAAAGGAGAGAGAGAAAGGGAAAGGAGAGAGAGAATGGGAAAGGAGAGAGAGAGAGAGGGAAAGGAGAGAGAGAGAGAGAGAGAAAGGAGAGAGAGAGAGGGAAAGGAGAGAGAGAGAGAGGGAAAGGAGAGAGAGAGAGGGGGAAAGGAGAGAGAGAGAGAGGGGGAAAGGAGAGAGAGAAAGGGAAAGGAGAGAGAGAGGGGGGGAAAGGAGAGAGAGAGAGGGAAAGGAGAGAGAGAGAGGGAAAGGAGAGAGAGAGAGAGAGGGAAAGGAGAGAGAGAGGGAAAGGAGAGAGAGAGAGGGAAAAGAGAGAGAGAGGGAAAGGAGAGAGAGAGGGAAAGGAGAGAGAGAGAGAGGGAAAGGAGAGAGAGAAAGGGAAAGGAGAGAGAGAGAGAGAAAGGAGAGAGGGAGAGGGAAAGGAGAGAGAGAAAGGGAAAGTAGAGAGAGAGGGAAAGGAGAGAGAGAGGGAAAGGAGAGAGGGAGAATGGGAAAGGAGAGAGAGAGGGGGAAAGGAGAGAGAGAGAGGGAAAGGAGAGAGACAGGGAAAGGAGAGAGAGAGAGGGAAAGGAGAGAGAGAGAGGGAAAGGAGAGAGAGAGAAAGGAGAGAGAGGGAAAGGAGAGAGAGAGAGGGAAAGGAGAGAGAGAGAGGGAAAGGAGAGAGAGAGACAGAAAGGAGAGAGAGAGGGAAAGGAGAGAGAGAGGGAAAGGAGAGAGAGAGGGAAAGGAGAGAGAGAGGGGGAGAGAGAGAATGGGAAAGGAGAGAGAGAGAGGGAAAGGAGGGAGAGAGGGGGAGAGAGAGAATGGGAAAGGAGAGAGAGAGAGGGAAAGGAGAGAGAGAAAGTGAAAGGAGAGAGAGAGAGGGAAAGGAGAGAGAGAGGGAAAGGAGAGAGAATGGGAAAGGAGAGAGAGAATGGGAAAGGAGAGAGAGAGAGGGAAAGGAGAGAGAGAGAGGGAAAGGAGAGAGAGAATGGGAAAGGAGAGAGAGAGAGGGAAAGGAGAGAGAGAGGGAAAGGAAGAGAGAGAGGGAAAGGAGAGAGAGAGAGGGAAAGGAGAGAGAGAAAGGGAAAGGAGAGAGAGAGGGAAAGGAGAGAGAGAGAGGGAAAGGAGAGAGAGAGGGAAAGGAGAGAGAGAGGGAAAGGAGAGAGAGAGGGGGAAAGGAGAGAGAGAGGGAAAGGAGAGAGAGAGAGGGAAAGGAGAGAGAGAGAGGGAAAGGAGAGAGAGAGAGGGAAAGGAGAGAGAGAGGGAAAGGAGAGAGAGAGGGGAAAGGAGAGAGAGAGGGAAAGGAGAGAGAGAGAAAGGAGAGAGAGAATGGGAAAGGAGAGAGAGAGAGGGAAAGGAGAGAGTGAATGGGATAGGAGAGAGTGAGAGAAGGAGAGAGAGAGGGAAAGGAGAGAGAGAAAGGGAAAGGAGAGAGAGAGAGAGAGAAAGGAGAGAGGGAGAGGGAAAGGAGAGAGAGAGGGAAAGGAGAGAGAGAGAGAGAGAGAAAGGAGAGAGAGAGAGGGAAAGGAGAAAGAGAGGGAAAGGAGAGAGAGAGAGGGAAAGGAGAGAGAGAGAGGGAAAGGAGGGAGAGAGAGGGAAAGGAGAGAGAGAGGGAAAGGAGAGAGAGAGAGGGAAAGGAGAGAGAGAGAGGGAAAGGAGAGAGAGAGAGGGAAAGGAGAGAGAGAGAAAGGAGAGAGAGAATGGGAAAGGAGAGAGAGAGAGGGAAAGGAGAGAGAGAGAGGGAAAGGAGAGAGAGAGAAAGGCGAGAGAGAGAGGGAAAGGAGAGAGACAGGGAAAGGAGAGAGAGAGAGGGAAAGGAGAGAGAGAGAGGGAAAGGAGAGAGAGAGCGGGAAAGGAGAGAGAGAGAGAGGGAAAGGAGAGAGAGAGAGAGAAAGGAGAGAGAGAGAGAGGGAAAGGAGAGAGAGAGAGGGAGAGGGAAAGGAGAGAGAGAGAGAGGGAAAGGAGAGAGAGAGAGGGAAAGGAGAGAGAGAGAGAGGGAAAGGAGAGAGAGAGAGGGAAAGGAGAGAGAGAGAGAGGGCCAAATATGTAACAACATGTCACAACCTGAGGACTGCTTAAAAGTAAGACTGTTTAAAATTAATATTGAACGTACCAAATGAAGTAGAAAGACTGTTTAAAATTAATATTGTTTAAAAGTAATATTGTATGTACCCAACAAATGTCAAATCGATTGACACCTACAGAATGTTGGAAAACTGTACCTTTTTGCTATGTAAGCTTTGGCAATATGGTTCTCTGTAAACTTTCATGCCAATAAAGCATTTGAAATGGAATTGGAATTGGAATTGGGAAAGGAGAGAGAGAGAGGGAAAGGAGAGAGAGAGAGGGAAAGGAGAGAGAGAGGGAATGGAGAGAGAGAGGGAAAGGAGAGAGAGAAAGGGAAAGGAGAGAGAGAGAGGGAAAGGAGAGAGAGAGAGGGAAAGGAGAGAGAGAGGGAATGAGGAGAGAGAGAGGGAAAGGAGAGAGAGAAAGGGAAAGGAGAGAGAGAGAGGGAAAGGAGAGAGGGAAAGGAGAGAGAGAGAGGGAAAGGAGAGAGAGAGGGGGAAAGGAGAGAGAGAGAGGGAAAGGAGAGAGAGAGAGGGAAAGGAGAGAGAGAAAGGGAAAGGAGAGAGAGAGGGAAAGGAGAGAGAGAGAGGGAAAGGAGAGAGAGAGGGAAAGTAGAGAGAGAGAGGGAAAGGAGAGAGAGGGAAAGGAGAGAGAGAGAGGGAAAGGAGAGAGAGAAAGGGAAAGGAGAGAGAGAGAGGGAAAGGAGACAGAGAGGGAAAGGAGAGAGAGAGAGGGAAAGGAGAGAGAGAGAGGGAAAGGAGAGAGAGAGAGGGAAAGGAGAGAGAGAGGGGGAAAGGAGAGAGAGAATGGGAAAGGAGAGAGAGAGAGGGAAAGGAGAGAGAGAGAGGGAAAGGAGAGAGAGAGGGGGAAAGGAGAGAGAGGGAAAGGAGAGAGAGAAAGGGAAAGGGGAAAGGAGAGAGAGAGGGAAAGGAGAGAGAAAAAGGGAAAGGAGAGAGAGAGAGGGAAAGGAGAGAGAGAGGGAAAGGAGAGAGAGAGAGAGAAAGGAGAGAGGGAGAGGGAAACGAGAGAGAGAATGGGAAAGGAGAGAGAGAGAGGGAAAGGAGAGAGAGAAAGGGAAAGGAGAGACAGAGAGGGAAAGGAGAGAGAGAGAGGGAAAGGAGAGAGAGAGGGAAAGGAGAGAGAGGGGGAAAGGAGAGAGAGAGAGGGAAAGGAGAGAGAGAGAGGGGGAAAGGAGAGAGAGAGAGGGAAAGGAGAGAGAGAATGGGAAAGGAGAGAGCGAGAGGGAAAGGAGAGAGAGAAAGGGAAAGGAGAGAGAGAGAGGGAAAGGAGAGAGAGAGAGGGAAAGGAGAGAGAGAGGGAAAGGAGAGAGAGAGAGAGAAAGGAGAGAGAGAGGGAAAGGAGAGAGAGAGGGAAAGGAGAGAGAGACAGGGAAAGGAGAGAGACAGGGAAAGGAGAGAGGGAAAGGAGAGAGAGAGAGGGAAAGGAGAGAGAGAGAAAGGAGAGAGAGAGGGAAAGGAGAGAGAGAGAGGGAAAGGAGAGAGAGAGAGGGAAAGGAGAGAGAGAGGGAAAGGAGAGAGAGAGGGAAAGGAGAGAGAGAAAGGGAAAGGAGAGAGAGAGAGGGAAAGGAGAGAGAGAGGGAAAGGAGAGAGAGAGGGGGAAAGGAGAGAGAGAATGGGAAAGGGGAGAGAGGGAAAGGAGAGAGAGAGAGGGAAAGGAGAGAGAGAGAGGGAAAGGAGAGAGAGAGAGGGAAAGGAGAGAGAGAGAGGGAAAGGAGAGAGAGAGGGAAAGGAGAGAGAGAGAGGGAAAGGAGAGAGAGAGAGGGAAAGGAGAGAGAGAATGGGAAAGGAGAGAGAGAGGGAAAGGAGAGAGAGAGAGGGAAAGGAGAGAGAGAGAGATAGGAGAGAGAGAGAGGGAAAGGAGAGAGAGAATGGGAAAGGGAGGAGAGAGAGAGGAAAGGAGAGAGAGAGAGGGAAAGGAGAGAGAGAGAGGGAAAGGAGAGAGAGAGAGGGAAAGGAGAGAGAGAGGGAAAGGAGAGAGAGAGGGAAAGGAGAGAGAGAGAGGGAAAGGAGAGAGAGAGAGGGAAAGGAGAGAGAGAATGGGAAAGGAGAGAGAGAGGGAAAGGAGAGAGAGAGGGAAAGGAGAGAGAGAGAGGGAAAGGAGAGAGAGAGAGGGAAAGGAGAGAGAGAGAGAGGGAAAGGAGAGAGGGAGAGGGAAAGGAGAGAGAGAGAGAGGGAAAGGGGAGAGAGAAAGGGAAAGGAGAGAGAGAGAGGGGAAAAGGAGAGAGAGAGAGGGAAAGGAGAGAGAGAGAGGGAAAGGAGAGAGAGAGGGAAAGGAGAGGAGAGAGGGAAAGGAGAGAGAGAGGGAAAGAGAGAGAGAGAGGGAAAGGAGAGAGAGAGAGGGAAAGGAGAGAGAGAATGGGAAAGGAGAGAGAGGAGAAAGGGAAGAGAAAGGAGAGAGAAAGGGGAAAGTTAGAGAGGACAGAGGGAGAGAAACAAAAGAACGAGGAGAGGGAGAGGAGAAGCGGAAGGTTGAGCAGGAGAAAGGAGGGAGAGAAGGGAGGGAGAAAGGAAAGTGTGAACAGAGAGAAGGGAGAGAAAGAGGGGAAGAGAGAGAGAGAGAGAGAATGAGTGAGTGTTAGAGAGCGAGAGAGTGAATGAGAGAGTGTTAGAGAGAGAGAGAGAGAATGAGTGAGTGTTAGAGAGAGAGAGAATGAGTGAGTGTTAGAGAGCGAGAGAGAATGAGAGAGTGTTAGAGAGAGAGAGAGAGAATGAGTGTTAGAAGAGAGAGAGAGAGAATGAGTGAGTGTTAGAGAGAGAGAGAGAGAATGAGTGAGTGTTAGAGAGAGAGACAATGAGAGAGTGTTAGAGAGAGAGAGAGAATGAGAGAGTGTTAGAGAGAGAGAGAGAGAATGAGAGACTGTTAGAGAGCGAGAGAGAGAATGAGAGAGTGTTAGAGAGAGAGAGAGAGAATGAGTGAGTGTTAGAGAGAGAGAGAGAGAATGAGTGAGTGTTAGAGAGAGAGAATGAGTGAGTGTTGGAGAGAGAGAGAGAGAATGAGTGAGTGTTAGAGAGAGAGAGAGAGAATGAGTGAGTGTTAGAGAGAGAGAGAGAATGAGTTAGAATAGTGTTAGAGAGAGAGAGAGAGATGAGTGAGTGTTAGAGAGAGAGAGAGAGAGAATGAGTGTTAGAGAGAGAGAGAGAGAGAGAATGAGAGAGTGTTAGAGAGAGAGAGAGAGATGAGAGATGTTAGAGAGAGAGAGAGAGAGATGAGTGAGTGTTAGAGAGCGAGAGAGAGAATGAGTGAGTGTTAGAGAGAGAGAGAGAGAGAATGAGAGAGTGTTAGAGAGAGAGAGAGAGAATGAGTGAGTGTTAGAGAGAGAGAGAGAGAGAATGAGAGAGTGTTGGAGAGAGAGAGGGAGAATGAGAGTGTTAGAGAGAGAGAGAGAGAGAATGAGAGAGTGTTAGAGAGAGAGAGAGAGAATGAGAGAGTGTTAGAGAGAGAGAGGGAGAATGAAAGAGTGTTAGAGAGAGAGAGAATGAGTGAGTTTTAGAGATGAGAGAGAGAATGAGAGAGTGTTAGAGAGAGAGAGAGAGAATGAGAGAGTGTTAGAGCGAGAGAGAGAGAATGAGAGAGTGTTAGAGAGAGAGAGAGAGAATGAGAGAGTGTTAGAGAGCGAGAGAAAGAGATTGAGAGAGTGTTAGAGAGAGAGAGAGAGAAAGAGAGAGTGTTAGAGCGAGAGAGGGAGAATGAGAGAGTGTTAGAGAGAGAGAGAGAGAATGAGTGAGTGTTAGAGAGAGAGAGAGAATGAGAGAGTGTTAGAGAGAGAGAGAGAGAATGAGTGAGTGTTAGAGAGAGAGAGAGAATGAGAGAGTGTTAGAGAGAGAGAGGGAGAATGAGTGAGTGTTAGAGAGAGAGAGAGAATGAGAGAATGTTAGAGAGAGAGAGGGAGAATGAGGCTGTTAGAGAGAGAGAGAGAGAATGAGAGAGTCTTAGAGAGAGAGAGAGAGAATGAGAGAGTGTTAGAGAGCGAGAGAGAGAATGAGAGAGTGTTAGAGAGAGAGAGAGAGAATGAGTGAGTGTTAGAGAGAGCGAGAGAATGAGAGAGTGTTAGAGAGACGAGAGAGAGAATGAGAGAGTGTTAGACAGCGAGAGAGAGAATGAGAGAGTGTTAGAGAGAGAGAGAGAGAATGAGTGAGTGTTAGAGAGAGAGAGAGAATGAGAGAGTGTTTGAGAGAGAGAGAGAGAATGAAGAGAGTGTTAGAGAGAGAGAGAAGAATGAGAGAGTGTTAGAGAGAGAGAGAGAGAATGAGAGAGTGTTAGAGAGAGAGAGAGAATGAGAGAGTGTTAGAGAGAGAGAGAAAGAAATGAAAGAGTGTTAGAGAGAGAGAGAGAGAATGAGAGAGAGAATGAGAGAGCTAAATCACCAAAGCTACACTAAATGGGGAAAAACACACAATAGAAGCCCTACATGCAGAATTCTGCCGAAGCATCCTTCGCATCCAAAGAAAACGCCAACAAATGCATGCAGAGCCGAACTAGGCAGATACCCACTGATAATAAACATCCAAAAACGAGCACTAAACTTCCTAAATAACCTCAAATCTAGCTCCCAGACACCCTTCATTTCAAAGCCTTTCAGACCCAAGAGCTAAACCCAGAAAAGAGTCCCTGAGTCAGCTGCTACTGAAACTAAGTACTCAGCCGGACTCTGACCAGCCCCAGACCAACACAGCCGTCCAAACACCAATCCGAGTGAACCAAATCATTAAACAATGCAAAGAAACCTACCTGGAACATTGGAACAAAATAACCGAAAGCCAAAGCAGATTAGAATGTTACCGGGCCCTAAAAAGAGAATATAAACTGGCAGACTACCTCACGACCATCAGAGACACAAAACAGAGACAGACCCTCACCAGGTACAGACTAAGCGACCACCAACTAGAAATTGAAAAAGGCAGATACAAGAAATCCTGGCAGCCTAGAGAGAATAGAATATGCGATCAATGTCTGGCCGGCGAGGTTGAAACAGAAATGCATTTCCTCCTAAAATGCGAAAAATTCAACACATCAAGAAACATATTATTCAACAAGCTAAGCCAAACAACCCCAGATTTCAAGGAATTGGATGACCTGTCAAAATTGAGATTAGTCCTGGGAGAAGGAGACAGACCATACCTTGGGGCCAAATATGTAACAACATGTCACAACCTGAGGACTGTTTAAAATTAAGACTGTTTAAAATTAATATTGAACGTACCAAATGAAGTACAAAGACTGTTTAAAATTAATATTGTTTAAAAGTAATATTGTATGTACCCAACAAATGTCAAATCGATTGACACCTACAGAATGTTTGAAAATGTACCTTTTTGCTATGTAAGCTTTGGCAATATGGTTCTCTGTAAACTTTCATGCCAATAAAGCATTTGAATTTGAATTTGTGTTAGAGAGAGAGATAGAATGAGAGAGTGTTAGAGAGCGAGAGAGAATGAGAGTGTGTTAGAGAGAGAGAGAGAATGAGAGTGTGTTAGAGAGAGAGAGAATGAGTGAGTGTTAGAGAGAGAGAGAGAGAATGAGAGAGTGTTAGAGAGCGAGAGAGAGAATGAATGTGTGTTAGAGAGAGAGAGAGAGAATGAGAGCGTGTTAGAGAGAGAGAGAGAATGAGAGAGTGTTAGAGAGAGAGAGAGAGAATGAGAGTGTTAGAGAGCGAGAGAGAGAATGAGAGAGTGTTAGAGAGAGAGAGAGAATGAGAGAGTGTTAGAGAGAGAGAGAATGAGTGAGTGTTAGAGAGCGAGAGGGAGAATGAGAGAGTGCTAGAGAGCGAGAGAGAGAATGAGAGAGTGTTAGAGAGAGAGAGAGAGAATGAGAGAGTGTTAGAGAGCGAGAGAGAGAATGAGAGCGTGTTAGAGAGAGAGAGGGAGAATGAGAGAGTGTTAGAGAGAGAGAGAGAGAATGAGCGATTGTTAGAGAGAGAGAGAGAATGAGAGAGTGTTAGAGAGAGAGAGAGAGAATGAGAGTGTTAGAGAGAGAGAGAGAGAATGAGAGAGTGTTAGAGAGAGAGAGAGAGAATGAGAGAGTGTTAGAGAGTGAGAGGGAGAATGAGAGAGTTTTAGAGAGCGAGAGGGAGAATGAGAGAGTGTTAGAGAGAGAGAGAGAGAGAATGAGAGAGTGTTAGAGAGAGAGAGAATGAGAGAGTGTTAGAGAGAGAGAGGGAGAATGAGAGAGTGTTAGAGAGAGAGAGAGAGAATGAGAGAGTGTTAGAGAGAGAGAGAGAGAATGAGAGAGTGTTAGAGAGAGAGAGAGAGAATGAGAGTGTGTTAGAGAGAGAGAGAGAGAATGAGTGAGTGTTAGAGAGAGAGAGAGAGAATGAGAGAGTGTTAGAGAGCGAGAGAGAGAATGAGTGTGTGTTAGAGAGAGAGAGAGAGAATGAGAGAGTGTTGGAGAGAGAGAGAGAATGAGAGTGTGTTAGAGAGAGAGAGAGAATGAGTGAGTGTTAGAGAGAGAGAGAATGAGAGAGTGTTAGAGAGAGAGAGAGAGAGAATGAGTGAGTGTTAGAGAGAGAGAGAGAATGAGAAAGTGTTAGAGAGAGAGAGAGAGAATGAGAGAGTGTTAGAGAGAGAGAGAGAAAGAGAGAGTGTGTTAGAGAGAGAGAGAGAGAATGAGAGAGTGTTAGAGAGAGAGAGGGAGAATGAGAGCGTGTTAGAGAGAGAGAGAGAGAATGAGAGAGTGTTAGAGAGAGAGAGAGAGAATGAGAGAGTGTTAGAGAGAGAGAGGGAGAATGAGAGAGTGTTAGAGAGCGAGAGAGAGAATGAGAGAGTGTTAGAGAGAGAGGGAGAGAATGAGAGAGTGTTAGAGAGAGAGAGAGAGAATGAGAGAGTGTTAGAGAGCGAGAGAGAGAATGAGAGAGTGTTAGAGAGCGAGAGAGAGAATGAGAGAGTGTTAGAGAGAGAGAGAGAATGAGAGAGTGTTAGAGAGCAAGAGAGAGAATGAGAGAGTGTTAGAGAGAGAGAATGAGAGAGTGTTAGAGTGCGAGAGAGAGAATGAGAGAGTGTTAGAGAGAGAGAGAGAGAATGAGAGAGTGTTAGAGAGAGAGAGAGAGAATGAGAGAGTGTTAGAGAGCGAGAGAGAGAATGAGAGAGTGTTAGAGAGAGAGAGAGAGAATGAGAGAGTGTTAGAGACCGAGAGAGAGAATGAGAGAGTGTTAGAGAGCGAGAGAGAGAGAATGAGTGAGTGTTAGAGAGAGAGAGAGAATGAGAGAGTGTTAGAGAGAGAGAGAGAGAATGAGTGAGTGTTAGAGATAGAGAGAATGAGAGAGTGTTAGAGAGAGAGAGAGAGAATGAGTGAGTGTTAGAGAGAGAGAGAATGAGAGAGTGTTAGAGAGAGAGAGAGAGAATGAGAGAGTGTTAGAGAGAGAGAGAGAGAGAGAATGAGAGAGTGTTAGAGAGCGAGAGAGAGAATGAGAGAGTGTTAGAGAGAGAGAGAGAGAATGAGAGAGTGTTAGAGAGAGAGAGAGAAGTGAAATCTGTTGTGTATGTAATATGTGTGCTACTTTGAACCTATGGACAGGACTGCACTACTTGTTGGGCGTAGTGATACGCAGTACCACTCCTGGCCATAGGGGTATAAATAGTACTGTGGGTACTGATCTCCCCTCAGTTCCCGCCTGTGGGCATGAAGTAAAGACCTACGTATAGTCCCTACCTCCAACCAGTAAAGACCTGTTTTATTGTTACTGATTAAGTCTGAGTATTAATTACTTGAACAACTCACACATTTAACACTGGCGACGAGTCTGATTCGGACCCTGCAGCAGTCACTCCACGGCAGCTTCGTCCACAGCCAGGACGTTGCAGAGAGGTTTCCACCCTCTCCACCCCACTGGAAGACATCCTGACCTCGGAGCCTCCATCGGCGACCGTCAGCTTCTTCTCCAGCTTGGTGGTGGGTAAGCCGTTGTCTGAGCCGGGCAGCGACGCGACAGGCAGTCAACCGCGTTGGCCGCACGAACGGGGCTGGGGGAGCTGGAGGAATAGGGCGCGAGAGCCGCTTCGAGCGGGAGGCGTTTCAACGGAGCGATCGCATCTCCTGATAAGAGCCGAGAGCCGCTTCGCGATCCAGCGATCGCATCCGCTGATAAGGGCCGCACTCGGGCGATCGCGGCGAAGATAAGGGCCGCACTCGGGGGCTGAAGGGAGACGGCGTTGGGGGACGGGTGAAGACCGCCAAGCGCGGGAAAACCGCCATTTTGTGGGCGGAGGACGACGGCAAGAGCGGGAAGCCGCCATCTTGGATAGCAGTAAAAAAAAAAAAAAAAATCTGAGAAATTGCAAATCTACAATGCCTAAACACGGGAATATTAGCACCTTTGATAGTGACCTCGAAGATTGGGCCATATATGTTGAAAGAGTAAAAAATTATTGTAAGGCCAATAAAATTCTTGACCAAGATAAAGCTCTAACATTATTAAATTTAATGGGTGCGAAGACATACGGGCAATTGAAACACCTGTTATCACCAGATGAACCGGCGGATAAGACGTTCGATGAGATTGTTACTGTCCTGAAAGATCATCTAAACCCCACGCCGCTGATGCTAGCGGAACGATTTAAATTTTACGACAGAAGGCAGCTACAGCATGAAAGCAATGCTGATTATTTGCTGGAATTGCGTAAATTAGCGAAATATTGCCAGTTTGGAACGGGACTGACAGAGGCACTTCGAGACAAATTTGTGTGTGGTTTATTTAAACAGGATACACAAAAGCGACTGCTCGAGGAGAATGAGCTGACGCTTGAGAAGGCGGTCACTATGGCAGCAGCACACGAAGCCGCAGCGAGAGGCACGGCAGTAATGCAGCTACGGTCACCGGAGCTCAGTGCACACAAATTGGGTGTGAGTTCTGGCAAATGTTATCGTTGTGGAAAGACAACGCATGATCAGAACCAGTGTTGGTTTAAAAACCAAGAATGTAGAACTTGTGGTAGGCTTGGACATATAGCTAGAGTATGCAGGTCAGCGAAGAAGACCAGCAACAAGAAGTCACCGCAAGGAAAATACGCAAAGGTACACAAGGTGACCGAACAGGAGTCCTATTCAGACGCTAGCAGTAATGAACTGGCTAGCTTAAGAGTACTCAACGCTGGTAAGGGTGCAGACCTCCAGACAATTTGGGTCACTCTTCAGATAGAAGGAGTCCAAGTAAAACTGGAATTGGACACTGGATCGGCATTGACGGTCATAAATAAGAAAGATTACGGAAAGTTATTCCAACATATTCCCCTACAGGATACGGGGATTATATTGGAAACATACACGGGGCAAAGAGTGTACCCCATCGGGAAAATAGAGGTTGCAGTGGTCCACAAGGGCGAAGACAGTCAAATAATGGACTTATATGTGATATCTGAAGGAGGTCCTCCACTACTAGGACGGGAGTGGATTAGGAAAATGAATATGGACTGGCATTTCCTACAAACAATAACGAGTGAGAACTCGGTGAAGATAGTCGGCCCAGACTCTGGAACGGATGATGGTAAGCCCAACTCAGGTGCAAAAGACAAAGTTTCAGCACAGAATTCCACTGAGCAACAACAACATAGTTTAACTGTGGATTCTGAGTCTGGCAAGTCTACTGATGTGCCCATTTCTGAGGGACACCGGGCTCGAACTCAACTCCATTTCAAACTACAACAGCAATTAGAACAAATGCTTCGCCGTTGTGAGCAAGAGTTGAATGCAACGAAAGAGTTCTTTGATATAGAGTTGGAGAATCTGGAAAGACAACAGAAGCAGCTGATGGAGAAAATGGAACAGGAGCACACAAAACGTCTGATGTCAGAGGAGTTAACGGTCAGCCAACTCCTGCATATGCTGAAGGACAGGACTCTGAAATGGGAAAAACTTGAACACGAACTTCAATATTCAAACGAAAGGGGTTCGGAGCTCTCAAAGGTTATTGGAAGAGCTGAGGTGGCAACACAGACTGAGATGACTGCAACAGAGCAGCCCTTGGATGCCAAAAGTACGCTGACTCACGTCAACGTAGAACAACAGACCGCTGAAACAGCTGCTCCGGTAGAGGGATTGCATAGTCCGATCAATCAATCTCCAAAGGAAGTTGAAGTATTAAAATCACAAATGAGGTCACTAGTAAACGACTTGCTGAAAGCCCAGAAAAAGCTGGATGCAGAGGTACACATGAAGAAGTCTCTTCAGGAAAGATGTCTGGATTTGGAACAAGAGCTGGCTAACGTCCAGCTGGGTATGGAGGAAATAGACGACCCTCTCACTGGTCTAGCTCAGGACGACACCGAATATTACTATGACCTGGTGGACGACACCGAATATTACGATGTCCTGTCCTGCCCAGCTTGTAACTTCGACTCCCAAAGTGCAGAAATCATGGAGGAGCACCAAAAGTCTACGGAACATCGGGAGAAGCTGGCTCTACGACGGAAACAGGAGGAAGAGAAGGAGGAACTGCGCATGCAGCTGGCAGCTGTGGCAGCTGACAATGGAGCCCAGAGAGTCTCCAAGAAGCAGAAAAGGAAAAGTAAAAACAGAAGATGACCCATCTGAACCATTATTACCTCTACCAGATCACACACGTGGTCCCTCCGAACGGAGCCAATTCAGTTCGGAAGTTCAAACTGTTAAATCCATGGAAGGACTATTGAATGAGTCACTCCAGCAACGTGAACCGACTCCACCACAGAGATTGAATCTGTGAACTGTTTTCCGCAGAGACTGAATCTGTGATCTGTTTTGACATGAAGTTATCTATGTATCTATGTTATTCTGTTATGTAAACCTGAAGTTATATATGTATATATGTTATTACGTTATGTTAAATGGGGAGATGACTGTAAAGCTAGGAAGGGAGGAATGTTGTGTATGTAATATGTGTGCTACTTTGAACCTATGGACAGGACTGCACTACTTGTTGGGCGTAGTGATACGCAGTACCACTCCTGGCCATAGGGGTATAAATAGTACTGTGGGTACTGATCTCCCCTCAGTTCCCGCCTGTGGGCATGAAGTAAAGAGCTACGTGTAGTCCCTACCTCCAACCAGTAAAGACCTGTTTTATTGTTACTGATTAAGTCTGAGTATTAATTACTTGAACAACTCACAGATTTAACAAAATCCCTGTTCTATGCGGACGACCTGGTTCTGCTGTCTCCCACAGAACAGGGATTACAGCAACAACTAGACCTACTCGACAAATACTGCCAAAATTGGGCTCTAACAGTAAATCTAAAAAAAAACAACATCATGATTTTTCAAAAAAGGCCCAGATGTCAGGAAAACAAATACCAGTTTACCCTCAGTGATACCACTATAGGACACACTATGAGCTACACCTACCTTGGTCTAACTATTACAGCATCAGGGAGCTTCAGCATAGCAGTGAATGCACTAAAAGAAAAAGCCCGAAGAGCCCTATATGCAATAAAAAGAAAATTCTACAACATCCAAATCCCAATCAAAATCTGGCTCAAAATATTTGACAGCATAATCCTGCCCATTGCACTGTACGGTAGTGAAGTATGGGGCCCGCTAAATCACCAAAGCTACACTAAATGGGAAAAACACACAATAGAAGCCCTACATGCAGAATTCTGCCGAAGCATCCTTCGCATCCAAAGAAAAACGCCAACAAATGCATGCAGAGCCGAACTAGGCAGATACCCACTGATAATAAACATCCAAAAATGAGCACTAAACTTCCTAAATCACCTCAAATCTAGCTCCCCAGACACCCTTCATTTCAAAGCCTTTCAGACCCAAGAGCTAAACCCAGAAAAGAGTCCCCTGAGTCAGCTGCTACTGAAACTAAGTACTCAGCCGGACCCTGACCAGCCCCAGACCAACACAGCCGTCCAAACACCAATCCGAGTGAACCAAATCATTAAACAATGCAAAGAAACCTACCTGGAACATTGGAACAAAATAACCGAAAACCAAAGCAGATTAGAATGTTACCGGGCCCTAAAAAGAGAATATAAACTGGCAGACTACCTCACGACCATCAGAGACACAAAATAGAGACAGACCCTCACCAGGTACAGACTAAGCGACCACCAACTGGAAATTGAAAAAGGCAGATACAAGAAATCCTGGCAGCCTAGAGAGAATAGAATATGCGATCAATGTCTGGCCGGCGAGGTTGAAACAGAAATGCATTTCCTCCTAAAATGCGAAAAATTCAACACATCAAGAAACATATTATTCAACAAGCTAAGCCAAACAACCCCAGATTTCAAGGAATTGGATGACCTGTCAAAATTGAGATTAGTCCTAGGAGAAGGAGACAGACCATACCTTGGGGCCAAATATGTAACAACATGTCACAACCTGAGGACTGTTTAAAATTAAGACTGTTTAAAATTAATATTGAACGTACCAAATGAAGTACAAAGACTGTTTAAAATTAATATTGTTTAAAAGTAATATTGTATGTACCCAACAAATGTCAAATCGATTGACACCTACAGAATGTTTGAAAATGTACCTTTTTGCTATGTAAGCTTTGGCAATATGGTTCTCTGTAAACTTTCATGCCAATAAAGCATTTGAATTTGAAATTTGAATTTGAATTTGAATGAGAGAGTGTTAGAGAGAGAGAGAGAGAATGAGAGAGTATTAGAGAGAGAGGGAGAGAATGAGAGAGTGTTAGAGAGCGAGAGAGAGAATGAGAGAGTGTCAGAGAGAGAGAGAATGAGAGAGTGTTAGAGAGAGAGAATGAGAGACTGTTAGAGAGAGAGAGAGAGAATGAGAGAGTGTTAGAGAGCGAGAGAGAGAATGAGAGAGTGTTGGGAGAGAGAGAGAGAGAATGAGAGAGTGTTAGAGAGAGCGAGAGAATGAGAGTGTTAGAGAGAGAGAGAGATTGAGTGAGTGTTAGAGAGAGAGAGAGAGAATGAGAGAGTGTTAGAGAGAGAGAGGGAGAATGAGAGAGTTAGAGAGCGAGAGAGAGAATGAGAGAGTGTTAGGGAGAGAGAGAGAGAGAATGAGAGTGTTAGAGAGAAAGAGAGAGAATGAGAGAGTGTTAGAGAGAGAGAGGGAGAATGAGAGAGTGTTAGAGAGCGAGAGAGAGAATGAGAGAGTGTTAGAGAGAGGGAGAATGAGAGAGTGTTAGAGAGAGAGAGAGAGAATGAGAGAGTGTTAGAGAGAGAGAGAGAATGAGAGAGTGTTAGAGAGCGAGAGAGAAAATGAGAGAGTGTTAGAGAGAGAGAGAATGAGAGAGTGTTAGAGAGTGAGAGAGAGAATGAGAGAGTGTTAGAGAGCGAGAGAGAGAATGAGAGAGTGTTAGAGAGGGAGAGAAAGAATGAGAGAGTGTTAGAGAGAGAGAGAGAGAATGAGAGAGTGTTAGAGAGAGAGAGAGAGAATGAGAGAGTGTTAGAGAGAGAGAGAGAGAATGAGAGAGTGTTAGAGAGTGAGAGGGAGAATGAGAGAGTGTTAGAGAGAGAGAGAGAGAATGAGAGTGTTAGAGAGAGAGAGAGAGAATGAGAGAGTGTTAGAGAGAGAGAGAATGAGAGAGTGTTAGAGAGCGAGAGAGAGAATGCGAGAGTGTTAGAGAGAGAGAGAGAGAATGAGAGAGTGTTAGAGAGAGAGAGGGAGAATGAGACAGTGTTAGAGAGCGAGAGAGAGAATGAGAGAGTGTTAGAGAGAGAGAGAGAATGAGAGAGTGTTAGAGAGAGAGAGGGAGAATGAGAGAGTGTTAGAGAGCGAGAGAGAGAACGAGAGAGTGTTAGGGAGTGAGAGAGAGAGAATGAGAGAGTGTTAGAGAGAGAGAGAATGAGAGAGTGTTAGAGAGAGAGAGGGAGAATGAGAGCGTGTTAGAGAGCGAGAGAGAGAATGAGAGAGTGTTAGAGAGAGAGAGAGAGAATGAGAGAGTGTTAGAGAGAGAGAGAGAATGAGAGAGTGTTAGAGAGAGAGAGAGAGAATGAGAGAGTGTTAGAGAGCGAGAGAGAGAATGAGAGCGTGTTAGAGAGAGAGAATGAGAGTGTGTTAGAGGGAGAGAGAGAGAATGAGAGAGTGTTAGAGAGAGAGAGAGAGAGAATGAGAGAGTGTTAGAGAGAGAGAGAGAATGAGAGAGTGTTTGAGAGAGAGAGAGAATGAGAGAGTGTTAGAGATAGAGAGAGAGAATGAGAGAGTGTTAGAGAGAGAGAGAGAATGAGTGAGTGTTAGAGAGAGAATGAGAGAGTGTTAGAGAGAGAGAGAGAATGAGTGAGTGTTAGAGAGAGAGAGGGAGAATGAGAGTGTTAGAGAGCGAGAGAGAGAATGAGTGTTAGAGAGAGAGAGAATGAGAGAGTGTTAGAGAGTGAGAGAGAGAATGAGAGTGTGTTAGAGAGAGAGAGAGAGAATGAGAGACTGTTAGAGAGAGAGAGAGAGAATGAGAGAGTGTTAGAGAGAGAGAGAGAATGAGAGTGTTAGAGAGAGAGAGAGAGAATGAGAGAGTGTTAGAGAGCGAGAGAGAGAATGAGTGTTAGAGAGAGAGAGAATGAGAGAGTGTTAGAGAGTGAGAGAGAGAATGAGAGAGTGTTAGAGAGAGAGAGAATGAGAGAGTGTTAGAGAGAGAGAGAGAATGACAGAGTGTTAGAGAGAGAGAGAGAGAATGAGAGAGTGTTAGAGAGCGAGAGAGAGAATGACAGTGTTAGAGAGAGAGAGAGAGAAAATGAGAGCGTTAGAGAGAGAGAGAGAATGAGAGTGTTAGAGAGAGAGAGTGAGAGAATGAGAGTGTTAGAGAGCGAGAGAGAGAATGAGTGAGTGTTAGAGAGAGAGAGAGAGAAAATGAGAGCGTTAGAGAGAGAGAGAGAATGAGAGTGTTAGAGAGAGAGAGAGAGAAAATGAGAGCGTTAGAGAGAGTGAGAGAATGAGAGTGTTAGAGAGAGAGATTGAAGGTGATTGGCAGAAGAACCAAAGGCGACATGAGGAAAAACTTATTTCCGCAGCAGATGTTTAGGATCTGGAATGCACGGCCTGAGAGGGTGGTGGAGGCAGATTCAATCGTGGCTTTCAAAAGGGAATTGGATAAGTACCTGGAGGAAGACAATTTGCAGGGCTACGGGGAATGGGCGGGGAGTGGGACTAACTGAAGTGCTCTTGCAGCGAGCCGGCACAGGCTCGACGGGCCGAATGGCCTCCTGCTGTGCTGTAACCATTCGATGATTCTGACTCAGAGGCGAGAGTGCTACCCGGTGGATAGAGGGAGAGTACGCGGGCTGGGGAGCGTGAGTGGGAAAAGACCCTTTCAGAAAAACCAGCGAAACGGTTGCGAAAGAGACAGGATGATTGCAACAATTGATTTCGGTTGTCCCAGAGACTAGTCTAGCCCACGGGATCAGCAAGGTCCCTGCTTAATAACAGACCTGAGGGCAGCGGGGAGCGATTCTATCTCGCTGCTCTGGTGTAGAGATTGACAGGAGCGAGACTCTGTCAGGCTTCCCATCCATCAGATGTAATTGTCAATGCTCTACCTGCGGCCCAGTCACGCCTGCTGGCTGGAATTGACGTTAATGGTTTCTGTTGGCGGAAAAAGCTGACATTGATCGGTTGTGGAACATCAGGCCACTCAGCCCATCGAGCACGCTCCTATCACAATACACATCAAGGTACAATCTACCTACTGTACACCATAGGATGTAATCTCCCCTCCATGGCCTCCTTGCCCCCCCTCCCTATCTCTGTAACCTCCTCCAGCCCTACAACACTCCGAGATCTCTGCGCTCCTCCAATTCCGGCCTCTTGCGCATCCCCCAATTTCCATCGCTCCACCATTGGCGGCCGTGCCTTCAGCCGCCCGGGGCCCCGAGCTGTGGAATTCCCTCCCTAAACCTCTCCGCCTCTCTCTCCTCCTTTAAGATGCTCCTTAAAACCTTTGTCTTCTTCTCTTCTTAGGCAGTCATTGTTTGTTTCTTTACCTGCCCTATTACCATCTCGTCTCGCCTTGAATATCTTTTAATGTCTCTTCACCCCCCACAGACCTTCCATTTTGTTCTTTCATCCCCTCCCCCATTTCCCAGCCCCCGAACCTGCTTTTTTTAATCTGTTTCATTTTAATCTGTTAGCGCATCTATTATGTCCGTGTATAATTGAGACACGGACTGCAGGAGTTGATTATAACAAGTCTTTACTGAATGGAGACAATCTGGAAACTGAAACTACAGAGGGCTGCTAGTGCCTTTTATACAGGGGTGGTCACTGCCGGTACTGCAGTCTGAGACCAGTTATTCCCTTAAAGGGACATACACAACAATTCCTCCCCTTTTAGATAAACAGTACATAACATTCATTTAACAACTAAATAATAACTAATTACAATCACAATTACGGTTGCTAGATACATTGGTTGAAGTTAAGCAATTATAAGTTCAGTCTTTGAGGAGGCTTCCTGATTCTGTCTGGATAACGCCTCTTTGGGATATCAGGTTCTTCTGGCAAGGTTGAGTCGGGATCAATGTCGTTGTTTGGTTCGTCTGCTTCCAACATCACCGATTCTGCGGTAGATGCAATTGGTACTTCGGTTTCATCGTCAGGTGTATCAGATCATGGTGTGGAGTTGACGTTTTCCAGTGACTCTAGAATCTGGTCAGCATGGCGTCTTACAATGCTCTCCCCAACGTCCACGGTATACATTAGAGGTCCTTGCCGTGTACAGATCGTTCCTGGCTGCCATTTCTCTGTGCGGCAGTCCCGGGCCAAAACTGGTTGACCTATCTTAAAACTCCTGGTCGGCCTTTCATTCATATTCTGAAACTGCCTGTTCTCCACATCTCTTCTGACATTTGGCTTAACCAAATCCAAGCGGCATCGTAGTCTTCGATTGAAGAACATCATGGCTGGAGTTTGGTTGGTAACCGCATGTGTCGCATTCCGGTAGGCAAACAAGAAGTTGTCCACCTTGTGTTGTAGGGGTATATCTTCATTACACATTGCCTTGATAGCCTTCTTGAATGTTTGAACAAACCTCTCGGCCAATCCATTAGTGGCTGGATGATATGGGGCGGATGTGTAATGCTTAACACCATTGTTCTTTAAGAACCTCCGGAACTCTTCAGACACAAACTGTGGTCCATTGTCAGAGCAAATCTGTTCAGGCAGCCCATTCCTGGCGAATATGGTTCGTAAGACTGTGATAGTTTTTTCTGTGGTGGTTGAGGACATTTTTATTACCTCTGGCCACTTTGAATGTGCATCCACCGCAATTAAAAACATCGAGTCCATAAATGGACCAGCAAAATCAATGTGCACCCTTTGCCATGGAGATGAGGGCCACTCCCATGGATGTTGAGGGGCTTGTGGTGGGGCGTTTTGGACCTTCTGGCATCCTGTACAGCTCTTGGTCATCTCTTCGATTTCTCTATCAATTCCCGGCCACCACACAAACGCTCTGGCTAAGTTCTTCATTTTTACCCCTCCCAGATGACCCTCATGAAGCTCATTGAGCACTCTATCCTTCAATTTGGGTGGAATTACCACTCTGGATCCACACATCAAGGTTCCTCTGCACACTGACAGCTGTTCTCTTCTCAGCGAGGATGCTGGCAGCAGTGGTTCGCCATGTGCTGGCCATCCCTTCACCATTAAATCATAGACCCAGGAGAGTGTCGGGTCATTTCCTGTTTCCTTTTCTATGTTTGCATTCGTCACAGGGAGACATTCAACTATAGTCGAGTGGAATAACTCCACTGGATCCACTGCCAGTTCTTCTTCCACCATCGGCAATGGTAGGCGCAACAATCCATCAACATTCCCATGCTGTTTAGTTCCTTTGTACTCGATGTCATATTGGTGCGCCCCTAGGAAAAGGGACCACCTCTGAAGCCGTTGTGCCGTCATTATCGGTACGCCTTTCTGAGGGTTGAAAATGGAGACGAGAGGTTGATGATCAGTTAGTAGAGTAAATTTCTGACCGTGCAGGTAGTGATTGAACTTCTTCACCCCCCACACCAGGCTGAGGGCCTCTCTGTCAATCTGGGCGTAGTTACGCTCGGCTGAAGTTAACGAGCGTGACGCAAAAGCTATCGGCCTCTCTGAACCATCAAGGAATTTATGTGACAGTACCGCCCCAATGCCGTAGGGAGACGCATCACACGCCAGTCTTATCGGTAGTGATGGGTTGTAGTGAGCCAATACTTCTCTTGAAGTGATTAGGTCCTTACTCTTCTGAAAGGCCCGCTTGCATTCATCGCTCCATTTCCATGCTACTCCCGTTCGTAGTAGGACGTTCAGTGGGTGCAGAATTGTGGACCAATTCGGCAAAAACTTATGGTAGTAATTCACCAATCCGAGGAATGACCTCAGTTGCGACACATTTTCAGGCGCTGGAGCCTTAACTACCGCTTCAATTTTGTCAGGGGACTTATGCAACCCCTCTTCATCAATCACATGGCCACAGCACGATATCTGTTTCTTAAAAAACTCGCACTTGGGGCGATTGACTCGTAGCCCATGTTCACGTAGTCTAGTGAGCACCTACTCTAGGTTGGCAAGGTGTTCACTGTCATCTTCACCTGTCACTAGGATGTCGTCCAAGTAACACTGAGTCCCCGGAATCCCTTGCAGGACTTGTTCCATCGCTCTTTGCCATATCGCCGGAGCTGATGCTACTCCGAATACCAGTCGATTATACTGGTAAAGACCTTTGTGAGTGTTTATCGTGAGATACTTCCTAGAGGATTCTTCAACCTCCATCTGCAAATATGCTTGTGCTAGGTCAATTTTTGTAAAACGCTTCCCTCCAGATAGTGAGGCGAAGATATCTTCTATCCTTGGAAGAGGATATTGTACTGTGTGAAGGATTGGGTTCACCATCACCTTGAAGTCCCCACAGATGCGAACCTTCCTTGGCTCCTCAGACTTATTGTTTAACGTTTTCTTCATGACAGGAACGATGGGTGTCGCCCACTTGCTCCAGTCTACCTTAGATAACACGCCTGCATTCTTCAGATTCTCCAGCTCTGCCTCGACGGCTGGGCGAATTGCATATGGTACCGGTCTTGCTTTGAAAAACTTGGGAATTGCATTCTCCTCTATTTTTATCGAGGCGGTTACGCCTTTAAGAGTGCCCAGTTCTTGTTGAAATACCTCTTTGGCGTCAGCTAAGATTGTTGACAATCGTCCAGGAGTGACGTCGTCATCCTTTTTACCAGCCACTGTCAGTGCCTGAATGGAGTGCCAGTCTAAACTTATCTTTCTGACCCATTCACGTCCCAATAACGGTGGTCCACCATCTTGCAGAATGTAGATACAATTTCCGTATTTTCTTGCTGTTGTATTCGACAGGCACCCTTATTTTTCCTCTGGGGTATACTTTTTGCCCCGTATACGTCCTCAAGACAATGGATATCTCTCTCAAGGGTATGTGTGAGAATAGCCGCTCGTAGTCTCGTCGATTCATGACGGTTAGAGCTGATCCTGTATCCAATTCCATTTTGACTTGGGACCCTGCTATCATGAGGGTGACCCAAATGGTTTGGTGATCCTCTTTTGCGATTACGTTGTGAAGTTTGAGACAGCTTAGTCTCTTGTTCCCGGATTCACTATCGCTCATCTGGTCTTCGGAACTACTGTCCGTCATCTTTTGTACTTTCCTGTACGGTTCCTTAGTAGCCTTTTTGTTGTCGTTTGTCTTCTTCCCAGACCTGCAAACTCGTGCAATGTGTCCCATCTTTCCGCATTGCCTGCATATTTTGTCCTTGGACCAGCAGTCCTTCTGGTCATGGTTTGTTCTGCCGCAGCGATAACATTTTGCAAATCCCCGTGTCATTTCGTGGGTGCCGTATTCCTGTGGATTTTGTTGTATTTCCGCAGCTCCCCTTGCTGCTGCTTCGTACGATACTGCCACGCTGAAAGCCTTATCTAGCGTCAGCTCTTTCTCTGAGAGCAACCTCTTCTGGGTTCCTTCACTCAGGAGTCCACAGACAAATTTGTCCCGTAAGGTATCTGCCAGTCCTGCTCCGAACTGGCAGTGCTTTGATAGCTTGCGTAGTTCCGAAAGGTAATCAGCATTGCTCTCATTTTTATGCTGATTTCTCCTGTGGAATTTAAATCTTTCTGCTATCAGCAACGGTGTAGGATTTAGGTGTTCCTGTAGGATCGCAACAATTTCGTTAAAACTCTTCGCCTTCGGTTTGGCTGGAGTAATCAGGTCCCACAATAGGCCATACGTTCTTGCGCCCATTAAATTTAGCAATACCAATGCCTTTTTCTCATCGGCTATTTTGTTTGCCTCGCAATATACCTCGACTCTTTCCACATACGTGGTCCAGTCTTCTATTGCATTATAGAAGGCAGTGATATCGCCAGTCTTTGGCATCTTGAAAATCTAAGATGGCGCCTCCCGCGCTTTTCCTTCTTCCCCGCCGAGTTAAGATGGCGCCTCCCGCGCTTTCCCGCCGCTGCCGCTGCTGTCAACGCTGTTGCTGGCGATTATATTTATTTTACTATCCTGTAATGGCGACGCCCTATGGTCTTCATGCCTCCCCGATCGCTGCTGCCAACGCCGCTCTCCGTGGTATTTTATTTTTCTATCGCGCTTCAATATTTGCTCCGTTAATTGAAGAACTGTTCCCGTCGTGGAGCGGACCCTCTGGGACACTTCCCTTCCTCTTCTTAGGTCCGAACGCTGCCCGGCTTCGAAGCACCGGCCGCGCCCTGAGTGCTCCACCCTCTCTCTCACTCTTAGCTTCCCGACTCGCTGCCCGGCCCCGTTGCAGAGCCACCCGATCGAGCTCTAGCCCGCCGCAGCCCAGGAAGGATCAGTGCACTACCTGCCACCAGCCCGATTAGCTGGGAAACCACAGACTGGAGAACCAAGCCTGGCTCTCGACAGTCTCTCCTGCACTTTTCAATTCGATGATTTGGAGGGCGGTTGCCCACGGTCGACGCCCGTTCCTCGAGTTTCTTTGGATTATTTTTTTTTCTTTCTTCTGGCTCCGACCTTCAATAACGTCGTCTGAGGTGCTGCCGAGTTGCAGGTAAGTTCGTTTCTTACTCGTCGCCAGTATTATGTCCGTGTATAATTGAGACACGGACTGCAGGAGTTGATTATAACAAGTCTTTACTGAATGGAGACAACCTGGAAACTGAAACTACAGAAGCCTGCTAGGGCCCTTTATACAGGGGTGGTCACTGCCGGTACTGCAGTCTGAGACCAGTTATTCCCTCAAAGGGACATACACAACAGCATCCACGGCTATTAAGAACATTGAGCCCATGAATGGACCAGCAAAATCAATATGCACCCGTTGCCATGGAGAGGAGGGCCACTCCCATGGGTGTAGAGGGGCATGTGGTGGTGCATTTTCGTCCTTCTGGCATCCTGAGCAGCTCTTTGTCAGGTCCTCGATTTGCTGATCGATCCCCGGCCACCACACATAAGCCCTAGCAAGGCTTTTCATTTTCACCCCTCCCAGATGGCCTTCGTGAAGCTCATTGAGCACTCTCTCCCTTAACTTGGGTGGAATTACCACTCGGGATCCACACATCAAGGTCCCCTGGCATACTGACAGCTGTTCTCTTCTGGATGAGAATGCTGGCAACAGTGAGTCGCCATGTGTTGGTCATCCCTTCACCATCAAATCATATACCCGAGACAGTGTCGGGTCATTTCGGGTCTCCTTCTCTATATCCGCGTTAGTTACTGGCAAGCGTTCAATTATAGTCGAATAAAATATTTCGACAGGGCCCACTGCTGGTGCTTCCTCCGCAGTAGGCAGTGGCAGGCGTGATAGCCCATCAGTGTTTCCATGCTGTTTCGTGCCCTTATACTCTATTTCATATTGGTTCACCCCTAGAAAAAGGGACCATCTTTGTAGCCGTTGCGCAGTCATCACCGGAACGCCCTCAGTTTCCTCAGTTCTGACGAAGGGTCTTCGACCCGAAACGTTAACTCTGTTTCTCTCTCCACGGATGTTGCCTGGCCTGCTGAGTTTTTCCAGCGTTTTCTGTTGTTCCCTCGGAACCGAGGATGACTTGCTTCCACACTAAAAACGAGTTCTCGGCTGACTGATGTGTCCAATGCGGGACCTACAGTCTCTGTCACAGGTGGGGCAGACGGTGGTTGAAGGGGCGGGTGGGTGTGGGGTGCTTGGGTTGACGTGCGCTCCTTGCGCTTGGCTTCCGCTTGCTCCCGGCGAAGAGACTCGAGGTGTTCGGCGCCTTCCCGGATGCTTCTCCTCCACTTTGTGCGATTTTGGGCCAGGGATTCCCAGGTGTCGGTGGGGATGTAACACTTTTCCAAAGAGGCTTTGAGGCTTACAACCGACCTCTTTGACCAAGCTTTTGGTCACCTGTCCTAATGGCCCAGAAATTCGGGTCGGGGGGGCTTCCCGCGGGTGCAAGCCCGCGCCCTGCACTTACCTAGCGCGCCGGCCGTTGAGCTGTGGGCCCGCGTGGGATTCCGATCCTGGGCCTCCTCCAGCTGCCGGCGCGAGGTGCTTGTGTATCCCAGGGGCGCAGTTAGTTCGAAGCGTCCCCTGGGATCACATGGGCCATGGGGAGCCAATCGGAGCAGGGAATGCTCCATTCATAAGATTGACAGGAAGGGCTGTCAAGACTTATAAATACTACGGGCCCCAAAACAGCACTAAATCTTCAAATAAATTTTTTAAAAACATCACATTTTTTAAATAAACTATAAATTACATGAAATAACTATTTTAAACAATAATTATTTGAAAAAAATAATTTTATTTTCTAACGGGGCTAAAAATAAAGTTAATTTGCTTTAAAGTATTTAAAAATAATAAACCTGTGGAAAAAATGTTTTAATTTTAATTAATTCACCACTTACCTTGTGAAAAGCAGGCCTTACGACTGCTTTTTACATGTCTAACTTCCGGGGACTTACCCTCCCGGGAAAAGCTGTGAAAAAAGCCTAAGTTTGATGCGCGCGCGCCGCCTCTCCCGCGCACGCGATTGACCTCTGAACCCCTGCGTTCAGGGGATCAGAAGTGCCGGTTTCCCGCGTATGCGCAGTGCGTGCAGGAAACTGGCACTTCCATTGGGCTTACGGGTGAGTACCCTGCGCGTACTCACCCGGGGAGACCCGAATTTCTGGGCCATTAATATCTCCTTATGTGGCTCGGTGTCGAATTTCTGTTTGGTCAACGCTCCCTGGGACGTTTTACTACGTTAAAGGTGCGGTCAACCTTGACTGACGAATGACTCTCCAAGCTGACGCCTCGGAGACCTGGTGGCTCCCCTGGTGGGTTTCGATAAGGTCCCGCATAAGAGATTAGCGTGTAAAGTTAAAGCACATGGGATTGGGGGCAAGGTACTGACTTGGATAGAGAACTGGCTGGCAGACAGGAAGCAAAGAGTTGGAATAAACGGGTCTTTTTCCGAGTGGCAGGCAGTGACTAGTGGGGTACCGCAGGGATCGGTGCTAGGACCCCAGCTATTCACAATATATATTAATGATCTGGACGAGGGGATTAGATGTAATATCTCCAAATTTGCAGACGACACAAAGCTGGGTGGGCGTGTGTGCTGTGAGGAGGATGCCGAGAAACTCCAGTATGATTTGGACAGGTTGGGTGATTGGGCAGATGCATGGCAGATGCAGTATAATGTGGATAAATGCGAGGTTATCCACTTTGGTGGCAAAAACAGGAAGGCAGCTTATTATCTGAACGGCAATAGATTGGGAGAAGGGGAAGTGCAACAAGACCTGGGTGTCCTTGTGCACCAGTCGCTGAAGGTAAGCATGCAGGTGCAGCAGGCGGTTAAGAAGGCAAATGGTATGTTGGCCTTCGTAGCGAGAGGGTTCGAGTACAGGAACAAGGATGTCTTGCTGCAGTTGTACAGGGCCTTGGTGAGACCACATCTTGAGTACTGTGTGCAGTTTTGGTCGTCTTATCTGAAGAAGGATGTTCTTGCCATGGAGGGAGTGCAGCGAAGATTCACCAGACTGATACCTAGGATGGCAGGAATGACGTATGAGGAGAGATTGGGTCGATTGGGCTTATATTCGCTGGAGTTAAGAAGAATGAGAGGGGATCTCATTGAAACATATAAAATTCTAACAGGACTAGACAGACTAGATGCAGGAAGGATGTTCCCGATGGCGGGGAGTCCAGAACCAGGGGTCACAGTCTAAGGATAAGGGGTAAGCCATTTAGGACAGAGATGAGGAGGAATTTCTTCACCCAGAGAGTGGTGAACCTGTGGAATTCTCTACCACAGAAGGCAGTGGAGGCCAATTCATTAAATATATTCAAGAAGGAGTTGGATATATTTCTTAAGGTTAAAGGGATCAAGGGGAATGGGGAGAAAGCAGGGACAGGGTACTGAGTTTGGATGATCAGCCATGATCTCATTAAATAGCGGAGCAGGCTCGAGGGGCTGAATGGCCGACTCCTGCTCCTATCTTCTATGTTTCCCCCAATACTGCACGACGAGCATTGTTCGAAAAAAACAGGCAATCATCATCCCGGAATCTGCGAGTTGTTAGCTGCAGTGTGTCAGCGAGTGATGGATGGAAAGCGAAAGGGTCGCTCCACACTACGGGCTGTGCGCGACGGCGATCCTGATTGATGGTAGACATTATCAACGACCCAATCTTTTTGTTCGCCGGATTTTTACAGAGAGAAACTAATTTGCCTTTCACCACCTCAGGACGTCCCAAAGCGCTTCACAGCCAATGAAGTACTTTTTTGAAGTGTAGTCACTGTTGTAATGTGGGAAACGCAGCAGCCAATTTGCGCACAGCAAGCTCCCACAAGCAGCAATGTGATAATGGCCGGTTCATCTGTTTTAGTGATGTCGATAGAGGGATAAATATTGGGCCCAGGACACTGAGGAGAACTCCCCCTGCTCTTCTTCCAATAGCGGACGTGGGATGTTTTACATCCACCTGAGAGGGCAGACGGGGCCGCGGTTTAACGTCTCATCTGAAAGACGGCACCTCCGACAGTGCGGCGCTCCCTCAGTACTGCCCCTCCGACAGTGCGGCGCTCCCTCAGTACTGCCCCTCCGACAGTGTGGCGCTCCCTCAGTACTGCCCCTCCAACAGTGCGGCACTCCCTCAGTACCGCCCCTCCGACAGTGCGGCGCTCCCTCAGTACTGCCCCTCCGACAGTGCGGCCCTCCCTCAGTACTGCCCCTCCAACAGTGCGGCGCTCCCTCAGTACCGCCCCTCCGACAGTGCAGCACTCCCTCAGTACTGCCCCTCCAACAGTGCGGCACTCCCCCAGTACCGCACCTCCGACACTGCGACGCTCCCTCGGTACTGCCCCTCCGACAGTGCGGCATGCCCTCAGTACTGCCCCTCTGACAGTGCGGTGCTCCCTCAGTACTGCCCCTCCGACAATGCGGCCCTCCTTCGGTACTGCCCCTCCGACAATGCGGCACTCCCTCAGTACTGCCCCTCCGACAGTGCGGCGCTCCCTCAGTACTGCCCCTCCGACAGTGCGGCGCTCCCTCAGTACTGCCCCTCTGACAGCGCGGCGCTCCCTCAGTACTGCCCCTCCGACAGTGCGGCACTCCCTCAGTAATTCCCCTCCGACAGCGCGGCGCTCCCTCAGTACTGCCCCTCCGACAGTGCGGCGCTCCCTCAGCACTGCCCCTCCGACAGTGCGGCGCTCCCTCAGTACTGCCCCTCCGACACTGCGGCGCTCCCTCAGTACCGCCCCTCCGACAGTGCGGCGCTCCCTCAGTACTGCCCCTCCGACAGTGTGGCGCTCCCTCAGTGCTGCCCCTCCGACAGTGTGGCGCTCCCTCAGCACTGCTCCTCCGACAGTGCGGCGCTCCCTCAGTACTGCCCCTCTGACAGTGCCGCGCTCCCTCAGTACTGCCCCTCCGACAGTGCGGCCCTCCCTCAGTACTGCCCCTCCGACAGTGCGGCGCTCCCTCAGTACCGCCCCTCCGACAGTGCAGCGCTCCCTCAGTACTGCCCCTCCAACAGTGCGGCACTCCCCCAGTACCGCACCTCCGACAGTGCGACGCTCCCTCGGTACTGCCCCTCCGACAGTGCGGCATGCCCTCAGTACTGCCCCTCTGACAGTGCGGCGCTCCCTCAGTACTGCCCCTCTGACAGCGCGGCGCTCCCTCAGTACTGCCCCTCCGACAGTGCGGCACTCCCTCAGTAATTCCCCTCCGACAGCGCGGCGCTCCCTCAGCACTGCCCCTCCGACAGTGCGGCGCTCCCTCAGCACTGCCCCTCCGACAGTGCGGCGCTCCCTCAGTACTGCCCCTCCGACAGTGCGGCGCTCCCTCAGTACCGCCCCTCCGACAGTGCGGCGCTCCCTCAGTACTGCCCCTCCGACAGTGCGGCGCTCCCTCAGTACTGCCCCTCTGACAGTGCGGCGCTCCCTCAGTACTGCCCCTCCGACAGTGCGGCGCTCCCTCAGTACCGCCCCTCCGACAGTGCGGCGCTCCCTCAGTACTGCCCCTCCGACAGTGCGGCGCTCCCTCAGTACTGCCCCTCCGACAGTGCGGCGCTCCCTCAGTACCGCCCCTCCGACAGTGCGGCGCTCCCTCAGTACTGCCCCTCCGACAGTGCGGCGCTCCCTCAGTACTGCCCCTCCGACAGTGCGGCGTTCCCTCAGTACCGCCCCTCCGACAGTGCCGCGCTCCCTCAGTACTGCCCCTCCCATAGTGCGGCGCTCCCTCAGTACTGCTCCTCCGACAGTGCGGCGTTCCCTCAGTACTGCCCCTCCGACAGTGCGGCGCTACCTCAGTACCGCCCCTCCGACAGTGCGGCGCTCCCTCAGTACCGCCCCTCCAACAGTGCGGCGCTCCCTCAGTACTGCCCCTCCCATAGTGCGGCGCTCCCTCAGTACTGCCCCTCCGACAGTGCGGCGTTCCCTCAGTACTGCCCCTCCGACAGTGCGGCGCTACCTCAGTACCGCCCCTCCGACAGTGCGGCGCTCCCTCAGTACCGCCCCTCCGACAGTGCGGCGCTCCCTCAGTACCGCCCCTCCGACAGTGCGACGCTCCCTCAGTACTGCCCCTCCGACAGTGCGGCGCTCCCTCAGTACCGCCCCTCCGACAGTGCGGCGCTCCCTCAGTACTGCCCCTCCGACAGTGCGGCGCTCCCTCAGTACCCCCCCTCCGACAGTGCGGCGCTCCCTCAGTACCGCCCCTCCGACAGTGCGGCGCTCCCTCAGTACCACCCCTCCGACAGTGCGACGCTCCCTCAGTACTGCCCCTCCGACAGTGCGGCGCTCCCTCAGTACCGCCCCTCCGACAGTGCGACGCTCCCTCAGTACCGCCCCTCCGACAGTGCGGCGCTCCCTCAGTACCGCCCCTCCGACAGTGCGGCGCTCCCTCAGTACCCCCCCTCCGACAGTGCGGCGCTCCCTCAGTACCGCCCCTCCGACAGTGCGGCGCTCCCTCAGTACCGCCCCTCCGACAGTGCGACGCTCCCTCAGTACTGCCCCTCCGACAGTGCGGCGCTCCCTCAGTACCGCCCCTCCGACAGTGCGGCGCTCCCTCAGTACCGCCCCTCCGACAGTGCGACGCTCCCTCAGTACCTCAGAACCAGAGGACACAGATTTAAGCTGATTGGCAGAAGATCCAAAGGCGATGTGAGGAAAAACTTGTTTACGCAGCGAGTGGTTAGGATCTGGAATGCGCTGCCTGAAAGGGTGGTGGAGGCAGACTCAATCGTGGCTTTCAAAAGGGAGTTGGATAAGTACCTGAAGGCAAAAAATGCGCAGGGCTACGGGGAAAGGGCGGGGGAGTGCGGCTACCTGAGGTGCTCTTGCAGAGAGCCGGCACGGGCTGGACGGGCCGAATGGACTCCTCCCGTGCTGTAACCATTCCACAGTTCCAAAAGCCGACCTGCCTTCTTCCGAAAGTGGGCCTCGTGGCTGGTAAAAAAAAACCTTGGAGGAAAATGGTGGGGGGGCTTGTACACGAGGATTTACGGTCGCGTTGACGGTGGGACAGCGCGTTGGGAAATCCAGGGGCAGTACAATCGTCTATTAATGCAGAACGATACGTCAATGGGCTCACACATTGGCAGCCCTTTGTTGACTGATTAATGGTGCGAGGGTGGCGAAGGTCGAAGGTTCGAAAGGGTCGGCTAATCCCGCGTTTATACGGCCGGGCCTGCGAGCTGTCAGGGCAAATCCAACTCCCAATTTTGACTTTCATTATTTGGAAATCAGGACCCTTTCAATTTGATTTCTTAACCTTAATCCATCCAGACAAATAAAGTGTCAACTGTGTTGGTTCAGCTTGTGTTTGAAGAGCGAACGGTTCACAGTAGGCCAAAGGGTTTAAAGCGATTATGTTAAGCCGCTACACTGCAGTGCAGGTCAAGTTTATTGCCTGCCGGGCCTTTTTATTTTTATTCGTTTATGGGATGTGTGCGTCACTGGCAAGGCCGGCATTTATTGCCCATCCCTAGTTGCCCCTTAAGAAGGTGGTGGTGAGCCGCCTTCTTGAACCGCTGCAGTCCGTGTGGTGAAGGTGCTCCCACAGCGCTGTTAGGGAGGGAGTTCCCGGATTCTGACCCAGCGACGATGAAGGAACGGCCCGATATATTTCTAGGTCAGGATGGTGTGTGACTTGGAGGGGAACTTGGAGGTGGTGGTGTTCCCGTGCACCTGCTGCCCTTGTCCTTCTAGGTGGAAGAGGTCGCGGGTTTGGGAGGTGCTGCCGAAGAAGCCTTGGCGAGTTGCTGCAGTGCATCTTGTAGATGGTACACACTGCAGCCACGGTGCGCCGGTGGTGGAGAGAGTGAATGTTTAAGGTGGTGGATGGGGTGCCAATCAAGCGGGCTGCTTTGTCCTTGATGGTGTCGAGCTTCTTGAGTGTTGTTGGAGCTGCACTCATCCAGGCAAGTGGAGAGTATTCCATCACACTCCTGACTGGTGCCTTGTAGATGGTGGGAAGGCTTTGGGGAGTCAGGAGGTGAGACACTCGCCGCAGAATACCCAGCCTCTGACCTGCTCTTGTTGACACAGTATTTACGTGGCTGGTCCAGTTAAGTTTGTGCTGAGTTAGCTGTACAGG